>NC_142489.1:51197611-51522971 GCF_049115385.1 Moschus berezovskii | reverse complement strand
AGGAGAATAACTGTTAAAAGTGCCAACATATGGAGACTGAACAATACGCTGCTGAATAATGAACTAATCATAGAAGAAATCAAAAGAGACATCAAAATATGCATAGAAATGAATGAAAATGAAAACACAACAACCCAAAACCTCTGGGACACTGTAAAAGCAGTGCTAAGGGGGAAGTTCATAACAATACAGGCATACCTCAAGAAACAAGAAAAAAGTCAACTAAATAACCTAACTCTACATCTAAAGCAACTAGAAAAGGAAGAAATGAAGAACCCCAGGGTCAGTAGAAGGAAAGAAATCATAAAAATTAGGGCAGAGATAAATGCAAAAGAAACAAAAGAGACCATAGCAAAAATCAACAAAGCCAAAAGCTGGTTCTTTGAGAAGGTGAATAAAATTGACAAACCACTAGCCAGACTCATCAAGAAACAAAGGGAGAAGAACCAAATCAATAAAATTAGAAATGAAAATGGAGAGATCACAACTGACAACACAGAAATACAAAGGATTATTAGAGAATACTATCAGCAATTATATGGCAATAAAATGAATAACCTGGAAGAAATGGACAAATTCCTAGAAAAGTACAACTTTCCAAAACTGAACCAGGAAGAAATAGAAAATCTGAACAAACCCATCACAAGCACGGAAATTGAAACTGTAATCAAAAATCTCCCAGCAAACAAAAGCCCAGGTCCAGACAGCTTCACAGCTGAATTCTACCAAAAATTTAGAGAAGAGCCAACACCTATTCTACTCAAACTCTTCCAGAAAATAGCTGAGGAAGGGAAACTTCCAAACTCATTCTATGAGGCCACCATCACCCTAATCCCAAAACCTGGTAAAGACCCCACAAAAAAAGAAAACTATAGGCCAATATCACTGATGAACATAGATGCAAAAATCCTTAACAAAATTCTATCAATCAGAATCCAACAACACATTAAGAAGATCATACATCATGACCAAGTGGGCTTTATCCCAGGAATGCAAGTATTCTTCAATATACGCAAATCAATCAACGTAATACACCACATTAACAAACTGAAAAATAAAAATCATATGATTATCTCAATAGATGCAGAGAAAGCCTTTGACAAAATTCAACATCCATTTTTGATAAAAACTCTCCAGAAAGTGGGAATTGAAGGGACATACCTCAACATAATAAAAGCTATATATGACAAACCCACAGCAAACATTATCCTCAATGGTGAAAAACTGAAAGCATTTCCCCTAAAGTCAGGAACAAGACAAGGGTGCCCACTCTCACCACTACTATTCAACATAGTTCTGGAAGTTTTGGTTCTTTTGTCTTTTTGCCCATCGAAGCCAAATCCCCGTTCAGAGACACGGACGGACCGGTAGACCTACCCGTGTGGGTGAAGCGGGGAGGGAGTCTCCCCGGCCAGCTCTCTCTCCTTGGGCGTCGGTGCCCCCAATTTGCCACCATGCGCCCCCTCCCCGAACCCCCCTACCCCGGTCGACCAGATGTCCCCCAGCCCAGAGCACCGGGTCTGGTGTTGATGGGATAGTGCTGGGGAAAGGTGGCCGGGTCAAGGTTCCAGGGCCCCTCCCTGCGGGTCGTAGGTAGGCTCCACTGTCGCCTGCTGTCACTTTGTCGCCCTTAATGGGCCTTTTTTACCATCAAGTTAGTACTGACAGGCTCGTCTCTGTTTGGTGTCTGCCACTGAGGACTTTGGGTCTCTGGATGCACGCGGGTCTCTGGGCCCTTTGGGCCGCCGTCTTGCCCCCGATTCGGCCCTTGCCGCTGGAGCTGCCCGTCTGGGCCTGTGCGCCGGCTCCTAGGTGGCATGCCTGGCTGATCCAACGGGGTGGTGCCACCTCCGATCTCTGGGCGACCCGAGGGCGGCGGGGTGAGGTGGCGTTGGTCTTCTACCCTGTGCGCTTCCCCGCTGCGGGCTCCTGGTGGTGGCTGGGACGACCCCTGCCCCGTAGGCTCCGTGCCGCGTGTCAGGCGTTCTCCTCCTGGGGGGGTTGTTGGCCACTCTCGCCTGAGGCGAGGTGGGGAAGGGAAGGTGTCCACTGAGGCTGAAAGCGGGCCCCTCTGGTGACGGTCCTCATCGTGCCTGCCCCCGCTCCGCCTTGGTTCACCTGAGATCGATGTGGTGTGGTCGTGCTCTCCCGGGCCGAGCCTTAGCCGTGCCAGACGAGGGACGTGCGTTCCCGGTGGACGTGCCCGCTCTTCTCGGTCTGTCCGCGGGACCTCTCCCCTGTCTTTCCCCTCTTCCTGCCCGTCGGGGAGGGTGAGGAAGGCAGGGTTTGGGTGCAGTCACTGGCCCTGACCTTCTGTCTCCTGTCCCCCCCTGCTGCCTCGGGGTGTCAGTCGGGGGCCCGTTGGTCTTCTTGACACAGCAGATGCTCTCGCTTCGCCTCCCCGGCGGTGGGGAAGGCTGTGCCTCTGCCGCGCTCACGTGCCCCGATGGGTGTGTGTGCGTGCCTCGTTGTGCCCCTCGGTGGTGCCACTTGAGCGCTCTAGGTTGTCCCTCAGGGGCCTGAGGCCGAGCGTTGGTGTCGTTTCCCTAAACCCGGTGTCCTCCTCGGGTCCCCGCCGCGGTAGCAAGTGTGTCCCGTGAGTTGGCTCTCTTTGGCGGGGGTCGAGACGGGAAGAGAGGGGGCGTCCCTGTTCTCTCTCGTCGTGGAGGCTGACGGAGGAGCGGCATTGCAGGGGGCGGGGCGTGGGCTCCGCTCCGGCCCTGACCGTGCACACACCTCCCGTGTGGGTCCTCAGCTTGCTTGTACCGCAGAGCCCTCCCGCCCAGCTGAGGGCTTTGGTGGCTCGTGGAGCGCCTCCCCGGGCCTGAAAGGGAGACGCTCGGATGAGGGGCAGCGCGCCCTCAGTGAGAAAGCCTTCTCTAGCTTTCCGAGAGGGAGCCTTGGGGTATCGGACCCCCCATCTTCTGCCCCTCCCGAGTGTGCAGTGGGGCCACCGTGGCGACTGCCAGAGCACGTGGGTGCGGAACCGCCCCGTGTTTGGGTGGTGGTTGGATCCCGTGCTGGTTTTCCTGGTGGCCCGGCTGCGTTCCCGGTGTTTTCTGGTCCCTGGGTGGCACCCGCGCCCCTATCCTGCGGCCTCCGCCATGTGCGCTTGCTGGGCCCTCCCCGCCACTGCTGGTCTTCCCTCCTCGTCCGGCGCTCGCCACCGCCTGCGCTCCCTTTCCTTGTCTGGGACGGAGCCGACCTCGCCTCACGTGGGTGTCGTCCGTCGGCCGGTGGCGTCCGCGGGCGGAGCAGTGCCCTCGGATCCATGTGAAAGGGGGGCGGGGAGCCCTGGTGCCCAAGCATGCAGGGTTGCGCTCGCGAGTCCCTTCCCTCTGTCCCTGCTGGTGGGGAGAGGGCGGATGGCACGTGGGCGTCTGTGGAGCCCTTGCGCTATCCCTTTCTCCTTCGGCGGTGCGGGTCGACCAGCCGTCCCGCCGCACTCGGTCTCTCGGTGCTGCGCACGTCCGGTCGACCAGCTGCTCCGCCACCGTCGGCCTCACTGTTGAAAGATCGGCAGGTCGACCAGCGGGCCCCACCGCCCTGGGCCTAGCTGGGCAAGACCAGCAGGTCGCCCAGCCGGCCCTGCCACCCTCGGCCTCCCGGTGTAGCACCCGTCAGGTCGACCAGTGGGCCGCACCGCACTTGGCCTCTTGGTGCTGCACCTGGCCGGTCGACCAGCCGCCCCGCCGCTCTCGGGCTAGCTGTGCAAAACCGGCAGGTGGAGAACCCGGCCCCGCTGCCCTCGGCCTCCCGTTGCAGCGCCTGTCCGGTAGACCAGCGGGCCCCACCGCACTCGGCCTTGCTGGGCAAGACCGGCAGGTCGACCAGCGGGCCGCACCGCACTTGGCCTCTTGGTGCTCCACCCGGCCCATCAACCAACCGCCCTGCCGCCCTCGGGCTAGCTGTGCAAAGACCGGCAGGTCGACCAGCGGGCCCCATCGCCCTCGACCTCTCTGTGCTGCGTCCGTCCGGTCGACCAGTTGCCCCACCGCCCTCGGCCTAGCTGTGCAAGCCCGGCAAGTCTCCCAGCCGGCCCTGGCGCCTTCGTCCTCCCTTTGCATCGCCCGTCCGGTCGAACAGCGGTCCCCACCACACTCGGACTCCCGGTTCAGCACCCGGCCGGTCGATTAGCCGCACTGCCGCACTGAGCCTAGCTGTGCAAGACCGGCATGTCGCCTAGCCAGCCTCGGTGCCCTCGGCCTCCCTTTGCACCGCCCGTCCGGTTGACCAGCTGTCCCCACGCACTCTGACTTCCAGTTCAGCGCCCGGCCGGTCGACCAGCGGGCCTCACCGCACTTGGCCTCCTGGTACTGCACCCGGCTGGTCGATCAGCCGCCGCGCTGCTCTCGGGCTAGCTGTGCAAGACCGGCTGGTGGAGCACCCGGCCACGCCTCCCTCGGCCTCCCGCTGCAGCGCCTGTCCGGTCGACCAGCGGGCCCCACCGCACTCGTTCTTGCTGGGCAAGACCGGCAGGTCGACCAGAGGGCCCCAACGCACTTAGCCTCTTTGTGCTGCACACGCCGGTCGACCAGCTGCCCCGCCGCCCTCGGGCTAGCTGTGCAAGACCGGCAGGTGGAGCACCCGGCCCCGCCGCGCTCGGCTTCCCGGTGTAGCGCCCGTCCGGTCGACTAACGGGCCCCACCGCCATCGGCCTCTCGGTGCTGCGCCCGGCCAGTAGACCAGTCGCACCGCCACCCTCGGCCTCACTGTGCAAAGACTGGCAGGTCGACCAGCGGGCCCCACCACCCTCGGATTCTCGGTGCTGCGCCCGGCCGGACAACCAGTCGCCCCGCCGCCCTCGGCCTAGCTATGCAAGTCCGGCAGGTCGCCCAACCGGACCCTCCACACTCGCCCTCCCTTTGCAGCACCCGTCCGGTCGACCAGTGGGCCCCACCGCACTCAGACTCCCAGTTCAGCGATGGGGCCCGCTGGTCAACCTGCCGGACTTTGCGCAGTGAGGCCGAGGGAGGCGGAGTCTCACGTCGACTTGCCTTCTGTGGTCGTGTGTGCCTCAGCGGGCCCACCCACCTGATCCACCCACTCTTTGACCTTTCTGTTTTCTTGTTCAGATGTGTCGAGTTTCTTCCTTGAGGTTATGTGTGTGACAAGTACATGCTTCTGCTTTTCATTGCATGGCCACAATACGAGTGCGTATTGCCAACCTTGAGGCCTGTTTATTCGTGCCACTGTTGAAGGGTGCTTTTGCTGACAGCCATAGTCGCGGATCACCCGAGGTGTTTCTCCTGGCAAGCCCAAAGTGTGGTGACACGGACAGGGATGATGGTGAGTTATTTCTTCGGGGCGGGTTCTCGTGCCGCTTGATGTTGGCCTGCGGTCGCCCTTGGATGGGTGTGCATTCCGCTGCCCCCACCCGGGTAGGGCTTGAAGAATCCTTCCCATCCCCTCCCGTTCATACGTCCGTCGTACCTCACCCAGGGACGTTGTCCTGTCCTCGTCGGGACTGAGCGGAGAAACTGCGCCCTAGGAGGTGCCCCGTCTGTCAAAGAACGCGTCGCCCCCAAGGATCCTAGGCTGCGGCCGGCTCTCTGGACAGCGTGGTGGGTGTCGGGCCCCACCTGCCGGTCGGTCGCTTTTTCAGATAGTCCTGCGGTGGAAGGGACGGGGGGACTTCGGATGGAGCAGGCCGGGCCGGCTAACTCTGGAATGCCCTGGGACTGTGGAAGGAGGCTGTGTGGGAGGGGCCCGTTGGGCCAGAGGTCAAGAGGGAGGGCGTGGCGGTGGGGGATGGGTAGCCACTTCGGCTTTTTGGTTTGGATTGGAAATGTCGTTTTGGAAAGTTGACTTCCATCTCTTTGGCCTCGTCCGTGGGCATGGAGGGGTTGATCGTTCTTCTCCCGCCAAGGATTCCAAACAAAGCCACGACAGATCACGCGCATCCACTCGCTCCAGTCAGGTTCAGGGGCAGGATGCAAGGATCGAAGGTCGCCTGGTTGACAGGATGTGGCGCGCCGCTGCCCACCCCCCACGATATCAGGGGAGTGGTCTTGATCAAGCAGGTGATTGAATGAGCTCAGAAAACACAAGCAAATGATGCAGAACACCCATGCATATACACGTTGTCCTTTGCCTGACTGTGTCTCTCTGTCTCTGCCCGCTCCCCCTCACACCCCCACACACCACGGGAATACCGCACACAACCCCCGCCCCCCCCCCACACACAACACACACGGCCCTGCACGCTGGCCACACGCCACCGCCCCCCCCCACCGCCCACACACAAACTGCATTGTGGTGTGAGTGGGAGGTATGTTGTTTACAGGTGGGCGGGTGGGAATGTGCACGCGCGGGTGGGTGTTTGGGGCGGGCGTGTGGTGGTGGCTGGGCTGGTGGGGCGGGGGCGGAACGGGTGGGGGCGTGGCGTGGCGTGGCGTGGATGGCGGGGCTCCGGTCGGGTCGGGTCGGGTCGGGTCGGGTTGGGTCGGGTGGGGGCGGAGACAGAGACACAGCCAGGGAATGGACAACGCCTTCCTACACACACACACACACACACACACACGGCCCCACACACCACCCACGCGGCACCTGCGTGTGCCACAGACACGACACACACAGACACACCGTGTGTGGCCCTTTCCCTCTCTTTCTCCTTCCCATCCTCATCATCCCTCTGCCCTCCCTCCACTCCGTCCACCTTCACCGGACAGGGTGCCTTTCAGATGAGTCTGCCTGTTGTGAATACACCCTCCCTTGACCTGAAGATTTCTATCTACATTCTGACCTGTCGCGCCTGTAACCTGGGGCGGGCGTGCGTGCGTGGAGTGGTCAGACATCCTTGGTATACGCTAGGCATATAGCTTTCTCTGTGGAAGTTGAAAGGAAGCCTTCCTTCCGTCCCTCGTTGCAAGGAAGCAAACCGACCACAACTAAAAGCAACGGTGTTTGCCACTTGGGGCATACCTTCCACAGTCTCTACTGATTGACACGCCACCCACTTCACCGGGAAAATCCTAGGAGCCTTCCACAAAGCTCTTGCAAAATTTTTCAGAACTGTCAGTCTACCCGTCACCCGCCATCATCGGGCGAGGTGTAGAGAACCGATGGCAAAACTGGAGGAATGGCTTCTTCCATGGGGTTGGATGAACTGAGGAGGAGGATGCTCAAGTGGATGCTTGACATTTGTCGAAAAGAGGATTGGGGGTGGGACCGTCCACTCAGGAGTTCGGGTTGAACATGGACACGTAAACTGTACATCGAAACAAACAACAAGCGCCTTCCTATGCCAGCCCAGGAAAACAGACTTATGACCTTGCATGAACCTCCTCTAAAGGAAAAGAATCTGAAAACCTGAAACGAACACGACTTTGCAAACCCACTCTAGACTTCATTTCTGCCATAACGGTTGTGTCATGTGCATATCTGAGGTGATCGATATTTCTCCCGGCAACCTTGATTCCCGCTTGTGATTGCTCTAGCCCCGCGTATCTCATGATGTGTACTCGGCATATAAGTTAAATAAACAGGGTGACCATATACAGCCCTGATGGACTCCTTTTCCTGTTTGGAACCAGCCTGTTGTATTCCATGACTAGTTCTTACTGTGACTTCCTAACCTGCAGAACTACAGAGGTCTCCTTTTTTTTTTTTTTTAATTCCCTAACCTGAGTGAAAAGCGAGAGAGACCGAGAGAAGATGGAGAGGCAGGCGGGTAGGAAAAACGAAATACAATCATAAAAGGACCTACCGTTCAAATCTGTTGCGCTCCAGATACAGAGAGGAAACAAACGACAGGAAGGACACAGCGTTTCACATGTGGGTTTTGACAGATGGACACATCTGTCCCTCGGTCACTGCATACCACACCTGTGTCAGCAGAATGGAATCATTTCTCTTTTTCTCTCTACCTGGTCTTTTCAGACTTCAGAAACTCTCAGGGAGGATTCTTTTTTTCTTTCTTCCACATTTTTCAAAAGAATTTATTAAGAAACGGGGTGAGGGGGAAGATTTAAAGTGCACAATCAAAGGAATGAAAGAGTTTACCGGATAGCTTCTTCAGGCCCGTGGCAACTGAGAAACATTTGCTGGGCCGACACCAAGCGGCACATAGGCACTGATGTCATTTTCAATCCTATTTCTATTGGCTGCTAACCCAACCAGCTCGAAACTTCCTCCGAAGAGAAGTCAGATGGCCTTCCGAAACCCCTCCCCAAACTCCCTTTACGGCCCTTCCCTGCCTGGTCCCAGATTCCTCACCCAGGCTTTGGGTGAGGACAGCCAGACCCTGCTGAGGCTTCTCCACTCTTTCAGTCACTCTACATCTATTTCTGTTGGGCTGGCTTGATCTGCTACCTTTGGTCAAGTTCCTGTTAGGGTCCGGAGTCGCCCTTCCCTCCAAGGAACAGAGGACACTCACGATAATGCAAGACACACGGCGAGGTTTATTTTCAGGTAGCTGGGGTCCAAGCGTCTGCCCGACGCAGCGGGTTTCAACAAGGACCCCGAGCACTCTAAACCAAGGGTTTGTATAGCATTTTTAAACCATAGTAGTTTCAAATCATCCACACATAGTCATCTTTTTCAGTTCAGTTCAGTCGCTCAGTCATGTACGACTCTCCGCGACCCCATGAATCACAGCACGCCAGGCCTCCCTGTCCATCACCAACTCCCGGAGTTCACTCAAACTCATGTCCAAAGAGTCGATGATGCCATCCAGCCATCTCATTCTCTGTCGTTCCCTTCTCCTCCCGCTCCAAACCTTTGACAGCATCAGAGTCTTTTCCAGTGAGTCAGCTCGTCGCATGAGCTGGCCAAAATATTGCCGTTTCAGCTTTAGCATCAGTCCTTCCGATGAACACTCAGGACTGATCTCCTTTAGAATGGACTGCTTGGATCTCCTTGCAGTCCAAGGGACTCTCAAGAGTCTTCTCCAACACCACAGTTCAAAAGCATCCATTCTACGGTGATCAGCTTTCTTCACAGTCCAACTCTCACATCCATACATGACCACGGGAAAAACCATAGCCTAGGTCGGTAGGTGCCCAGTATGCTACTGGAGATCAGTGAGGAAATAACTCTAGAAGGAATAAAGGGATGGAGCAAAAGCAAAACCAATACCCCGTTGTGGATGTGACCGTTGATAGAAGCAAGGTCCGGTGCTGTAAAGAGCAAGATTGCATAGGAACCTGGAATGTTAGGTCCATGAATCAAGGCAAATTGGAAGTGGTCAAACAGGAGATGGCAAGAGTGAAGATAGACATTCTAGGAATCATTGAATTAAAGTGGACTGGAATGGGTGAATTTAACTCAGATGACCATTATATCTACTCCTGTGGGCAGGGATCCTTTAGAAGAAGTGGAGTAGCCATCATGGTCAACGAGAGAGTCCGAAATGCAGGCCTTGGATGCAATCTTAAAAGCGACAGCATGATTTCTGTTCATTTCCTAGGCAAACCATTCTATATTACAGCAATCCACGCCTATGTCCCAACCAGTAAGGCTGAAGAAGCCGAAGTCGAAAGGTTCTATGAAGACCTAAAAGACCTTTTAGAACGAAAACCCAAAAAAAGATGTCCTTTTCATTCTAGGGGACTGGAAGGCAAAAGTAGGAAGTCAAGGAACACTTGGAGTAACAGGCAAATGTGGCCTTGGAGCACGGCAAATGCTAATAGAGTGTTCTCAAGAGAACGCACTGGTCATAGGAAACACCCTCTTCCATCAACACAAGAGAAGACTCTACAGGTGGACATCACCAGATGGTCAACACCGAAATCAGATTGATTATATTCTTTGCAGCCCAAGATGGAGAAGTTGTATACAGTTAGCAAAAACAAGAGCAGGAGCTGACTGTGACTCAGATCATGAACTCCTTATTGCCAAATTCAGACTTCAATTGAAGAAAGTAGGGAAAACCACTAGAACATTCAGATATGACCTAGATCAAATCCCTTATGATTATACAGTGGAAGTGAGAAATAGACGTAAGGGACTAGATCTGAGAGATAGAGTGCCTGATGAACTCTGGACGGAGGTTCGTGACGTTGTACAGGAGACAGGGACCAAGACCATCCCCATGTAAAAGAGATGCAAAAAAGCAACATGGCTGTCTGAGGAGGCCTTACAAATAGCTGTGAAAAGAAGAGAAGCGGAAAGCAAAGGAGAAAAGGAAAGATATAAGCATCTGAATGCAGAGTTCCAAAGAATAGCAAGGAGAGATAAGAAAGCCTTCCTCAGTGATCAACATAAAGAAATCGAGGAGAACAACAGAATAGGAAAAACAAGAGATCTCTTCAAGAAAATGAGAGATTCCAAGGGAACATTTCATGCAAAGATGGGCTCGATAAAGGCCAGAAATGGTATGGACCTAACAGAAGCAGAAGATATTAAGAAGAGGTGGCAAGAATACACAGAAGAACTGTACAAAAATGATCTTCACGACCAAGATAGTCACAGTAAAGTGATCACTGACCTAGAGCCAGACATCTTGGAATGGGAAGTCAAGTGGGCCTTAGAAAGCATCACTACGAACAAAGCTAGTGAGGGGTGATGGAATTCCAGTTGAGCTACTTCAAATCTTGAAAGAGGATGCTGTGAAAGTGCTGCCCTCCATATGCCAGCAAATTTGGAAAACTCAGCAGTGGCCACAGGACTGGAAAAGGTCAGTCTTCATTCCAATCCCAAAGAAAGACAATGCCAAAGAATGCTCAAACGACCGCACAGTTGCACTCATCTTACACGCTAGTAAAGGCATGCTCAAAATTCTCCAAGCCAGGCTTCATCAATATGCGAACCGTGAACTCCCAGATGTTCAAGCAGGTTTTAGGAAAGGCAGAGGCACCAGAGATCAAATTGCCAGCATCCGCTGAATCATGGAGAAAGCAAGAGAGTTCCAGAAAACCATCTATTTCGGCTTCATTGACTATGCCAAAGCCTTTGACCGTGTGAATCACCATGAACTGTGGAACATTCTGAAAGACATGGGAATCCCAGACCACCTGACCTGCCTCTTGAGAAACCTGTATGCAGGTCAGGAAGTAGCAGTCAGAACTGGACATGGAACAACAGACTGGTTCCAAATAGGAAAAGGAGTACGTCAAGGCTGTATACTGTCACCTTGTTTATTTAACTTATATGCAGAGTACATCATGAGGAACGCTGGGCTGGAAGAAGCACAAGCTGGAATCAAGATTGCTGGGAGAAATATCAATCACCTCAGATATGCAGATGACACGACCCTTGTGGCAGAAAGTGAAGAGGAACTCAAAAGCCTCTTGATGAAAGTGAAAGAGGAGAGTGGAAAGGTTGACTTGAAGCTTGAAGCTCAACATTCAGCAGACAAAGGTCATGGCATCTGGTCCCATCACTTCGTGGGAAATAGATGGAAACACAGTGGGAACAGTGTCAGACTTTATTTTCTTGGGCTCCGAAATCACTGCAGATGCTGAACGCAGCCATGAAATCAAAAGTAATCTTTTTACATACAGTAATTTTCCACACTCTACACACAGCTGTATAACTCTGGTTTGTGTTATCTCCCTGTGGTTTAACGAGATAAGCCCACCCTGGCCCTTTGACCTATGTGCCTGATCTCTGTGTCACAACCGCCCGCATTCTGGCGTTTAAGATTCACTTGTTTTTCAGGTTGTTGTCTTCCTAGGACTCCTCACTCATCCTTACCCAACAAACAATTCCGGGGATCTTTACACAGCCTTACTCAAAAACAATTCTAGGAATCTTTACTTAAAACAACCTTATCTCACATGGAGTCACTTTGGTTCTACCAGCAGCAAGCGTCAAGCAAAGTACAGAAGCAAAAATGCATTGCCGGAGCGTTGAGTTCTACATGAGGTTCTACATTCCCTCTTTTTCTAAGCCTACATCTGAACTTGATCCTTCTCCTGTTGGGAACAACTTCTTGAGCAGTGTCTCTGGGCGCTCCCTGCCCCTGTTAGTCCAAGGCTACTTTCTCCCCCAGACAGAACTCTGCACCCCCGTCCAGTCCAACCTCCCACTTAACTTCCAGGTGGCTCTAGTTCTCAGCGAACCCATCTGGATGGTGTTTGAGTCGCTAAGTTGTGTCTTGACTCTTGAGGCCTCATGGACTCTAGCCCACCAGGCTCCTCTGTCCATGGGATTCTCCGGGCAAGAACACTGCAGTGGGTTGCCGTTGCCTTCTCCAGGTCAGGGAGGTTTCTTGTCTCCTTGGCGACAGTGATTTCCCCACGTTCCTTAGGGGCCGAGAGGATGTTTCTGGGAAACGGGGATACACGCTTCTGGGATCGGAGAGTCCTGTGCTAGCTACTACGTGTGTCTGTTCCTTTGCGTGTGGTTCCTCACCCGAAAGGGGGACTGGGTCCTGACGTTTTCCAACTTGCCTCCGATCCCTGGGGACAACCCTCTCTGGGGGGAACGTGTCTCACGTTCTCTTGCCCTGCGGATGGAAGCTAGAGGACTTGGGGAACATTTCTGACAGAGCTTCCCTGGTGGCTCACACCGTCAAGAGTCTGCCTGCGATGCACTAGACCCGGGTCCTATCCCGGGGCCACGATGGTCTGCTAGAGAAGGACATGGCAACCCGCTCCAGGACCCGGATCGGACGTCTAGCAATCTCCTGGACTGACTCCCCTCCACCGACTGGTTTCCGATCCGCTCCAGGGATGAACCTATGTGTTTCCTTGGTTCCCCTACAAGTGCCTCTGAGGAGAATATAAGAACCTGATTGCTTGCACCCCAGGCCTGCTTTCCCGAACCCGTCCCTCAACATCACAGCCTCCTGAGAGGAGATACGACAGATAACTGTTTCACTGAACGGAGGATCTGTGCTCAGAAAGTCTTTCCACGACATGGAGGCCCGTACTAACTAACCTAATTGGTCCCTCCCTCACTCCTTGCCTCGTCCCTTCCTTTTTTCCTTCTGGGTTGGTCTCCCCCTTCCTTTCATTTTTCTTCTTTTTCTCTCACGTCCAGGCATGCACACACACACACACACACGCGCGTGTGCGCTCGCTGTCTCTCACGTACACACGTACATGCACGCACTCACACACACAGTCACCAGCTCAGCGTTTAATGGGTTCCAGGCAAGTGTCAGAGGAGGGAACTGCTGGGGCCGGAGTAGGCCGCCGTCCCCACCCCACCCCACGTGAACCTCCGTGCCCTATGGAGTGTTTTGGATTCAAGTGACTTTAAGAACCGGCCAGCGCCAGAGGAACGCTCTGCCCCTCCTTCCTTTTCTGTCCCTCTGAAGGCAGGCAGAAATGAAAACCTCCTCCCACGGAGGGGAAAGATGTCAAGCGATGATGGCCGCTTCGAGCCACGTCCGTGATCCTCAAAGGCATGAGCGGGGTGTCCAGGGTTCCGAAAAGGAGGCGACTCCTTTGCCCTGACACAAGGCGACTTTGTCCCTCAACCTCCCTCCCCACCCCCCAGCCCCCTTCCCCCGCACCGTGCTGTGCCGAAGCGGGCAGCCTCAAAGTGGAGAAATGGAGACGTGGGGGGGATGGGGGTGGGTGGGGCGGATCACCATTCAATACAGAGAAGCTCGAGGCAAAGTCGAAGGCTCTGACTTGACTGGAATGCTTTCTGCATTTGAATGAAGCTATCCGATGAGGCCCTGCAAAGGGGAGGGGCCCACAGACAATAGCTCCTACCTGCCTGCCTGCATGCCTGCCAGCCAGCCTGCCAGCATGCAGGCCGGCCTGCCAGGCTAAGGAGGCCCTCTGGCGGCGGCGGGGCCACGGCCCCAACTCCTGCAACTCGATCCCTTCAAGAAAATTTCTGGGGTGACTCCTGTCCAGGAAATCATGCAAATTGGCCTGTTTCTGAAAAAGGCCTGAGTCACAGCTCTGGCAGATTCTCTGCATCTCTTGACACCTGGATTGACCTGCACCCTCCCATCCTGTCAGATCCTTTGGACACGCTTGAAGAGGTCTTTGGCCTCGGCCAGAAAAAAAGCCCCAAGATAAACAAATACGTTTTGTCTGTTTTTGGGAGCGGGGCGAAAACGATGCTTGGCCGTGGGTTGGAGAGAAACCTGCTCCTCTAACACACGCCTGAAGGCAGGAAGTTCTCAGTGGCACAGAACCTGCCTGCACTTCTCAGGGGGACTGGGAGGGTCCCCTCGCCTCGCGCGCCCCCATCCCCTAGCCCCAACTCCACACACACACACACACACACACACACACTGCCCCCGCCACCACGGCAGACACCCCCGCTGTCCGCCCCCCACGCTCCCACCCCCCAGTCGTCCCAACCTCACACCCCCCCACCCCCAACCCCGGCCACCAAGGGGGGCCGGGGGAGAGGGATGGCTGTCCCAGCCCCGATTCTGAGGTGTCACTTGTGAAACCGCTCTTAGCTCTGTTCAGTCCTTTGTTCTGTGAGTGGGTCTGGTGGTGTCTTATCTTGGGACTTTTCGCCTTTTTGTGGGCTAGCTATCCCACAGTCTGCTTAGCTATCTTAAGTTAGCACCCTCAGATTGCACTAGAGGCATTCATGCCCTGTCCTTACTCTAAGGGATGCAGCCCGCCCCTCCCTGCCCAGTCCCTGCTTGCTGGTGGTGTGTGCGGGCGGCTGCACTTCGTCTCTGCTGGGAGTTACCACTGGACACGTAGTCTGTAGGTTTTAATTATTTATTTATTGTTCCTCCCAGTTATGTGGCCCTCTGAGGTTCCAAGAGTTGTCACAGATTCGCCAGTGAGTGTTTCCAAGTGCTTGGGAACTTCTAGCCTCCCTTCTCGGGATGGACCTCCATCCCGCCCTGTTTTACCTCTCTTTTTATCTTTTGTATTATTTCCTACCTCTTTTCGAAGACAATGACCTGCTTTTCTGGTTGCCTGATGTCCTCTGCCAGCATTCAGAAGTTGTTTTGTTGGATTCACTCAGCGTTCAATTTTTCTTTTGATGAATTTCTGAGGGAGACAGTTGTCACCCCATCCTATTCCTTCTCCATCTTCCCATCTTCCTATCTGCTCCCTCACAGTAATATTTAAAATTCATTCAATCCTAAGATTTATTTCTTTCAGACCCTACAGTTCCCAAATTTGTTTCCAAAAAATGCATTGCACCATCTGCTATTATACCACCTTAGTTGTTATTTGTTACTACTTTCATTAAGTGTTTAATCATAGAGTGATTTGAAGAAGTAACACTAGAGACATTGAGTGTCATTTTTCAGTCAACAAGTTGTCTTCAACTCTTTTGTGACGCCATGGACTGCTGCACAACAGGCCTCTCTATATTTCAGTATCTCCCACAGTTTGTGCCAATGCATGTCCATTGTTTTTCTGATACCGTCCAACCATCTTATCTTCCATTACTCCCTTCCTCTCCTGTCATCAAACTTTAAAAGCATCATGAATTTTCCAGTGAATTGACACTTTGCGTCAGCTGGCCAAATCTGAACTTTCAACTTCATCATTAGTCCTTCGAATGAATACTTATGTTTGATTTCATTTAGGATGAATTGGCTAAATCTCCTTGCAGTCCAAGGTCCCCCTTAGAGTCTTTAACTTTTCGGAATTCAAAATCACTGCAGATACTGATGGCAGCTATGAAATTAAAAGACGCTTTCTCTTTGGAAGGAAAGTTATGACAAACCTAGATAGCATATTAAAAAGCAGGGACAATCCTTTGCCATCAAAGGTCCATCTAGTCAAGGCTATGATTTATTCAGTGGTCATATATGAATGTGAGAGTTGGACTGTTAGGAAAGCTTAGTGCTGAAAAATTGATGCTTTTGAACTATGGTGATGGAAAAGACTCTTGAGAGACCGTTGGACTGCAAGGAGATCCAACCAGTCCATCATAAGGAGATGAGCCCTGGGTATTCATTGGAATATGTCATGGTGAAGTTGAAACTCCAATAGTTTGACACCTGATGTGAAGAGATGACTCATTGGAAAATACCCTAATGTTGGGTAAGATTGAGGGCAGGAGGAGAAGGGGATGACAGAGGATGACATGTTTGGATGGCATTGCCGATCAGTGGACATGAGTTTGGGTGGTCTCTGGGAGTTGGCATAGTCAATGAAGCAGAAATAGATGTTTTTCTGGAACTCTCTTGCTTTCTCCATGATCCAGCGGATGTTGGCAATTTGACCTCTGGTGCCTCTGGCTTTTCTAAAACCTGCTTGAACATCTGGGAGTTCACGGTTCACATAATGCTGAAGCCTGGCTTGGAGAATTCTGAATATGACATTACTCGCGTGTGAGATGAGTGCATTGTGCGGTAGTTTGAGCATTCTTTGGTATTGCTTTTCTTTGGGATTGGAATGAAGACTGAACTTTTCCAGTCCTGTGGCCACTGCTGAGTTTTCCAAGTTTGCTGGAATACGGAGTGCAGCACTTTCACAGCATCATCTTTCAAGATTTGAAATAGCTCAACTGGAATTCCATCAACTCCACTAGCTTTGTTCATAGTGATGCTTTCTAAGACCCATTTGACTTCACATTCGAAGATGTCTGGCTCTAGGTCAGTGATCACGTTATCGTGATTATCTTGGTCGTGAAGACCCTTTTTATACAGTTCTTCTGTGTACTCTTGCCATCTCTTCTTAATATCTTCTGCTTCTGTTAGGTCCATACCATTTCTGTCCTTTATCGAGCCCATCTTTGCATGAAATGTTCCCTTGGAATCTCTAATTTTCTTGAAGAGATCTCTTGTTTTTCGTATTCTGTTGTTTTCCTCTATGATTTTGCATTTATCACAGAGGAAGGCTTTCTTATCTCTCCTAGCAATTCTTTGGAATTCTGCATTCAAAGGCTTATATCTTTCCTTTTCTCCTTTGCTTTTCACTTCTCTTCTTTTCACACCTATTTGTAATGCCTCCTCAGACAGCCATTTTGCTTAATTACATGTCTTTTCTTGGGGATGGTCTTGGTCCCTGACTCCTGTACAATGTCACGAATCTCTGTCCAGAGTTCATCAGGCACTCGATCTCTCAGACTGAGTCCCTTAAATCTATTTCTCACTTCCACTGTATAATCATAAGGGATTTGATTTAGGTCATATGTGAATGGTCTACTCGTTTTCCCTACTTTCTTCAATTTCAGTCTGAATTTGGCAATAAGGAGTTTAGGACCTGAGACACAGTCAGATCCCAGTCTTGTTTTTCCTAACTGTATAGAACTTCTCCATATTTGGCTGCAAAGAATATAATCAATCTGATTTCGGTGTTGACCATCTGGTGATGTCCATGTGTAGCGTCTTCACTCGTGTTGTCTGAAGAGGGTGTTTGCTATGACCAGTGTGTTCTCTTGACAAAACTGTATTAGCCTTTGTCCTGCTTCATTCCGTGCTCCAAGGCCAAATTTGCCTGTTACTCCAGGTGTTTCTTGACTTCCTACTTTTGCATTTCAATCCCCTGTAATGGAAAGGACATCTTTTTTGGATGTTAGTTCTACAAGGTCTTGTAGGTCTTCATAGAACCGTTCAATTTCGGCTTCTTCAGCGTTACTGGTTGGAGCTTAGGCCTGGATTACTGTAATATTGAATGGTTTTCTTGGAAACGAACAGAAATCATTCTGTCATTTTTAAGATTGCATCCAAGTACTGCATTTCGGACTCTTTTGTTGACCATGATGGCTAGTCCATTTCTTCTAAAGAATTCCTGACCTCTGAAGTAGATATGATGGTCATCTGAGTTAAATTCACCCATTCCAGTCCATTTTAGTTCACTGGTTCCTAGAATGTTTATGTTCACTCTTGCCGTCTCCTGTTTGACCACTTCCAATTTGCCTTGATTCATGGTCCTAACATTCCAGGTTCCTATGCAATATTGCTCTTTACAGCACCGGACCTTGCTTCTATCACAGGTAACATCCACAAATGAGTATTGCTTTTGCTTTTTCTCCATCCCTTTATTCCTTCTAGAGTTATTTCTCCACTGATATCCAGAACCATACTGGGCACCTACCGACCTGGGGAATTCCTCATTCAGTATCCTATCATTTTTCCCTTTGATACTGTTCATTGGACTCTCAAGACAAGCATACTGAAGTGATTTGCCATTCCCTTTTCCACTGGACGACATTCGGCTGTGTGGATTACAATAAACTGTGGAAAGTTCTAAGAGACGGGAATACCAGACCACCTTACGTGCCTCTTGAGAAACCTGTATGCAAGTCAAGAAGCAACAGTCAGATTTTTACATGGAACAACAGACCGGTTTCAAATAGGAAAAGGAGAACGTCAAGGCTGCATATTGTCACCTTGCTCATTTAACTTATATGCCGAATACATCATGAGGAACAATGGGCTGGAAGTAGGACAAGCTGGAATCAAAATTGCTGGGAGAAATATCAGTAACCTCAGATATGCAGATGACACTAACCATATGGCAGAAAGTGAAGAGGAACTAAAAAGCCTCTTGATGAAAATGAAGGAGGAGAGTGAAAAGGTTGGCTTGAAGCTCGAGGTTAAGGAAACAAAGATCATGACATCTGGTCCCATCACTTCATGGGAAATAGATGGAAAAACTGTGGAAACAGTGTCAGACTTTATTTTTTGGGCTTCAAAATCACTGCATATGCTGATTGCAGCCATGAAATTTAAAGACGCTTACTCCTTGGAAGGAAAGTTATGACCAACCTTGATGGTATATTAAAAAGTAGAGACATTACTTTGCCAACCAAGTTCCGTCTAGTCAAGGCTATGGTTTTTCCCGTGGTCATGTATGGATGTGAGAGTTGGACTGTGAAGAAAGCCGATCACCAAAGAATTGATGCTTTTGAACTGTGGTGTTGAAGAAGAGTCTTGACAGTCCCTTAGACTGCAAGGAGATCCCACCAGTCCATTCTAAAGGAGATCAATCCTGAGTGTTCATTGCAAGGACTGATGCTAAAGCTGAAACTGCAATACTTTAGCCACCTCATGCGACGAGTTGACTCACTGGAAAAGACTCTGATGCTGGTAAAGGTTGGGGGCGGGAGGAGAAGGGGACGACGGAGAATGAGATGGCTGGATGGCATCACCGACTCTGTGGACATGAGTTTGAGTGAACTCCGGGATTTGGTGATGAACAGGGAGACCTGGTGTAATATGATTCATGGGGTCACAAGGAGTCAGACCCGACTAAGTGACTGAACTGAACTGAAGAGTCTTCGGCAGCGGCACAGTTGAAAGCCATCATTTCTCCTTTTCTCAGTTTTCTTTATATTCCAGCTCTCACATCTGCACATGACTACTGGGTGAAAAACAGGGGCGTGTGAAGTGGAGGCCTTTGTTACCAAGGTGAATGTCTCTGCTAAATACAATGTCTAGATTTGCAATAGAGTTTTCTCCAAGAAGAAATTTTCTTTTACCTGATGACAACTCTTCTCCTGATTGGAAGAATATTGTCCACTGTCATAGGCAATGCCAAAGCACTTCGGTATTTTGCTTTGATTACCCCATGATATCCATGAAAACAGAAAGATAGGACACTGAAAGATTTCGGTAGGTGCCCAATATGCTTCTAGAGATCAGTGGAGAAATAACTCCAGAAATAATGAAGCAATTGATCCAGAGCAAAATCAGTAACCAGTTTTGAATGGGACTGGTGATGGAAGCAGGGTTTGATGCTATTAAGAACAATACTGCATAGAAACGTGGAATTTTAGATCCATGAATCAAGGCAAATTGGAAATGTCAAACAGGAGATGACAAGAGTGAACATTGACATTCTAGGAATCGGTGAACTAAGATGGAATGGGAGAATCTGTTACTGTGGGCAGGAATCCCTTGGAAGAAATGGAGTAGCCATCATAGTCAACAAAAGAGTCCAAAATGCAATACTTGGGTGCAATCTCAAAAATGACAGAATGATCTCTGTTCTTTTCCAAGGCAAATGATTTACTGTCATAATAATCCAAATCTTTGCGCTTATCAGTAACACTGAAGACGCTGAAGTTTAAAATTCTATGAAGACCTACAAGACCTTCTAAAACTAACATCCAAAAATGATGTCGTCTTCATTATAGGGGACTGGAAAGCAGAAGTAGGAATTAAAGAAACACATGGAGTACCAGGCAAATTGGCCTTGGAATACAGAATGAAGCAGGGCAACGGCTAATTGAGTTCTGCCAAGAGAACGCACGGGTCAAGTAAGCACCCTCTTCCAACAACACAAGAGAAGACTCTACACATGGACATCACCAGATGGTCGACACTGAAATCAGATTGATTATGTTCTTGGCAGCCAAAATAGAGAAGCTCTATACATTTAGCAAAAAGAAGACAGGAAGATGACTGTGGTTCAGATCCTGAACTCCATGTTGCCAAATTCACACGGAAGTTGAAGAAAATGGAGAAAACCACTATATCATTCAGGTATGACCTAAATCTAATCCCTTATGACTATACACTGTAAGGGCAAAATACATTTAAGGGACTAGATTTGATTGACAGAGTGCCTGATGAGCTATGGATGTAGGTACCTGACATTGTACAGGAGACAGGGATCATGACCATCCCCAGGTAAAGAAAGGCAAAAAATGAATGGCTATCTGAGGAGGCCTTACAAATAGCTTTGAAAACAAGGTAGACAAAAAGCAAAAGAGAAAAGGAAAGATATATACATTTGAATGCAGATTTCAAAAGAAAAGCAAGGAGAGAAAAAAAAGCCTTCCTCAGGGATCAGTGCAAAAAAAGAAGGGAAACAATAGAATACGAAAGACGAGAGATCACTTCAAGAACATTGGAGATCCCACGAGAACATTTCATGCAAAGATGGACTTAAAAAAGCACAGGAAAAAAAAAAAAAAGCACAGAAACGGTAGGGTTCTAACTGAAACAGAAAATATAAAGAAGAGGTGGTAAGAATACACAGAAGAACTGTAGAAAAAAGATCTTCACGACCCAGATAATCACGATGGTGTGATCACTCACCTAGAGCCAGACTTCTTGGAATGTGAAGTCAGGTGGGCCTTAGGAAGCATCACTACGAACGAAGCTAGTGTAGGTGTTTGGATGTCAGTTTTCAAATCCTGAAAGATGATGCTTTAAAAGTGCTGCACTCAATAGGCCAGGTAATTTGGAAAATTCAGCAGTGGCCACGGGAGTGGAAAAGAGCAATATTAATTTCAATCCCAAAGAAAGGCAATGCCATAGAATGTGCAAACTACCGCACAAATGCACTCATCTCAAATGCTAGTAAAATAATGCTCTATATTCTCGAAGCTAAGCTTCAGCAATACGTGAACTGTGAACTTCCAGATGTTCAAGCTGGTTTTAAAAATGGCAGAGGAACCGGAGATCAAATTGCCAACATCCAGAAGAGAGCTCCAGAAAAGCATCTCTGTCTTCTTTACTGACTATGCCAAAGCCTTTGACTGGGTGGATCAGTATAAATGGCGGAAAATTTGAAAGAGATGGGAATACCGGACCACCTGACCTGCCTCTTGAGAAACCTATATGCAGATCATGAAACAACAGTTAGAACTGGTCATGGAACAACAGACTGATTCAAAATAGGAAAAGGAGTAAGTCAAGGCTGTATATTATCACCTTGCTTATTTAACTTATATGCAGAGTACATCATGAGAAGTGCTGTGCTGGAGGAAGCACAAGCTGGAATCAAGGTTTCTGGGAGAAATATCAATAAAGTCAGATATGCCAACGACACCGCCCTTTCGGCAAAAAGTGAAAAATAACTAAAGAACCTCTTGATGACAGTGAAAGAGGATAGTGAAAAAGTTCGCTTAAAGCTCAACATTCAGAAAACTAAGATCATGGTATCTGGTCCCATCGCTCTATGACAAATAGGTGGGGAAATAGTGAAAACCGTCGCTGACTATTTCTTAGGCTCCAATGGTGATTGCAGCCATAAAATTAAAAGAAACTTACTACTTCAAAGGAAAGTTATAACCAGCCTAGTCAGCATATTAAAAAGCAGAGGCATTACTTTGCCAACAAACGTCAGTCTAGTAAAGACTATGGTTTCTCCAGTGGGCATGTATGGATGTGAGAGTTGGACTTTAAAGAAATCTGAGCACTGAAGAATTGATGCTTTTGAACTGTAGGGGAGGCGAAGACTCTTGGGAGTCCCTTGGACTGCAGGGAGCTCCAACCAGTCCATCCTAATGGAGATCAGTCCTGGGTGTTCACTGGAGTGATTGATGTTGAAGATGAAATTGCAATACTTTGGCCACCTGATGTGATTAAGCGACTCACTGGGGAATTTCCTGTTGCTACGAAATATTGAGGGCAGGAAGAGAAAGGGATGACAGAGGATGAGATGATTGGATAGCATCACCAACTCAATGGACATGAGTTTGTGTAAACCCAAGGAGTTGGTAATGGACAAGGAGGCCTGGCGTGCTGCGGTTAATGGGTCGCAAAGAGTCGGATATGACTGAGCGACTGAAGTGAACAATACATAGAATTTAAATAAGCAGCCTTGTCATAATCCTTTCTCTAATTGGAAGCAGTCTGTTGTTTTCCATCCAGTACTAACTGGTGCTTCTTGGTCTGCATACAGATATTTTAGGAGGCAGGTCAGGTGATCTGGTGTTCCTATCACTTTAAGAATTTTCCAGCATTTGTTGTGATCCACGCAGTCAAAACCTTTGTTATAAACAACGAAGTAGAAGAATATGTTTATTTGTTTGTTTGTTCCTGGAGCTCTCTTGTTATTTTCATGATCCCACCGATTTAGGATATTTGATTTCTGGCTTCTCTTACGGAGAACTTAAGCCCTGGACATACTGATTTATACCTCGAGCCCTGAGGGAAAACCAGTGCCACTTGCTCGTCGTCATGGTTCCCGCCAACACCAAGGTGACACAAGACCTTCAGTTTCTATGAAGTTCTGGGAAATGAGTTCTTTAAAATCAAACAAGCAAACAGGCAAGCAAACAAAGGTGAAACCCTTGAAAACTGTCTAGGTCATATACAGAGATTTCTGTCCGACTTCTCTGAGCTCTACTCCATCTATTTACCTATTTCTCCATCTTTACCTGTTATAAGGACATAAAGAAGGGAACTTTTGTTGGTATATGTTTAACAAAAATTGAGCTTCACTAAATTCTAAGGTAGGTCAGGTTTCGAGGTTTACCTTTTCCTTTAATTTGTATCAGCCTTGCTGTGATCATGAGCGTCCACAATATTTTAACCATTTCTCATTCCCAACTGCATCTTTGGAATTTCGGAAAGATTCACTCGAGCAAAGAGCCTGTATAATTTATTTCGTCTTGAAAGAGATGCAAGAAAATTCATGGGTAATATTTTCATTCATTCCATACATCTAACAGTGGAGTAGGAAATGGCCACAGGAAGCAACTATCTTGCCTGGTAAATCCCATGAGCAGAGGAACCTGGTGTTCTCCATTTCATTTGGTTGCAAAGAGTTGGACAAGACTGAACATTTATACACAAACATGTATCTTAGTGTGAGATGCAATTGTGTTTATTTATTATCTCATAGGACTTTGTGTCGCTCACACTGAAGGGCTTAACATTTTTCTAAATTATCTCTGTGACTGTATTAAAGTTTACTGCCTCTCTTTTACCTTCAAAGAAAGAAGAAAGATGACCAAGAAGGAAACAAAAACATATCCTATGAGGAGAGTCTTATGCTTCTTCTTTACCATCCAAGAATTGAAACTTCTTTCCTAGTATACGAAATAAAGACACTGTTTTGACTTTAGAGAATCTGGTCCACTGGGATGTTTCATTTCCTATTTTGGAATGATAAACTCTAATTTAAGTTTTACTTGTCTGGACTAGTAAGGATCACAATGGAAAGATATGGAACTGAGAGGAAATGATAATCTTGATACCAACATATACCTCTTCCTTTCTAGGAGCAGCCTGCTTTATGCATTTAACAGGTCTGTCATAGAGCAAAAAAACCCAAGAACTTTCACCCCATATATATGTGGCTTTGTGTCTGTCTTTCCCATGCTGTCTCATCATTTTTTATGTCACATGTGAAAGGACTTTTTAATTCCATCGTATTACCCACTTCTTTCCATAGCAAGAGTGAGCATATTCTTTATATTCTTTCCCACAAGTAACATGACCTTTACCAAGAATTTATCAGGAAGACTGGGACTCCCTTTTCTGAAGGCGTTCTCAGTATTAGGGAAGTTTTCCAGGTCTTTTTAGCATATTTGTCTATTTCACACTTTAATGAGATTGATAAGAGGTCATGAGGGTTGTTCAGTTGCCTTCATGAGCAACAGCTAAGAAATACTTATGGAGGTACCTGATGCTCAGGGGAACATGGAGATGATGTTAGGAAGAAGAAAGGATGGGCTCCACAGTGACATACTTGAAGGCCTCAGTCACAGTGGGTTAGACTATTCATTGCTACAGTAAAAGAAAAGTGGATGACGATGAAGTCATAAGCATTCATGTCATGAACCTAAGGTAGAAGTTGGAATGTCCGGTTTAGATTTGAGATCAAGCTGGTTCATCCCCGCTAGGCTGGGTATTGACGAGTGGATAGAGTTAATGAGAGCTAACAGGGAGAAAAAGAGACTTTTTCTTTTCCTGTAATACAAGTGAACTTCTTTCATGGTTACTGAATTCTCATCAGAGCTTCCTCCACACTATTATATCAGTCACCTATCTCATGGACTCATCCTTCTCGGTTGTCCCGCAGCACCAGTTTTGAATGCCTTGCTTCATTCAATGACCTTCAACTGGTTGTCTGTTCTCCATACGATAATATACATGTTTCAATGTTTCATGTTTCAATGTTATTCTTTCCTGGCATCCCACCCTCGCCTTCTCCCACAGAGTCCCAAATTCTTTTCTTTATATATGTATCACTTTCATTGTCTCGCTTATAGCATCGTTGTTACGTCTTTCTAAATTTCATATATAAGGTTTCATATACTGCGTTGGTGTTTCTCATTCTGGCTTGCTTCCCTCTGTATAGTAGGTTCCAGTTTCATCTACCTCATAACACTGACTCAAACGTGTCCCTTTTTTAATAGATGAATATTCCATTGTGTATATAGACAACATAATCCTTAACCATTCATCTTCGAACCGGACATCAAGGTTGTTTCAAAAGTCCAAGCTATTGTCAATAGTGCTCCAATGAACATTGGAGTACATATGTCTCATTGAATTCTAGTTTTCTTGGTGTGTATGCCCAGAAGTGGGATCACTGGGTCTCATGGTAATTCTATTTCATTTTTTTTCTTTTTTGTAAGAAACCTCCACACTGTCCTCCATAGTGCCTTCCCACCAACAATGTAAGAAGGTTCCCTTTCTCTGCTCTCTCTCCAGCATTGCTGGCTTGTAGAGTTTTTTGATGGTAGTTTTTGATGGTAGCTTTAGACCCGTGTGAAACGGTACCTCACTGGAGTAGTGATTTGCGTTTCTCTGATAATGAGTGATGTTGAGCAGATTTTCCTGTGTTTGTTAGACATCTGTATTTCTCCTTTGGAGAAATCTCTTTAATTCTTTGTTCCACTTTTTGATGGATTGCTTATTTTTCTGGTATTGAACTGCATGAGCTGCTTGTGTATTTTGGAGATTACTTTGTTTTCAGTTACTTTCTTTACTCTTATTTTCTCCCATTGGTAAGGCTGACTTTTCACCTTGCATATTGTTTCCTTCATTGTGTAAAACTTTCAAGCTTAATGAGGTCCCATGTTTGTTTTAGTTTTTATTTCCATCACTCAGGTGGGCCACAGAGAATCATGCTGTGATTTGTGTTACAGTCTGTTTTACCTACGTTTTCCTCTGAGAGTTATATAGTTTCTAGACTTACATTTATATCTTTAATCGGTTTTAAGTGAATTGTTCTATAGGGTGGTAGAATGTGTTTTAGCACATTCTTTTTACAGTTGTTGACCATTTTCTCCAGCACTGCTTTTTAAAGTGGTTTCTCTCCTCCATTATATATTTCTGCCTTCTTTGTCAAAGATAAAGTGTCCATATGTGTGTGGATATATCTCTGAGCTTTCTATATTGTTCCATTAATCTATATTTTTGTCTTGTGCCAGTACCTTACTTTCTTGATGACTGTAGCTTTGTAGTATGACCTGAAGCCAGGCAGGTTGATCCCACTATTTCCATTCTTTTTTTTCAAGATTGCTTTAACTTTTAGAGGTTGAAATTGTTTGTTCTTGTTCTGTGGAAACAACAACATTCATTTTCACATATTGATTCTTCTGATCTAAGAAGCTGACATATTTCTCGGTCTGTTTCTATTATCTTTATTTCTGCAGTGTTTTAGTTTTCTATATATAAATACAGGTCTTTTGTTTCTTTAGGTAAATTTATTCCTAAGTATTTTGTACTTTTCTTTGCAATGGAGAATGGGGTTTTTCCCATTTAAATGCTGAGAACATTATCAGTTTATGGGTCAGAGAGTTCTTTAACATTTTCCTTTCTGTGAGAACCTGGGTATGAACTGTAGGCTTCTTTTGAACTTTAAAGCTTATTTTCAAGAGGTAGTGGTGCATGTCTTTTCAAGGTTTGCTGTAACAGCATGCCATATAGCAGGTAGCTTCAATAAAGATTTTCTCATACTTCCAGGGATCTAGCCAGTAATCAAAGGGTTACAAGATTTTCTTTTTTCTGAGGCCTCTTTTGGATGGCAAAACATCTTCACATGGCTTTGTCTCCACATATTAATGTCTCTGTGTTTTCTGTGTCTGCTCTCCTTTCCTTGTGAAAACCCACTCCTGTATATCAAAATATCTACCTAAAAACCCTATTGGCAAAAAGGTTCAGAAAGCAATTATACATTGCTCACAATTTTGACTCTGTACAAGGTACAGTGAGTTCAGTTCAGTCGTTCAGTCATGTCCGACTATCTGTGACCCCATGAATCACAGCACGCCAGGCCTCCCTGTCCATCACCAACTCCCAGAGTTCACTCAAACTCATGTCCATCGAGTCGGTGATGCCATCGTCTTCAAAGTACACATTTTGAGAGGACAAAATTATTCTACAATATTGATTTTCTTCTTTTCACTTGTTACTGTGGAATATTAATCTGTCTCTGAGTGTTCCCCCCGCTAATCAGATCTACCCAATTCAGAAAGCAGATTGTCAAGAATAATGCGGTTTTGGGGACTAATTCAACTGTGAACAAGATTCAGAGTTTCTTGCCAACCTCCATATCCTAAACATAAAGACATTAGGGAAAGAAAAATATTTATTTTGTATAAGTATTAAAGCAAAATGTGATGCACATATACGAACTACAAAATTGTTGTAAAGTCAAAATACATATATATAATATTACAATATTTTCAAAGTTATAAGTATTCTTCCAATAGACCTGATGACATCTGTCACAGCAATCTGGTCCTTAATTAACTTGATCATTGGGGTAGCCATCAGTGTTTGCTAATTTGTTTTTATTACTATTATTATTTTAAATGTATTTATTTGAATTGGAGGCTGATTACTTTCCAATGTATTGGTTTTGCCATACATTGACATGAATCCACCCCGGGTGTACATATGTTGCCCATCTAGACCCCCCTCCAACTCCCTCCGCATCCCGTACCACTAGTTCATCCCAGTGCACCAGTTAATTTGTTTTATACTGGAAAAGGTTAAACTTCTCATGTACACATGATAGAATGTGGTTTTGAAATGAGGCACTCTCTCATCCAGAGAAGTGAGACATAGATGTTACTGCTAAAAATATCCAATATTATTAGGCTAAGATATTTTCAAAGATTGACGTTTACATACTAGAGGTTTTCATTGCACAATAATGCAAGATACGTGGCTTATTCCTTTAATTACACCAAACTCCTCAATCCCAACTTACTTAGAGGAAAGGTAAGTGAGGGTTGTGATAAGGTGTTGCAAATATCTTGCTGTCAGGTTCTCTTACTTCTATTATTGAGGTAAGGTCACAGTCAAGTAATACTGTCTCTGTAAACCTGTACTGAAGAAAATATCAATCCGTATTCTGAAAGGAAATATCCTAAAACGACTTTCGTCATTCAACATTCTGGTTAGAAGGAGGGTTTCCCTCTGAAGGGTGGTTATCCTGTCTGGGCATAGGCTAGATCTGAACGTCTGGTCTTGGTTCTCCCATCAGTGCCCAATCCCAGCTGAAGGGGAAGCTTTCTGTTCTCTGTGTCCTTCTATTTACAAGGTTCACATACTTTGTCCAGTCATTTTAATGAGGGAGTCAAGTGCCCGAAACACAGTTGGTCCTCGGTCTCCTCATACTATCCAAAAGGGGGCTGGGTTGTCATAGACTGTTACCCCTACAGTTTGCCACAGCCATTAGGTCATGGAGGGGAGAATCGGACGCGTGGCTACCTCTTCGAACCCTGGTGGAGGCCAGTGAATGGCTCCATCAAGGGAACTGTGCCTCTGCAATGCATAGTCTTTTGCCTGTCCAGAAACTCTGCCTTTCACTACCCAGCCCTAGGGTAGAAGGCCTAGAGGGCCCTGAGAATGGGAGCAACGTATATTTTACTGCACTCCATTGAACGTGTGACTGTGGTTGCAGTTGTACTTCCAACTTCATTAATAATCTTGAGCTAAGATCTGCAGATTTATGTCCGTCCTGTCTCTATTAGACACCTTTCTTGGAGAAATATTTGACCTACGATACAAGTTGGTAACTTGAACAATCATGGTCCATTTTGAACAGGCTCTGATAACCACTTTTAACTCACTTTTTAAAAATTCAGATATTTTTACAAACACCATCACCTGATTAAAGTTTCTGTCACATTGTAACTGAAATATTTTATTTACCGTCATGTTCTCAAGGACCAAAATATTGCAAATGGTGGAGCCATTTATTTCTTCACTGCTTGAGGTACAGTTGACTTGTAATATTGCATTAAGCAATCTTGTTTTATAAAAATTATACAATCTTATCTTAGTTTTTTTCTACTATGTCAAAATGAAGGACACTTATGTGTACATGAATCCCTGAATTTTTAGACTTCCTTCACATTTAGGTCATCAGAGAACACCAAGCAGAATTCTTTTTTCTTCTTTACTCCTTTTTCATAATTTAGTTTAAAAACTAAGTGGACAATAAACATAATTGAATATTGGGATTTTTTTTAATATACACATATTAATGACCCATAATTATACAAGGAGGTCAGTTTTCATTTCAATCTTAAAGAAAGCCAGTGCCAAAGAATTTTCACACTACCACACAAATGCAATCGTCTTACACACTAGCACAATAATGATGGAAATTCTCCAAACCAGGCTTCAACAGTACGTAAACCATGAACTTCCAGGTGTTCAAGGTTGATTTTTAAAAGGCAGAGGATCCAGATATCAAATTGTCAATAGCCTTTGGATCAGCAACACAGGAAGAGAGTTCCAGAAGAAAAAAGTCTACTTCTGCATCGTTGACTACACCAAAGCCTTTGACTCTGTGTCACAACAAACTATGGAAAATTTATCGAGAGATGATAATACCAGACAACCTGCCCTGCCTCCTGAAAAATCTGTATGCTGGTCAAGTCGCAACAGTTAGAACTGGAAATGGAACAGCAATCTGAATCCAATGGGAAAGGAGTATGTCAAGGCTGTATGCTGACATGCTGCTTATTTAAATTATGTGCAGATTACATCATGTGAAAGGCCTGGTTGAATAAGCACACACTGGAATCAAGATAGACAGGTGAAATATCAATAATCTCTTATCTGGTGATGGCACCATATTTATGGCAGAAAGGGAAGATGAACAAAAGAGCCCCTTGATGAAAGTGAAAGTGGAGATTTAAATAGATGACATAAAAATCAAAATTCAGAAAACAATGATGATGTCAACCGGTCCCATCTCTTCATGGCAAATAGAAGGGGAAACAATGGAAAGAATGTGAGACTTTTTTTTTTTTTTCCCAGGGGTGCGGTTTGGGGAATGGAACTGTAATCAAAATCACAGCAGATTGGGAATGCAGCCATAAAAATAAAAGATGCTTTCTCTTCGTAAGAAAAATATGACCAAACTAGACAGCATATCAAACATCAGAGAGATTACTTTCCAAAACATTTCTGTCTAGTCAAAGTTATGATTTTTCCAGTAATCATGTGTGGATGGGAGATTTGGACTATACAGAAAGCTGAGCACCAAAGAATTGATACTTTTGAACTATGATGTTGGAGAAGAGGCTTGAGAGTCTTTTGGAGGGCAAGGAGATCAAAGCAGTACATCCTAAAGAAAATCAGTCCGGAATATTCATTGGAAGGACTGGTGCTGAAGCTGAAACTCCAACACTTTGGTCACGGGGTGTAAAGAACTGACTCATTGGAAAAGACCCTGATGCTCGGAAAAATTCAAGGTGGGAGGATAACAGTAGACAGAAGATGGGATGATTGGAGAGCATCACTGATTTAATGAACATGAGTTTGTGTAAACTCGATGAGTTAGTGATGGACAGGGCGGACTGGCATGTTGCAGTGCATAGGGCCACAAAGATTTGTCAATGACTGAGCCACTGAACTGAGCGTGGCCCTACCCATCAGGACAAGAACCAGTTTCCCTTAGTCAGTCTTCCCCATCAGGAAGCTTCCACAACCTCTTGACCTTATCCATCAGAAGGCAGAACGAATGAAAACCATAATCTCAGAAAGCTAACCAAACTGATCACATGGGACACAGCCTTGTCTAACTCACTCAGTGAAACTATGTGTCATGCTTGTAGGGCCACCCATGATGGACGGGTGATGGTAATGGGCTCTGACGAATAGTGGTCCTTGGAGAAGAGAATGGAAAACCTCGTCAGTATTCCTGCCTGAAGAACCTCATGAGCAGCATGTAAAGGCAAAATATAGCATACTGAAAGACAAATTCCAAGGTTGATAGCTGCCCAATATGATATAGGAGATCAGTGCAGAAGAAACTCCAAAAAGAATGAAGCGATGGAGCCAAAGCAAAAACAAATTCCCACTTGCAGATGTGACTAGTGATGGAAGAACACCCCGATGCTGTATAGAGCAAGATTGCATAGGAACTTTAAAGGTTAGGTCCATGAATCAAGGCAAATAGGAAGGAGTCAAAACGGCAATGTCAAGAGTGAATGAACATTGACATTTTAGGAATCAGTGAACTAAAATGGACGGGAATGGATGAATTTAACTCAGATGACCATTATGTCTACTACAGTGGGAAAGAATCCCTCAGAAGAAATGGAGTAGCCATCATAGTCAAAAAAAAGAGTCTGGAATGTAGTATTTGGTGACAATCTGAAAAATGACAGAATGATCTCTGTTTCTTTCTAAGGGAACCCATTCAATAGCACAGTAATCCAAGTCTGTGCCCTGACCAGTAATGCTAAAATAGCTATAATGGAACAATTCTATGAAGACCTACAAGAATTTGTAGAACTAACAGACAGGAAAGATGACCTTTCCATCACAGGAGAATGGAATGCAAAAGTAGGAAGTCAAGAGATATCTGGGGGTAAAAGGCAAATTTGGCCTTGGAGTACAAAATGAAGTCTTCCAAAGGCTAACAGAGATTTGCGAAGAGAACACACTGCTCATAGCAACATCCTCTTCTGGGAACACGAGAGGATACTACAAATGTTCCTCATTATATGGTTAAAACTGAAATCAGATTTATTTTTCCTTCACAGCCAAAGATGCAGGAGATCTGTAGAGTAGGCAAAGCAAGACTGGGAGTGGACAGTGCCTCAGATCTTGAACTCCTTATTGCCAAAGCAAGAGTTAATTTGAAGAACGTAGGGAAAACCACTAGAACATTCAGTTATGTCTTACATCAAATCCCTTATGATGACACGGTGAAAGTGACAAATAGATTCAAGGGATCAGATCTGATACAAAGAATGCCTGATGAACTACTGACAGAGGATTGTAACATTGTACAATAGGCAGTGATCAAAACCCTCCTCAAAAAAAAAAAAATACAAAAAGGCAAAATGGTTTGCTGTAGATGCCTTACAAATAGATGAGAAAAGAAAAGAAGGTGAAACAAAGGAGAAAATTAAAGATATAACAATCTGAATGCAAAGGTTCAAGGAATAAGAAGGAGTGATAAGAAAGCCTTCTTCAGTGATCAGTGGAAAGAAATAGAGGAAAATAATGGAATGGGAAAGACTAGAGACCTCGTCAAGAAAATTAGAGATACCAAGGAATCATTTCATGAAAAGATGCTCAAAATAAAGGAAAGAAATTGCATGGACCTCAATGAAGCAGAAGATATTAAGAAGATGTGGCAAGGTTCAGAAAAACTATTTTAACAGGATCTTCATGAGTCAGTAACCTGGATGATGTGATCACTCACCTAGAGCCAGTCCTCTTGTAATGTGAAGTCAAGCCATCTTTATGAAATTTCACTATGAACAAAACTAGTAGAACTGAGGGAATTCCAGTTCAGCTATGTCGTAGCCTGAAAAATGATTGTCTCAAAGTGCTGCACTCAGTATGCAAGGAATTTGGAAAACGAAGCAGTGGCCACAGGACTGGAAACTTTCAGTTTTTATTTCATTCCAAAGCAAGGCAATGCCATAAACTGTTCACACTAACACTCAATAGCCTTAACTCAAATAGTAGCAAAGTAATAGTAAAAATTACCCAGGACAGGCTTGAACAGTACGTGAGCCATGAACTTCAAAGAGGATTTAGAACAGGCAAAGGAAACAGAGATCAGATTGCCAAAATCCGAGGTTCCATCAAAAGATCAAGAGGTCTCCAGGGGAAAAAAAACAAAAACAAAAAAAACACGTGTATGTCTGCTTCATTGTTTATACCAAAGCCTTTGGTATAAAGGCTTTGTCAGTTCAGTTCAGTTCAGTCGCTCAGTAGTGTCCTACTCTCCGCGACCCCTTGAATCACATCACGCCAGGCCTCCCTGTCCATCATCAACACCCAGAGTTCACTCAATCTCATGACCACAGAGTATGCCATCCAGCCATCTCATTCTCTGTCGTTCCCTTCTCCTCCCGCCCCCAACCGTTCCCATCATCAAAGTCTTTTCCAGTGAATCAACTCGTCGCATGTGGTGGCCAATGTATTGCAGTTTCAGCTTTAGCATCATTCCTTCCAATGAACACCCAGGATTGATCTCCTTTAGAATGCACTGGTTGGATCTCCTTGCAGTCCAAGGGACTCTCAAGAGTCTTCTCCAACACCACAGTTCAAAAGCATCAATTCTTCAGCTATCAGCTTTCTTCAGAGTCCAACTCCAACTCTCATATCCATACATGACCACGGGAAAAACCAGGACTTTGTTGGCAAAGTAATGTCTCTTTTTAATGTACTATCAAGCTTGGTCCTAAATTTGCTTCCAAGGAGTAAGCGTCTTTTAATTTCCTGGCTGTAATCAACATCTGCAGTGATTTTGGAGCCCCCAAAAATAAAGTCTGACACTGTTTCCACTGTTTTTCCATCTGTTTCCCCTGAAGTGATGGGACCAGATGCCATGATCTTTGCTTTCTGAATATTCAGCTTTAAGCCAACCTTTTCATTCTCCTCTCTCACTTTCATCAAGAGGTTTTTGAATTCCTCTTCACTTTCTGCCATAAGTGGATCACAGTAAATTGTGGAAAATTCTTAAAGGGATGGGAGTACCAGACTACTTGACCTGCCTCCTGAGAAATCTGTATCCAGGTCAAGAAGCAACAGTTAGAACTGGACATGGACAACAGGGTTCTTTCAAATCAGGAAAGAATTATGCCAATGCTGCATATTTTCATCCTGCCTAGTTACCTTCTAGGTGATGTGCAAGATGTTAAATTCCAGACTGCATGAGACAAAGTTTGAATCAAGGTTTCTGGGAGAAATATCAATAACCTCAGAAAGGTAGATGACACCACATTTGCGGCAAAAGTGAAGAACAACTAAAGAGCCTCTTGGTGAAAGAGAAAGGGGAGTTCAGTGTTCACTTAAAACTCAACATTCAGAAAACGAAGATAACTACAACTGGTTCCATCTCTGCTTGGGAAACTGATGGAGCAACAATGGAAACACAGAGAGACTTTATTTTGTTGTGGGGCTCCAAAATGACTGCAGATGGTGACTGCAGCCATGAAATTAAAAGATACTTGCTCCTTGGAAGGAACGATATGACCTGCCAAGTCAACATATTGAAAAGCAGAGACATTGCTTTGTGAGCAAATATCCTCTTAATCAAAGCTATGATTTTTTTTTTTTTTTGTAGTCATGTATGGATGTGAGATTTGGACTCTAAAGACAACTGAGTGCAGTAGAATTGTTGCTTTAAAACTGTGTTATTGGTGAAGACTCTTTAGTGTCTCTTGGACAGCAAGGAGGTTAAAGGAAATCAGTACTGAATATTCATTGGAAGGACTTATTCTGATGCTTAAACTCCAATTTTGTCCACCTAATGCAAATAATTGTCTCATCGGAAAGACCCTGGGAAACACTGAATCCAGGAGGAGAAGAGGATGACAGAGGATAAGATGGTTGAATGGCATCACCGACTCGATGGACATGAGTTTGAGAATGCTCCAGGAATTGCTGTTGGACAGTGAAGTGTCGTAATTTGCAGTCCATGGGATCACAAAGAGTTGGACCTGACCGAGAGACTGAACTTAAATTAACTCAAGTATAGCATTACCTATACTTTTACATGCAAATATAGTGATAGTATTACTCCATGATAATTGTGTTTTTTATTTCACTCTATGAAAATATGGATTCTATCTTTCTTACGTGATATATGGAATTCTCTATTACTCATGTATGAAAATCTACATGTGGTTTTCTGGCATTTAATTTGGAGTTCTGTATATTTCTCATATGAAAATCTTGGCACTGGTTTCTGAAGATATCGAGATCCAGTATGGATTTGGAATAATCTCTCTTGCACAAATGAAAATCAGGGCCCACTGTTTCTTCATCAAGTTTAGAGTTTGTCATATTTCTCAAATTATATCGAAACAGAATTTCTTCTATGAAATGTTAAATTCTCTGTATTGACTGCATTCAATCATAGGTGTTAATTCTCCACTTTGGAAGTTGGACTCCTCTGTATTTCATATTGGAGATCAGAATGGAAACTTCCCTTGGAGAAATATGGAGTTCTCTAAATTTGATATGAAGCACTGGTTCTTCAGCTACAGAAACACCTATGGTCCCTGTTTGTTATGTTTCCCTGTGCCTTTGAACATTTGTGTGTACATGCGTGGGTAGACATTGCGGTGTTTGTGTGTGTTTCTGTATGTGGTTGTGTGTCCAACCACATCCAACGTAGAGATGAAGGTGAGAAATCACGAGACATGCAGCAAGCAGAAGGAGGCACGAGGCGTCCACATACTGGGGAAGACTGGCCCATGCATCTCTGAGGTGCTCCTGTTCAGCACAGGAATGAGGAAAGGTGGGTCAATAAATCTGGGTTTACCTCAAGAGACATAAAGAAGCTCACAGTTTGTGCCACGTTGATGTGTGTATTTCTACCAGGAAGCAGATGGGGAAGTTTTGAGAAGTCAGCCAGTGTAAATTCTATGGTGTGGGTATTTTAAAGCATAGCCTTTGAACCCTTTAGTCTATGGGAAGTGGGGTATCCTGTGGAAATGGTGGGCATGGCTATAACAGGATCCATGACAGTGAAGAGGTCAAGGTCCTTCCGAAATGAACAGAGGCTGGAAGGAGGAGGAAGAGAAAGATAGCCTACTGCACTGGAGAATTTTTACACGTTAGAGGAAGGCCCTGGCCTACTGCTGCCTCAGACCAGTCCATCAGACAGCAAACTCCCTCGCTGATGCGGCCAATAATAGCATCGTGTGAAACAAATGAAATGATCAGGTAGGCTCCTTCATTGTGAAACCACAGGCATCCTAGCATACTGTGTGCGAGCATGCAATCCATCCAGGTGCTCATGCATAACTGGCGGTGTAGAAAGGTGAAGAAAGTGCAGCCGTGGGGTATATGATCTCTCCCCTTTGCCAGTGTGTGCCTGTGAGGGAGCAAAGATAGCCAAGTAGAAGGGTGTTCACTTATCTTTTCCTGAGAGAGCTCCAAAATTGCAGCTTGCTACTGAATGATGATGGACAAGAGAAGGTCAGGTCCCACCAAAAAGATGTACACCATGTCCAGTGAGGAAGGAGACATCCCAAGAAGACTGTAGGAGGGGTGACTTTGTGTTTAGAATCAATACCTTCCAGCCACACTCAGAGGGCTCATAGAAAACATTTTGTGCACAAATACGCAGAGACTTCCAGACACAGAGTCAGACCTGTCTTTCAGTGATTGAGTGTCTCCTGCAGAGGCATGGGTCAGCAGTAGCCTGACAGGGGAGAGGGTCTCTGGCTGCTACAGACCTGGGTCATGCAGTTTATGGCATATGCCCTCTTGGAGGAGTTTTCCATTCAATCCACAATAAAGCCAGCTAGCAGACATCCACAAATTGAAAAATTAATATGCCGAAGAAATTCTCGTACTGTTAAGGAAGTTCTAGGAGCACTGCACAATTCCTCACCTGGGGGTCTGGCAAAGGGATTGAGAACCCCACAGGAAATTTGACTTTGGAGGACTTGATTACAGAACTTCCACAGAACTGAAGCAGTTGGAAGGCACAAACAAAATCTTGTGTGCACCAGTAGCCAAGCATAAGGAGCAGTGTCCCCACAACAGCCTGAGCCAGATTTGCCTGTAAGTGTGGGCCAAGAGTGGGCTGCAGGAGGATGAGGGGCACTGAATACAACAGTGCTTGCACAAGCCCTTTTGAAGAAGATCACAAGTACAGTTCTCATACCAAAGTTTGTCCTCAGTTCAAACAGCAAGGCTGGACAAAGCCCTCCCCACCCCTCCCCGCAACAGAAAATCGGATTAAAGCTTTACTGAACATGGCCCCACCTATCTAAACAAGACTCAGGTTCACTCACAGTCTGTCCCTCCCATCAGAAAGCTTCTATAAGCCTTTTATGCTTATCCGTTAGAGGGCAGACGTAATGGAAACCACAACCACAGAAAACTAATCAAACTGATGCAGTGGACCACAGTCTTGTCTAATGCAATGAAACTATGAGTCAGACTCTGTAGGGCCATCCGGGATGGATGGGTCATGATGGAAGGTTCTGAGAAAACGTGGGTCAATGGAGAAGTGAATGGCACAGCTTCAGTATTTTGCCTTGAAACACCATGAATAGTATGAAAAGGCAAAGAGAATGGACACTGAAAGATGAACTCCCTGGGTTGGTAGGTGTCCTAATATGCTTCTGGAAATCAGTGGAGAAGTAACTCCAAAAGTAATGAAGAGATGAAACCAGAGCAAAAAACAAAAAACAAACCAAAAACACCCAGCTGTGGTAGTGACTGGTGATGGAAGTAAAGTCTCATTCTGTAAAGAACAATAGTGCATAGGAACTTAGAAATTTAGGTCCATGATTCAAATTAACTTGGAATTCGTCAAACAGGGGATGTCAACGGTGAACTTCAACCTTTCAGGAATCAGTGAATTAAAATTGACTGGAATGGGCAAATTTAATTGAGATAACCATTTTATCTACCATGGTGGGCAAGAATCTCTAGAGAAGAAATGGTGTATCACTCACAGTCAACAAAAGTGTGAGAAATGCAGTTCTTGGGTGCCTTCTCAAGAATGCAGAAAGATCTCTGCTTATTCTCAAGACAAGCTATGCAATAGCACAATAATCCAAATCTATGTCCTGACCAGCAATGTTGAAGTAGAAATTGAGCTGAAGGTCGGTGAGAAGCTGAAATTGAGTGGTTCTATGTATACCAATAGGATCTTCTAGAACTAACACACACACACACACGCACCCATAAAGATATCATTTGCATCATTGGGGACTGGAATGCAAAAGTAGGACATCAAGAGATAGCTAGAGTCATAGACAAGTTTGGCCGTTGGCTACAAAATGAACCAGGGCAATCTCTAACACTGTTCTGCCAAGACAAGGGACCATCATAGGAAACTTTCCAACAACACATGAGACAACTCTACACATGCACACAAGAAGACGGTTAATACCAAAATCAAACTGATTATATGCTTTACAGCTGAAGATGGAGAAGCTTAATGTAGCCATCCAAAACAAACCGGGAGCTGACTGTGGCTCAGATCATCAGCTCATACTGAAACATTCAGACTGATTTCAACAAAAGTAGGGAAAATCCCTAGATCATTCTGGTGTGATCTAAATAAAAGCCCTTTTGATTATAATTGGAAATCTAAGAGAGTTCTTGTAGAACTAAGGGCAGTGGTTCGTGACATTGTACAGGAGCAGACTATCCCAAAGACAAAGAAAGGCACAAGGGCAAAATGGTTTTTGAAGACACCTTACACTAGCTGAGAAGAAGAAAAAAAGAAAAAGGAGAGAGAGAAGTGGAAGTGAAATGAGAATGGGAAAGATATACCTATTTGAATGTAGAATATTGAAGAATAAGTAGGGCAGAAAAGAAAACGTTCCTCATTGATCAATGCCAAGAAATAGAGGTTAACAATAGAATCAGATAGACTAGAGATCACTTCAAGAAAATTAAATATATCATGGGAATATTTCATATAAAGAAATGCACCACAAAGGTCAGAAATATTGGGGACCTAACAGAAACAGCAACAATTAAAGGTGTCAAGAATACACAGAAGAAATCGACAAAGATACTCTTCATGACCAGATAATCATGATGGTGTCATCACTCAACTAAACCCACATCACGGTCTTCGTAAACCCGGATCTGGTGACTGGAGTTGACAAGAAGAAGGATGCAGGGGACAGAAGACTCTAGTGAAACTAGAGTGCTTTTTTTTTCTTTGGCAGAAACGCATGTTTATATATCTATAATAAAATTACTATTGTGCCATTAAAAATAATGAAATTCCACCAGTTACAACAAAATGGATAATCCTTTACGTTCAAGGTCACTGAAGGGAGACACTGAAGGGAATCCAAGCAGGTGTCCTCTCCCATGATCCCAATACTGAGGACTGCGTGCAGCTCTGCTCGTCCCTGTTTTGCAGAGAATGAACTGAGAATGAACAGAGTCCTTGAGAAATGCTACACCAAGGAAGAAAACCTATTGGATCCCTTAAAGTTGAACGTCCCCTGGCGATTCTCCCTGTTTTATTTTTTCATAATTGGGGTGACTGCATATACTTCTGTGAAAAAGGCACTGACCAATTGAGTCTGTTTAGTTTGAACATTTTAGTTGAAAGGCATCTGTATACTACGGATACTAATGCCCATGATAATTATCAGCTTTATAGCTCCAGATCCAATACGAAGTGTAATGCTTTGAAATCATCCTCAAGTGACTAACCCAGATAATTGATCAGCTAGCTGATCAGCTAAGGTTTCCAAATTTTTGGAAGAGGATAGACTCTTAGAGAAGATTTCAAAGAGTTTCTCTTGCAACAATTGTATATTTAAGGAGCATTATTATGTGTATCTTGGAAATGAAACTTGATTTGTTCCCAGTTGTAAACACTATTGTTGAACCAAACAGGAGTAATGCAAAACTGTTCAATCACATTTTAATAATACTTGCTTTTTGAAATGTATTAATTGTTCTCTGACCCACTGGATGCCTGTTTTTAATTCTTGTATTTTATCCTGAACGTCCTCATCCATCTGAGCCTGGGTGGCCCACATAGTATCAGCATCTTTAGTCCAAATTTGAATAAAGTTTTGGGTTTGAATTGAGGTGTGTAAAGCAATGCCTGCAACTGCAGCAGTGATGCAAATGGCTATTAATCCCAAAATGCCAAGAATTAGCCATCCAATGAATCGCTTAGATCATTGGAGTAATTTAAAGAGTAACCAGGAGGCAAGTCCTACCATCGGACCTTCTTCCCAGGGTATTTGGAGATCTACTTGGTAACCAGAGACTACACCGAGATTGAAGACTCAAAGGGGATTCATTTATTTTAAAGGAATTTAGACAAGTATACAATTTGCAATCTATACAAATGACAGAACATAAAGTCTTATTAAACTGTGAGTTCCCTATGGCTATAACAAAAGGAAGGGGGATGGAAGCTTGTATAAAATATGAATGATTATAACGGAAGGAAGAGTTACTATGACAACGACTGGTCCCTGTGGCATATCCAGTCCAAGTTCCAAGTTTTTAAGTACGTGCATCATGTTTCCAAATGTCCTGTTGTTCAGGTCCAATTCATATATTGAGGATGATTCGAGGGCGAGGAGTTGCCCTTTCACTGTCAATCCAGCCAAAGAGTCCTTTGTCATGGAAGTTTTCCATTGAACTATTGGTAATCTTCCATTCTTCTTGAGTAGCATATCACACATTGTATTATTAAGATCATCTGAGCAGTTAGATGATTGGGTTCCCCAATCAACAATGGTGTACTTGGCCAAAAACATTAATTTCCCTGATTTAGCTTGACATCTATCCCAGTAAACAGGAATATATGTAAAGTCCTTATACGTAAACCCCTTACATTTCAACTTTTGTCCTTGTCCAAAAGATTTGGTAGTATTGACATGGTTTTCATAAAGGGACAGGGTAGTAAACAGTCTAAGCAATGTACTGAAATTCTTTTTTGGAGGCAGGATGAAAGTCCACTTTTGTTGACTAACATTAATACATAATTCTGCTGGGCCCATGCACAAAGGAAGGATTTCATAGCCTAGAGAAATGTTTATTAGTCTTCCATCTTCCTCAGGAAGAGAGGAGCCGGCCCCTCCAATCTCCAAGGAGGAGGCGTATGTACTCTGTCATTAGTGGATATGACAGGTCCTATATCTGTCCATTCTACAACTAAAATAACTGGGGCTTAGGTATATAAGCCCTATAAGTGTGATTATTCAAGTCAGCCTGAGAGGGGAAAGCAAAAGCAAGGAAAGCAATTGTAGTCACAAAAATATTCTCAGAATCCCAGGTCATTTCCTGTTGAGAACCCAGATTTTCAGGTTGATTAATAATAGTTTTTATCTGTCTCCAAGTAGGGAGATGATGAGGTCGATGACGTCGAGTGTGGCATTTCTTAGAAAGTTTAAAAGCTGGCATGGCTTGTACTGAAATCTCCTCGTCCCAGGGATTTCACCTTTTTCTCTCTATCTTAGCTTCCTTGGGTGAATCTTCTGAAGAGGGAACCAAATGATTTCGTTGGATCCATCTGGAGAAATACAAGCGTGTCCCTTTCCTGGTAATATTAATTTTCCACATCCGCTCTTTAGTCACCCGTCTTGATACAAAATAGGAAGAGGAAGAGAAGTGTCCTTCAGTTTCAGGAAACGGTTTTCTGCTTTTGTCAAAATATCTCCTTGCAATAAGTTTAAAAAATTTAAAACAAACAAAGCTGCATTAACGATAATTTTAAGATTAGAGAATATATCGCATTGGAATCTAGATAGCGTATTAAAAAGCATGGACATTACTTTGCCAACCAAGGTCCCTCAAATCAAGGCTATGGTTTTTCCAGTGGTCATGTATGGATGTGAGAGTTGGACTGTGAAGAAAGCTTGTAGCCATAGAATTTATGCTTTTGAACTGTGGTGGTGAAGACTCTTGAGAGTCTCTTGAATGCACGGAGACACAACCAGTCCATTCTTTTTTTTTTTTTTTTTTAATTTTATTTATTTATTTATTTTTTTGCATTACAATAGTTTAATACGAACAATCAGAACTAATTAACAGTATAACAATATTTTACAACTGAAATAATTAAAATAAACTATAAAATTACTACATAAAACAGGTCTGATCTAGCTTATTTACTTTCTATAATCTCTTCAGTGCTGCAAAACCATTTATTTCTTTTTTTTTCATGTTTTAATAAACACTTCGTCTTTTTGTATTGCTTTTTTTTTCATCACAATAATAGAAATATAACATATATCACTGTAAAACACATTTCCACATAAATGCTGATAAGCACAAAATATTTTTCATCATTTACATTTTAACTGTAATAATATATGGCAGAATTAAAGCTGCATCCATCATGTGTCTAACTCACCTTGCTGTAATGAATTTTTAAATGTAATGGTTTCTGTCGCAAAGTAAAATCGTACATAATGTCTAGTGACACAGTACGCTGGTGGATGGGTGGATTTGGAAAATGGAAATGCAACTTCATTTTTAATTAGATTTATAAACTTCACCACCTCCACCTCCAGCCAGCTTCCCAACCCTCCCTCCCACCACCATTATTTATTTATTTATTTATTTATTTAAAATGAGGCTTTTAATTAATGTTTGACAGAGCTGATTCAGGTTGAATAGACTAAATTTCTTTAAACAAACTTACTTATACTCCAGAGTCCTTTAAAAACTTAATAGCATTTATACATTGAAGATATTTGATTTTCTTGTAACTAGCACTTCAAATGCAACAAGCATTTGAAGCAACAAGCATTTGCCCCAACAAGTAAAACTTTCTACAGTTCATAACTTTTATAAATAAAATAAATTAAATGTACAGTGAATAAGTTCTCTGAAATATTTCAATATTTCTGCAGGTTTAGTAACATCGTAAAATACATTTCAACTAAAATTCACAAATCTAAAAACCTGTTAGGCATTTTTAGGCGTTTTAAGTTGGAAATGAAGACCAATGTTACATCGTAATATGCCAATTACAAATAGTACTTTAAATAGCAAATACTACAGTTTGTCCCAAACTTTAAAAACTATTCATGAACTCAACACTGAACTATTGATGGCTATGAGAATTGTTTCATAGCCTTTTTGAAAATTTCAACCCATTTACGTTTAAGGTAATTATTGATAAGTACGATCCCGTAGCCATTTTCTTTATTACTTTGGGTTCAAGTTTATACCCTCTTTCTGTGTTTCCTGTCTAGAGAAGATCCTTTAGCATTTGTTGGAGAGCTGGTTTGGTGATGCTGAATTCCCTCAGCTTTTGCTTGTCTGTAAAGCTTTTGATTTCTCCTTCATATTTGAATGAGATCCTTGCTGGGTATAATAATCTGGGCTGTAGGGTATTTTCTTTCATCACTTTAAGTATGTCTTGCCACTCCCTTCTGGCCTGAAGAGTTTCTGTTGAAAGATCAGCTGTTATCCTTATGGGAATCCCCTTATGTGTTATTTGCTGCTTTTCCCTTGCTGCTTTTAATATTTGTTCTTTGTGTTTGATCTTTGTTAATTTGATTAATATGTGTCTTGGAGTATTTCGCCTTGGGTTTATCCTGTTGGGGACTCTCTGGGTTTCTTGGACTTGGGTGATTATTTCTTTCCCTATTTTAGGGAAGTTTTCAACTATTATCTCCTCAAGTATTCTCTCATGGTCTTTCTTTTTGTCTTCTTCTTCTGGGACTCCTATGATTTGAATGTTGGAGCATTTAACATTGTCCCAGAGGTCTCTAATATTGTCCTCATTTCTTTTAATTCGTTTTTCTTTTTTCCTCTCTGTTTCATTTATTTCTACAATTTTATCTTCTAGTTCGCTAATCCTGTCTTCTGCCTCTGTTATTCTACTGTTTGTTCCCTCCAGAGTGTTTCTGATCTCATCTATTGCATTATTCATTGTATATTGACTCTTTTTTATTTCTTCTAAGTCCTTATTAAATCTTTCTTCCATCTTCTCAATCCTTTTCTCCAGGTTATTTATCTGTAACTCCATTTTGCTTTCACAATTTTGAATCATTTTCACCATCAAAATTTGAAATTCTTTATCAGGTAGATTCCCTATATCTTCTTCTTTTGTTTGTGTTGGTGGGCAATTATCTTGTTCCTTTACTTGCTGGGTATTTCTCTGCCTCTTCATCTTGCTTATATTGCTTTGCTTGGGGTGGCCTTTCCCTCTTCTTGCAGTTTGTGGAGTTCTCTTTATTATGTAGTTTCTTCGCTGTGTGTGGGGTTGGACGGGTGACTTGTCCGGGTTCCCTGGTTAGGGAGGCATGTGTCAGTGTTTTGGTGGGTGGAGCTGGATTTCTTCTCTTTCCTTTAGAAGACAATGGCTGCTTTTCTGGGAGCCTGATGTCCTCTGCCAATATTCAGATGTTGTTTTGTGGACTTTACTCTGCATTCAAATGTTCTTTTGATGAATTTGTGGGGAAGAAAGTGGTCTCGCCGTCTTATCCCTCCGCCATCTTGTTCCTTCCTCCCCAGAACACTGGATTCTTATATTCCACTTGATCGTGGAGTACCTCTTCCCAGCTGCTCCAGCAAGGCGCAGCCGCTGTACCTTACCTTGGACGAGGGGTATCTCCTCAAGGCCGCCCCTCCTGCTTTGAATGTGGATCAGCTCCTCTCGGCCGTCCGGTGCCCAAGCAGCCACCGCCTCCTAGACGTGGTACAGCTCCTCTCGGCCACCGCCCTAACCCTGGGTGCGGGGCAGCTCCTCTCAGCCACGATTCTGCACGTGGTCGGTTGCGCCGGGAGCCGGGCGTCTCTCGCGTCTGCGCCGCCGGGAGCCGGGCGTCTCTCGCGTCTGCGCCGCCGGGAGCCGGGCGTCTCTCGCGTCTGCGCCGCCGGGAGCCGGGCGTCTCTCGCGTCTGCGCCGCCGGGAGCCGGGCGTCTCTCGCGTCTTATGAATGCTTTTCAAATAATCATTGCTTGTGGTCCTCCTTTCAAGGAGTGCCTCACCTTTCACTTTAATCCACAACCAGTCCATTCTAAAGGAGATCAGTCCTGGGTGTTCATTGGAAGGACTGATGCTGAAGCAGAAACTCCAATACATTGGCCACCTCATGTGAAGGGTTGACTCACCTGAAAAGACCCTGATCCTGGGAGGGATTGTGGGCAGGAGGAGAAGAGGACAGCAGAGAATGAGATGGCTGGATGGCATCACCGACTTGATGGACATGGGTGGAGTGAACTCAGGTAGTTGGAGATAGACAGGGAGGCCTGACGCGTTGTGATTCATGGGGTCACAAAGAATCGGAAACAACTGAGCCAGTGACTGAACTGAACTGAACTGAAAGTCTGCTCTGGATAAGGAACACAAAAATGACCCTGTGTATTCCCCCTCTATATTTACTTTTTTTAATTTGTGCTTGTGGAGAGTTTAGGGAGCACAGGAAGATGGCAGAGGAATAGGACAGGGCGACAACTTTCTCCCCCACAAAATCAGCAAAAGAACATTAGAACACTGATTAAATCCCATAAAACAACTTCTGAATACCGGCAGAGGACAACAGGCACCCAGAAAAGGAGCCCATAATCTTCGAAAGGAGGTAGGAAATAGTATAAAAGATAAAAAGAGAGTCAAAAGAGGGAGGGACTGAGCTCCGTCCTAGGAAGGGAGGCTTAAAGAAAGAAAGGAAAAGAAAAAAAAAAAAAAAAAGGTTCCAAACACCTGGAAACACTGGTGTGTCTGTGGAAAGCCTTGGAACTTCAGAGGGTCACATAACTGGGAGAAAAATGCATACATACATAAATATTTAATTAATAATGAAATAAATAATTAAAACCCACAGACTAAGTGCCCAGAGGAAACTCTCAGCAGAGAAGTGGCACATATGCCCGCACCACCCTCCAGCAGGCGGGGTATGGGTAGGGAGGCAGGGCGGCCTGCCTACCCATCACAAGCATGGAATTAGAGGCTGTAATCAGAAATCTTCCAGCAAACAAAAGCCCAGGGCCAGACGGCTCCACAGCTGAATTCTACCAAAAATTTAGAGAAGAGCTAACACTTATTCTACTCAAACTCTTCCAGAAAATTGCTGAGGAAGGGAAACTTCCAAACTCATTCTATAAGGCCACCATCACCCTAATCCCAAAACCTGGTAAAGATCCCACTAAAAAGAAAACTACAGGCCAATATCACTGATGAACATAGATGCAAAAATCCTTAACAAAATTCTAGCAATCAGAATCCAACAGCTCATTAAGAAGATCATACATTATGATCAAGTGGCTTTATCCCAGGCATGCAAGCATTCTTCAATATCCGCAAATCAATCAACGTAATACACCACATTAACAAACTGAAAAATAAAAATCATATGATTATCTCAGTAGATGCAGAGAAAGTCTTCGACAAAATTCAACATCCATTTATGATAAAAACCTTCCAGAAAGTGGGAATAGAAGGGACATAGACCAACATAATAAAAGCTATATATAACAAACCCACAGAAAACATTATCCTCAACGGTGAAAAACTGAAAGCATTTCCCTTAAAGTCAGGAACAAGACGAGGGTGCAAACTCTCACCACTACTATTCAACATAGTTCTGGAAGTTTTGGCCACAGCAATCAGAGCAGAAAAAGACATAAAAGGAATACAAATTGGAAAAGAAGAAGTAAAGCTTTCGCTGTTCGCTGATGACATGATCCTCTACACAGAAAACCCTAAAGACTCTACCAGAAAACTACTAGAGCTAATCAATGAATACAGTAAAGTTGCAGGATATAAAATCAACACACAGAAATCCCTTGCATTCCTATACACTAATAATGAGAAAATAGAAAGGGACATTAAAGAAACTATTCCATTCACTGTTGCAATGAAAAGAATTAAATACTTAGGAATATATCTACCTAAGGAAACAAAAGACTTGTACATAGAAAACTACAAAACACTAGTGAAAGTAATCAAAGAGGACACTAATAGATGGAGAAATATACCGTGTTCGTGGATTGGAAGAATAAATATTGTGAAAATGAGTATACTACCCAAAGTAATTTATACATTCAATGCAATCCCTATCAAGCTACCAACGATATTTTTCACAGAATTAGAACAAATAATCTCACAGTTTGTATGGAAATACAAAAACCTCGAATAGCCAAAGCAATCTTGAAGAAGAAAAATGGAACTGGAGGAATTAACCTGCCAGACTTCAGGCTCTACTACAAAGCCACAGTCATCAAGACAGTATGGTACTGGCATAAAGACAGAAATATAGATCAATGGAACAAAATAGAAAGCCCAGAGATAAACCCACGCTCCTATGGACACCTTATATTTGACAAAGGAGGCAAGAATATAAAATGGACAAAAGACAGTCTCTTTAACAAGTGGTGCTGGGAAAACTGGTCAGCCACTTGTAAAAGAATGAAATTAGAACACTTCCTAACACCATACACAAAAATAAACTCAAAATGGATTAGAGAGCTAAATGAAGGCCAGATACTATAAAACTCCTAGAGGAGAACGTAGGCAAAACACTCTCTGACATAAATCACAGCAGGATCCTCCAAGACCCACCTCCCAGAATATTGGAAATAAAAGCAAAAATAAACAAATGGGACCTAATTAAAATCAAAAGCTTCTGCACAGTAAAAGAAACTCTAAGCAAGGTGAAAAGACAGCCTTCAGAATGGGAGAAAATAATAGCAAATGAAGCAACTGATAAAGGATTAATCTCCAAAATATACAAGCAGCTCCTGCAGCTCAATTCCAGAAAACTAAGTGACCCAATCCAAAAATGGGCCAAAGAACTAAACAGACATTTCTCCAAAGAAGACATTAAGATGGCTAACAAACACATGAAAAAATGCTCAACATCCCTCATAATCAGAGAAATGCAAATCAAAACCACAATGAGATACCATTTCACACCAGTCAGAATGGCTGCTATCCAAAAGTCTACATGCAATAAATGCTTGAGAGGGTGTGGAGAGAAAGGAACCCTCTTACACTGTTGGTGGGAATGGAAACTAGTACAGCCACTTTGGAGAACAGTGTGGAGATTCCTCAAAAAACTGGAAATAGAACTGCCTATGATCCAGCAATTGCACTCCTGGGCATACACACCGAGGAAACCAGAATTGAAAGAGACACATGTACGCCAATGTTCATTGCAGCACTGTTTATAATAGCCAGGGCATGGAAGCAACCTAGATGTCCATCTGCAGATGAATGGATAAGAAAGCTTTGGTAAACATACACAATGGAGTATTTTTCAGCCATCAAGAAAAATGCATTTGAATCAGTTTTAATGAGGTGGATGAAATTGGAGCCAATTATACAGAGTGAAGTAAGCCAGAAAGAAAAACATCAATATAGTATACTGACGCATATATATGGAATTTAGAAAGATGGAAACCTGAAACCTGTGTACGAGACTGCAAAAGAGACATAGACATATAGAACAGTCTTTGGGACTCTGTGGGAGAGGGTGAAGGTGGGATGATTGGGGAGAATGGCATTGTAGCATGTATATTAGCATATGTGACCAGTCCAGGTTCGACGTATGATGCAGGATGCCTGGGGCTGGTGCACGGGAATGACATGGGGGGAGGATATGGGGAGGAGGGAGGTGGGAGGGGGGTTCGGGAGGGAGAGCACATGTACACCCGGGGCGGATTCATGTCAATGTATCGAAAAACCAACCAATATATTAATGAAAGGTAATTTGCCTCCAATAAAATAAATTAAAATTAAAAAAAAAAAAAAGAACTAGGTGTTCTCATTATAGGAAAACAAGTTAACAGGTGGGTTACACCATGTCGTGTAGTCTCACCTTGAAGAGGTGTGATCTATATTAAAAAGGAATTTGTGTCGATTGAGACATATAAGAAGGAAGAGCGAAAAATTTCAGGACAATGCATTACACCCACTTGACATAGTTCGTTAGGATGTAATCTTTGAGCATTAATGCCTTGCGCAATAGATCGAAGATGTAAGGGCCTTCAAGTAGGGCAACTAATAATAATTTCTTTAGCATGGCAGTATGGAATTTTCCAAATTTGGTGGAATGAACCAGCATTATTGCGAAATAGATCATGTGGCTCTTCAGGAGCAGCAAAACGACAAGCTTATCAGCTTGTTCGTTGCCATGAGCCACAGGGCCAGAAAACAAGAATGTGCTTGGATATGGGTAATATGAGTAGACGAAGTGCAGTTCTTAATAAGAGACTGTAGTTCGATAAAATGTTGAATAATAGACTGATTAGAATTTATGATTGAAGTTTCGATAGATTGTAATACAAATATTGAATATAAAAAATCATAAGCTATATTAATATGGTAAGGATATAGGTGAATAACCTGAATGAGAGCATATAATTCATTTTATTGAGAAGAGTGAGATTTAGCATAAAGAAAGTTTCACTCTTCGAGAGACCAGAATGAGGCTTTAACATTTTTAGTCCCATCTATATAGAAAACTGTACAATCATAAGGGATTTGATTTAGGTCATATGTGAATGGTCTAGAGGTTTTCCCTACTTACTTCAACTTAAGTCTGAATTTGGCAATAAGGAATTCATAATCTGAGCCACAGGCAGCTCCTGGTCTTGTTTTCTCTAACTCTATAGAGCTTCTCCATCTTTGGCTGCCAAAAATATAATCAATCTGATTTCGGTGTTGACCATCTGGTGTTGTCCACGTATAGAGTCTTCCCTTGTGTTGGAACTGGAAGAGGCTGTTTGCTATGACCAGTGCGTTCTCTTGACAAAACTCTATTAGCCTTTGCCCTGCTTCATTCCGTGTTCCAAGGCCAAATTTGCCTGTTACTCCAGGTGTTTCTTGACTTCCTCCTTTTGCATTCCAGTCTCCTATAATGAAAAGGACATCTTTTTTGGATGTTAGTTCTAAAAAGTCTTGTAGGTCTTCATAGAACCGTTCAACTTCGGCTCCTTCAGCGTTACTGGTTGGGGCATAGGTCTGGATTACTGTAATATTGCCTTGGAAACGAATAGAAATCATTCTGTCATTTTTAAGATTGCATTCAAGTACTGTGTTTCGGACTCTTTTGTTGACCATGATGGCTCCTCCATTTCTTCTAAGGGATTCCTGCCCACAGTAGTAGATATGATGGTCATCTGAGTTAAGTTCACCCATTCCAGTCCATTTTAATTCAATGATTCCTAGAATGTCTATGTTCACTCTTGCCATCTCCTGTTGACCACTTCCAATTTGCCTTGATTCGTGGACCTAACATTCCAGGTTCCTATGCAATATTGCTCTTTACAGCACCGGACCTTGCTTCTATCAACGTTCACATCCACAAATTGGTATTGGTTTTGCTTCTGCTCCATCCCTTCTTTCTTCTAGAGTTATTTCTCCACTGATATTCAGTAGCATACTGGGCACCTACCGACCTGGGGAATTCCTCATTCAGTATCCTATCAATTTGCCCTTTGATACCGTTCATGGGGTTCTCAAGGCAAGTACACTGAAGTGGTTTGCCATTCCCTTCTCCAGTAGACCACATTCAGCTGTGGTCCATGTGATCAGATCGACTAGTTTCCCGTGTTTATGATTTCAGTGTTTCTGCCCTATGATGCCCCCTCGCAATACCTACCGTCTTATCTGGATTTCTCTTACCTTGGGCGTGGGATATCTCTTCACAGCTGCTCCAAGAAAGTGCAGCCGCTGCAGCTTAACTTGGATGAGGGGTATTTCCTCAATTATTCCCCTCCTGACCTTGAAGGTAGAGTAGCTCCTCTTGGCCCTCCTGCGCCCGCGCAGCCATGGCCTATTGGAGGTGGGGTAGCTCCTCTCGGCCACTGGCCCTGGCCTCAGTCTTGGGGTACCTCCTTACGGCCGCGCCTCTTTGCGTGGTCGGTTGCGCCGGGGATGACGTCTCTCGTGTCTGCGTTGCTGGAGACGCTGATTATACAGTGGAAGTGAGAAATAGATTTAAGGGACTCGATCTGATAGAGAGAGTGCCTGATGAACTCTGGACGGGGGTTCGTGACACTGTACAGGAGACAGGGACCAAGACCATCCCCATGGAAAAGAAATGCAAAAAGTAAAATGGGTGTCTGAGGAGGCATTACAAATAGCTGTGAAAAGAAGACAAGTGAAAAGCAAAGGAGAAAAGGAAAGATATAAACATCTGAATGCAGAGTTCCAAAGAATAGGAAGGAGAGATAAGAAAGCCTTCCTCAGTGATCAATGCAAAGAAATAGAGGAAAACTACAGAATGTGAAAGACAAGAGATCTCTTCAAGAAAATTAGAGATACCAAGGGAACATTTCATGCAAAGATGGGCTCGATAAAGGACAGAAATGGTAGGGACATAACAGAAGCAGACGATATTAAGAAGAGGTGACAAAAATACAAAGAAGAAATGTACAAAAAAGATCTTCACGACCAAAATATTCACGATAACGTCATCATTGACCTAAAGCCAGACATCTTGGAATGTGAAGTCAAGTGGGCCTTAGAAAGCATCACAACGAACAAAGCTAGTGGAGGTGATGGAATTACAGTTGAGCTATTCCAAATGTTGAAAGATGATGCTGAGAAAGTGCTGCACTCAATATGCCAGAATATTTGGAAAACTCAGCAGTGGTCACAGGACTGGAAAAAGTCACTCTTTATTCCAGTCCCAAAGAAAGGCAATGCCAATGAGTGCTCAAACGACCGCACCAATTGCACTCATCTCACACGCTAGTAAAGGCATGCTCAATATTCTCCAAGCCAGGCTTCAGCATTGTGTGAACCGTGAACTCCCAGATGTTCAAGCAGGTTTTAGAAAACGTAGAAGCACCAGAGAACAGATTGTCAACATCCCCGGATCATGGAGAAAGCAAGAGAGTTCCAGAAGAGCATCGATTTCTGCTTCATTGACTATGCCAAAGCCTCTGACTCTGTGGATCACAATAAACTGTGGAACATTCTGAAAGAGATGGGAATACCAAACCACCTGACCTGCCTCTTGAGAAACCTGTATGCAGGTCAGGAAGGAACAGTCAGAACTGTACATGGAACAACAGACTGGTTGCAAGTAGGAAAAGGACTACGTCAAGGCTGTATATTGTTGCCTTGCTTATTTAACTTATATGCAGTGCACATCATGAGGAACGCTGGGCTGGAAGAAGCACAAGCTGGAATCAAGATTGCTGGGAGAAATATCAATAACCTCAGATATGCAGATGACACTACCCTTATGGCAGAAAGTGAAGAGGAGCGAAAAAGCCTCTTGATGAAAGTGAAAGAGGAGAGTGAAAAGGTTGGCTTGCAGCTCAACATTCAGAAAACAAATATTATGTCATCTGGTCCCATCACTTCATGGGAAATAAATGGAAAAACAGTGGAAACACTGTCAGACTTTATTTTTTTGGGCTCCAAAATCACTGCAGATGCTCACTGCAGCCGTGAAAATAAAAGACGCTTACTCCTTGGAAGGAAAGTTATGACCAACCTTGATAGCCTATTAAAATGCAGAGACATTACTTTGCCAACCAAGGTCCGTCTAGTCAAGGCTATGGTTTTTCCTGTGGTCATGTACGGACGGAGGGTTGGACTGTGCAGAAAGCGGATCGCCAAAGAATTGATGCTTTTAAACAGTGGTGCTAGAGAAGTCTCTTGAGAGTCCGCTAGATTGCAAGGAGACCCAATCAGTCCATTCTGAAGGAGATCAAACCTGGGTGTTCATTGGAAGGACTGATGCTAAAGTTGAAACTCCAATACTTTGGCCACCTCATGCGACGGGTTGACTCACTGGAAAAGACTCTGATGCTAGGAAATGTTGGCGGCGGGAGGAGAAGGGGACGACCAAGAATGAGATGGTTGGATGGCATCACCGACTCTGTGGACATGAGTTTGAGGGAACTCCTGGAGTTGGTGATGGACAGGGAGGCCAGATGTACTATGATCCATGGGGTCGCGGAGAGTCGGACACGACTGAGCGACTGAACTGATCTGATATAAAAAAACATCAGCTTGAGGTGTAGGTTGTGATGTGACAATGCGACAGATAATATATTCAGAACTTTTGAACAAATTGCAAAGTGTGTTAAAGGATAATGAAATGAAAATTTCCAGAATATTTTCAAAAGGCTATTTGGAAGATAGTAGAAGTTTGCAAACCACTCTCAAATTGAGATTTACTAATAGGTACTACATTGAAAGCACTGATGCTAAAGCTGAAACTGCAACACATTGGCCACCTCAAGCGACGAGTTGACTCACTGGAAAAGACTCTGATGCTGGGAAAGGTTGGGGGCGGGAGGAGAAGGGGACGACAGAGCATGAGATACCTGGATGGCATCGCCGACTCTGTGGACATGAGTTTGAGTGAACTCCGGGAGTTGGTGATGGACATGGAGGCCTGGCGTGCTGTGATTCACGGGGTCGCGGAAAATCGGACACGACTGAGCGACTGAACTCAACTGAACTGAATTACAATTTTATAAGAACAAGAGCCAATTAGAGCTCCAGTTCTACTTTTCCCACTGATAATTACTTTAGCAATCAAATTAAGAGAGGGTGTAAGTGATCTTGTCCCTGTAAAAAAGGGTATATATCTATTCTATCAGGCGTTCTTCCTGGCCAAGAAGTCCTGTCGGGGACTGGAGAGAGGGAAGGGTAAATAACTCTAAAGGTATCTCAAGTCTGATGGGAGAAAGAATTTGCTTTTGCAGTTTCTTTTGCATTATGCAGAATTCTTCTCGTGCCTCTTGGGAGAGTGAACGAGGGCTATTTTGATCAGAAACTCCTTTTAAAGTGTTAAATAAGTCAGTTGATACTCTGCAATACCCAAAGTAGGTCTACTCCAGGTTATATGCCTAAAATTTTTGAAAATCAGTCAAGGTTGATAATTTATCAACACGAATCTGTGCAAGATGAGGAGTGATACATTGTCTAATAGCATTAAATCCCAAGTAATTGTAAGGTGCAGAGGATTGAATCTATTCAGGGGCAAAGATTAATCGAAACTCTTTTAAGTGTTGTTGAGCTACATCAAACATCTGCTGAGTTTCTAAAATAGAAGGAGCTGAAAACAATATATCATCCGTATAGTGAACAATAGCATAGTTATGAAATTGCTTTCGCACAGGTTCAAGAGCTTTGGCTACACAACATTGAAACATGGCGCAAGAATTTATCATTCCTTGAGGCAATGCAGTCCATTGATACTATTTGTGAGGCCTGATATGATTAGGATAAGGGAGAAAGTAAATATTTCTCGGTCTAACGGGTGTAAAGGTATAGTAAAAAATCAATCCTGCAAGCCTATGATAATAATATGCCAGTTTTGAGGAATAGTGGCAGGTGATGGAATTCATGGTTGCACTGCACAGATAGGTTTCATGGATGCATTAATCTTTCAAAAGTCAGTTAAAAGACGCCATTTGTTAGATTTCTTCTTTATCGATAAAATGGGAGTATTCCAAGGAGAACAAGATTCCTCAATATGCTTTAATTTCAATTGTGTATCCTCTATTGTAGTTCCTTCAGTTCAGTTCAGTTAAGTTGCTCAGTCGTGTCTGAATATTTGCCACCCTATGAATCACAGCGTGCCAGGCATCCCTGTCCAACACCAACTCCCGGCGTTCACTCAAACTCATGTCCACAAAGTCGGTGATGCCATCCAGCCACCTCATTCTCTGTCATCCCCTTCTCCTCCCACCCCCAATCCCTCCCAACATTAGAGTCTTTTCCAGTGAGTCAATTCTTCTCCTGAGGTGTCCAAAGTATTAGAGTTTCAGCTTTAGCATCAGTCCTTCCAATGAACACTCAGCACTGATCTCCTTCAGATTGGACTGTTTGGACCTCTTTTCAGGCCAAGGGACTCTCAAGAGTTTTTTCCAACACCACAGTTCAAAAACATAAATTCTTTGGCGCTCAGCTTTCTTCACAGTCCAACTTTTGTAAGGGGCCACTGCTCTGTCCAAATAGGCTCGTCATATTTCAAAGTTATTTTAATAATTATATTGTTTATTAAATGAGCAGTGGCCCGTAGGAAAAATATGGAATATATACTTGATATTGTCATTGCATAAGTAAATCTCTTCTTATTAAATTAAGGGGAGCATCGATCATATAAGGTTTTAAAGTTGCAGGTTGGCTTTCTGGTCACTCACGTGGATATATTTGGACATTTTAGTAAGCCTCCTGTACTTTAGTTTGAGATATTCCTGCAATTTAACAAGAATTTATTTGTAAATGCCCAGGTTTGGGCAATAAATGTTTTGTAATAATAGTAATATCGGATTCAGTATCAAGAACACCAGAAAATCTTTTGCAATTAATTTTATTAATTATATTTGGTCGTGCTTGTTCAGATACTATTGATGTTCATAAGAATTGTTTTTAATCTGATTTACCTAATTCACCTGTCTGTATATCATTCAGTTCAGTTCAATTCAGTCGCTCAGTCATGTCCAACTCTTTGCGACCCCATGAACTGCAGCACGCCAGGCCTCCCTGTCCATCACCAACTCCCGTAGTCCACTCACCATGTCCATCGAGTCAGTGATGTCATCCAACTGTCTCATCCTCTGTCATCCCTGTCTCCTCCTACCCTCAATCTTTACCATCATCAGGATCTTTTCAAATGAGTCAGCCCTTCGCATCAGGTAGCTGAAATACTTGAGTTTCAGCTTAAACATCATTCCTTCCAATCAATAACCAGGACTGATCTCCTTTAGGATTGACTTGTTGGATCTCCTTGAGGTCCAAGGGACGCTCAAGTCTTCACCAACACCACAGTTCAAAAGCATAAATTCTTTTCGTTGTTATATATATATATATCCATATATCATTGTGAAAGTAAAGTCGCTCAGTCGTGTCCGACCCTTAGCGACCCCATAGATGGCAGCCAACCAGAATACTGGACTGAGGTGCCATCGCCTTCTCCCCATATGTCACATATATATATAGTTCAGTTCCGTTCAGTCGCTCAATCATGACCGACTCTTTGAGACCCCATGAGTCACAGAACGCCAGGCGATCCACCATCTCATTCTCTGTCGTTCCCACCCCCAATCCTTCCCAGCATCAGAGTCTTTTCCAGTGAGTCAACTCTTCGCTTGAGGTGGCCATAGTATTGGAGTTTTAGCTTTAGCATCAGTCCTTCCAATGAACACCCAGGATTGATCTCCTTCAGGATGGAATGGTTGGCTCTCCTTGCAGTCCAAAGGACTCTCAAGAGTCTTCTCCAGCACCACTGTTCAAAAGCATAAATTCTTCGGCGATCAGCTTTCTTCACATTCCAACTCTCATGGAAAAACCATAGCCTTGACTAGATGGACCTTTGTTGGCAATGTAATGTCTCTGCTTTTTAATATACTATCCAAGTTGGTCCTAACTTTCCTTCCAAGAAGTAAGCGTCTTTAAATTTCATGGCTGCAATCAGCATCCGCAGTGGTTTTTGTTGATACTTCTGATGCTCTATTTGACTATATTGTTGGCTTTAGTGTCAAAGAGAGCATCAGAAGTATCAACATCAGATTCATCTTGTCCTCAGATCGGGGGATCTTTGGCTTCACTTCCATTAGAAGAGGTGGACTAGCGCTAGGGACAACCGGAACAGGGACGGTGGGAAAGTTTTGAAACATTGTATGTTGCTCTAATTGGGCTTTTTGTAGAGACTCATCATCTAATTTATATTCGTATAACATGAGCATTCGCTTGATGAGGAATATGGGGGTTGCAGATAGGATTGCCTTGAAATTAAAAGATCAAGGATTTAATGAGGGCCCACAAGGGTCAGAAATTTGTTGCGATATTTACTCCCCATCCTGTGGCTCGTTCAATATATTCTTTAACCTGCTTTCAAATTTCTAAATCCAAACATCAGGGAACCAGGGATTCTATTCAGCCACTGTTTGGAGATGAGCCTGTATCTGCTGATGCGAAACCAAAAGTCATTGAACCTTACATAAATGATGAAGTAAAATAGAAAGGAGGTGGGACTTTCCAGCCATTTCTCTCATAACCCTGCATTTACCGACCTGCATAGGTCCTAACAGTCATTCAGTCTGCTTGCCAAGGGTGCTTACCAGGTCCCTGTTTGGGCGCCAGCTGTCACAGTCGGCGTAGACTGGGACCTAGGTACTGGAGTTGATGAGAAGAATGTCGGGGACCCAAGTGTTGAGTGAAACAAGGGTACTTTATTTGAAGAAACACATGCTTATATATCTTCAGTAAAATGATTACTCAGTCATGAAAAAGAATGAAATTCCACCAATTGCAACATAATAGAGTCTTTTCAGTCTAAAGTCACTGAAGAGAGTCACTGAAGGGAATCCAAGCAGGTGTCTTTTCCCATGATCTCAGACCTGAGAACTGCGTGCAGCTCTAATCGTTCCTGTTTTGCAGGAACTGATAATGAACAGAGAGTCCTTGAGATACAGCACACAAAGAAGACAACATATTGGATCCCTTAAAATCGAATGCATCCTGACAGACCCAGACATTCTGGAATGCAAAAATCACGTAAGCATAAGGAAACATCAGTAAGAACAAAGTTGTTGGAAGAGATGAATATCCAGTTGAGTTATGTATAATTCTAACCGATGACTCTGTGAAAATGCTGCACTCAATATGCAGGCAAATTTGGAAAACTCAGCAGTGGCCAAAGAACTGGAAAAGATCAGTTCACTCCAATCTCATTAAAAGGCAATGCGAAAGACTGTTTGAAATACTGCACAATTGCACTCATCTCACACAGAGCAAAAAGTAATGCCAGGGATTCTCCAAGAAGTGTCAACAAATGAAGAATTTCCAGAGGTTCAAACTGGATTAGGAAAGGCAGAGCAACCAAAGACTAAACTGACAACACCCATTGTGTGATTGAAAAAGCAAGACAGTTCCAAAAAACATCTATTTTTGCTTTAATGACTATGCCAAGGAAAAGACTCTGATGCTGGGAGGGATTTGGGGCAGGAGGAGGCAGGGAAGACAGAAAATGAGCTGGCTGGATGGCATCACCGACTCTATGGACATGAGTTTGAGTGAACTCCAGGAGTTGGTGATGAACAGGGAGGAATAGCGTGCTGTGATTCATGGGGTTGCAAAGAGTCGGACACTTCTGAGTGACTGAACTGAACTGAACCGAACTGAACTGAAAGTCTGACTTGTAGAACATGAAAAACTGGAACATTCCTCAAGAGATGGGAATCCCAGGCCACCTGACCTGCTTCCACAGAAATCTGTATGCAAGTCAATGTGCAACAGTACCATGAACTTGGAAAAATGGACTGGTTGCAGAAGGGGAAAGTGGTACCTCAAGGCTCTATAATGACACCAATTTATTCAAACGCAGACTACATCATGTGAAATGCCAGGCTGGATGAAGCACAAGCTGGAATCAAGTTTTCTGGGAGAAATGTCAATACTCACAGATATGCAGATGATACTCATCTCATGGCAGAAAGTGAAGAGAAAGTACAAAGCCTCTTGATGAAAGTGAAAGAGAGGAGTTGAAAAGGTGGCTTAAAACTGAATGTTCAAAAAAATGAAGATCATGGCATCTGGTCCCACCACTTTATGGAAAATAGATGGGGAAACACTGGAAACTGTGACAGGCTTTGCCTTTTGGGCTCCAAAATCACTGTAGATGCTGACTGCAGCGGTGAAATTAAAAGACACTTGCTCCTTGGAAGAAAGTCTGTGACAAATATAGACATTATTGAAAAACCACAGAAAATATTTTGCTGAAAAATATCCATCTAGTCAAAGCTATGGTGTTTGCAGGAGTCATGTATGGCTGTGAATTTTGGACCATAAAGCTGAGCACTGGAAGAACTGACATTTTTGAACTATGGTATTGAGAAGACTCGCGAGTCCTGCATTGCATGGAGATTAAACCAATCAATCCTAAAGGAAATTGGTCATGAGTATTCATTGCAAGGGAGTATACTGAAGCTGAAAATTCAATATTTTGAACACTTGATGTGAACAACTGACACTGTAAAAAACCCTGATACTGGGAAAAATTAAAGACAGGAGAAGTGGATGAGAGAGAATCAGATGCTTGTATGGCATCATAATTTTCCAAAGAATAGAACGAGAGATATTGAATCACCACTTGATGGGCATGTGTTTGAGCAAACTCTGGGAGTTTTAGATGAGCAGTGAAGACTGGCTTGCTGTAGTCCATGGTGTCACAAAGAGTCAGATAAATGAGGGATGGAAGTGAAGTGACTGATGTGTGGTGGGCTGTTTGCATGAAATGACCTTGGGATAGTGGGAGACATTGATGCCCATGGTAAGAGTTCAGAGCCTGCTGTTTTTCAGGCTTAGAGGCTAGGAAATAGCCGTCCAGATGAAGACGTGCCATTGCTCATGCCCAAAATCCTGACATGAATTCTTTCCTTTCTTTTTTTATCATCCTTAGTTGTGGAGAGCAAAAGGACAATGTGGTCTGTCTGCAGGTGACGGATGGTTCTCACAATCTCCCTGAAGAAGAATATCTGATTTTGTCATGGTAATCTTTAAGGAGATATGCACCATGGGACTCTCGCATGTACACTTGGTTTGAGGTGGGCATCTTGGATGTCCACCAGCCCAACCTTTAGCTGCATTAGTGGCACACCAATTTCATAGGCTAGCAGGGATCCTGAGCTACAGGTAGATCTAACACAGTCTGATGAGGGAAGCAGAAAGAGAACTTTGGCATTTAGCAAGTTAGTGAGTCCTTGCCTGGAATCAAGCCCTGTTGGTACATTTGAGAGAGGAATGCTGCTTTCTGCACAATGGAGGCATGAGTTATGGGCCCAGGGCTGGCAGGTTTCTCAGAGTGTAATCCGTGTGGGGGCTATGTGTATGAGTGAACAGAAATAAAGTGTAGTGCTGACAAAAAGGAAGGCCACTGGACCTTTTTGACCTCACGTTCAGTGCCTTGTTTCAGCAGAGGCCCTTTGGATCTGCATGCACCTTCTTCATGATATTGTTTCAGACACAGGCCTGTCACATATTCTTTGCCCTTTTGGAGGTCCAGACATCAGTTTGGCTTTTTCCTGCTACAGGGAGACAACTTTTGGGGGGAAAATGGAAACTGTTGCAAACAGCCTATTACACAGTTGGGAGGAGCAGGATCACCTTGATCAGGTCTTGAGCCTGATTGGGCACTGGGGCTGCCACAAGATTCCAGCATTGAAAAGGAATGGTTTTGAGAGGTGTAGGCTGAGATAGGTACCTCCAAGTCAGTGCACTCCAAATTCATTTGCTATTTCTGGTGTGATTCCTGGACGGAAAGCACATGGAATGGAATCATGCCAAAGTGATTGGCACTGTGAAACAGTCAATGCGATGAGAGAATACAGGACATGAGCACCCACCAATCAGCTGTTCACCACAAGCACTTCCAGCCCACCGAATGTCTTTTCAAGTCAGGCCTTCTCATGAGTAAATCCCAAAATTTGTAATCTTCCAGAATAAAGGGCAGAGGTAGACGAGGATACTAATTTGAATGACAAGTTAATGAAAGAAAACCAGAGAAAATGAGAGGTACGTACCAAAATCCATTATCCTGGAAAACAAAGCTATGACAATATGTGAAAACTTCCCTTTAGAGTTGTGTGTAAGTATGTGTGTGTGCCCACAAACATAAATGTGCATATGAGCTGTCAGAACTGGCCTGGCTGCTAGAAGGAGAATGAATACCGAAAAAATGAACAAATTTGTGAAAACTACAATAACTATGGGGCAGCCAAAGCCCTGTCTCCAGGAAATCAAGCCCAGGGATGTCACCGAGAAAGGATGCTGTAAGTGGAGATATGCTGCTGCGCCCTGGATCCCTAGGCAGAAAGGAGCGACAGGAAGAAAACATTCAGGGCTATACTGGGAGATGAAAAAAAGCAAGAAACAGAATAGGCCAGATTACCAGGCTCAGAGATGGGGTATGCACAGCCCCTACAAAGAGTTTTCTGTCCTTCTCAAGTGTAGCAGTATTCTTTCTCCCACAGGGCCAGACACATGTGCACATCTTGCCGTTTTTGTAAGGTTTGTGAGACTGCCGGCACTATAGCATAAGCAGCTGTTACCTGCAGAGTATGCCAGTTTGAAACATCCTTCTTTAAAGTCTTTGCAGAATGCCTGAGTTATCAGGACTCTGCAAAGCATGGCTTAGGATGATCCTCTAGCTACTCACAGCCCCAGAGCCCTGGGGTGATGGGGTAGGCTGGCATGTGTTCTCACCAGGAGGCAGGATGAGAATAGAACCACTTTGAAATAGCCTCTGTACAGGAAATCCGCGGACTTCAATTTCTCTGGCACTGAGGAGTCAGGTCCCTTAGGGGGATACTTAACATAGCATCTTTTATTTCAAGATGCTTTATCTGTAAAACTCTTTATATAGAGAGTATTTCATCTCTAAATATGGAATTCTCTGTATGTCAGATCACCTATCTAGATGCCAAATTGACTACTAGAAATATGGAATTCCTATATTTTACATAGGCAAATCAATGTCAATATTCATATCTGAAATATTAATTTTCTACAATTCATGTATGAATATTTGCTGAAGATTTTACGTCATGACATATAGAATTATCTGTATTTCACAGCTGATGTTCAGGATGGTTATTTTTCCTACAAGGAATGTGGAGTTCTCTTTCTTGAACATGACCATCTGGTTGTGGATTTTCCTACATGAACAATGGCAGTCTCTGCATTTCACTTGTTTACCATCTAAGCTACCAGGGAACTTGAGCAGTTGTAGGAAGAACTTCAGGGATTTCTAGAATTAATGCCGAAAAAAGATGTCCATTTCATCATAGGGTTCTGGAATGTAAAAGCATGAAGTTAAGATATACATGGAGTGACAGGCATGTTTGGCCGTGTTGTTCAAAATGGTGTTCATAGCTTCACTGACTTAGACAAGACTCTGTCCAAGTGATCACTTTGGTAAGTTTTCTGCAATTGTGGCTTCTATTTGGTCTGTCCCCTGATGGATAAGGATGAGAGGCTTTTCGGAGTTTCCTCATAATATTTCAGTTAAGAAAACTTATAACAACATACCTGGGATTTGCATTTTTTTTTGAATACTTCTCTATTGATACAAAATGAAGAGAGAACACAATTGGAAGTCCCATATTTGTATTAGATTTTTTCTAATTTTTTAAACTGTACCAATGTTGCTGAATGACTTCCTGCCACTAAATGTAGCCTATTTTTTAGTAACTCCTCCTGCCATACCAGACACACTCAAATAAATGGAAAGGAAGATAAAATGCAAAAGAACAGAGAAGCCAACTTCTGAAGAGTGTTGCAAATAAAGAAAAGCCATGGGAAAATGAGTCATAAATTGGTTGACCGACATAGGAGTGTGGGGGAAACTCTGGAGAGAAATCAGCAAAACTTGTAAACAAATCATTTGTCATCATCTAGTTCAGTCTCTCAGTCGTGTTTGACTCTTTGTGACCCCAAGGATTGCAACATGCCAGGCTTCTCTGCCTATCAGCAACTCCCAGAGATTTCTGAAACTCATGTCCATTGAGTCCATGATGCCATCCAACCATCTCATCCTGTGTTCTCCTCTTCCCCTTCTGCCTTCAATCTTTCCCAGTGTCAGGGTCTTCTCCAATGATTCATATCTTCACAATAGGTGGCCAAAGGATTGGAATTTCAGCTTCAACTTCAGTCCTTCCAATGAACATTCAGGACTGATTTCATTTAGGATGCACAGTTTGGATATCATTGATATCCAAGAGACTCTCAAGAGTATTCTGCAACCCCACAATTCAAAAGCATCAATTCTTCAGCGCTCAGCTTTTCTTGTAGTCCAGCACTCACACCTATAATGTCTACTGTCACTTGTCATAGATATCAGTAAGTTCCTGTTTATAACATCTGATTCTCATTATCCCTCCCTTCCTAATATATATTGCCTAGTCAACACCGAAATCAGATTGATTATATTCTTTGCAACCAAAGATGGAGAAGTTGTATACAGTTAGCAAAAACAAGACCAGGAGCTAACTGTGGCTCAGATCATGCACTCCTTATGGACAAATTCAGACTTAAACTGAAGAAAGTAGGGAAAACCACTAGACCATTCAGATATGACCGAAATGAAAATCGCTTATGATTATGGAAGTGAAAAATAGATTTAAGGAACTAGATCTGATAGATAGAGTGCATGGTGAACTCTTGACCGAGGTTCATGACATTGTACAGGAGACAGGGACGAAGACCATCCCCATGGAAAAGAAATGCAAAAAAAGCGAAATGGCTCTCTGAGGAGACCTTACAAATAACTGTGAAAGGAACAGAAGCAAAAAGCAAAGGAGTAAAGGAAAGATATAAGCATCTGAATGCGGAGTTCCAAAGAAAAGCAAGGAGAGATAAGAAAGCTTTCCTCAGTGATCAGTGCAAAGAAATAGAGGAAAACAACAGAATAGGAAAAACAAGAGATCTCTTAAAGAAAATTAGAGATTCCAATGGAACATTTCATGCAAAGATGGGCTCGATAAAGGACAGAAATGGTATGGACCTAACAGAAGCAGAAGATATTAAGAAGAGGTGGTAAGAATACACAGAAGAACTATACAAAAAAGATCTTCATGACCAAGAAAGTCACGATAACGTGATCACTGACCTAGAGCCATACATCTTGGAATGTGAAGTCAAGTGGGCCTTAGAACACATCACTACGAACAAAGCTAGTGGAGGTGATGGAATACCAGTTGAGCTATTTCAAATCTTGAAAGATGATGCTGTGAAAGTGCTGTAATTAGTTCAGTTCAGTTCAGTCGCTCAGTCGTGTCCGACTCTCCGCGACCCCATGAATCACAGCACGCCAGGCCTCCCTGTCCATCACCAACTCCCGGAGTACACTCAAACTCATGTCCACAGAGTCGGTGATGCCATCCAGCCATCTCATTCTCCGTCGTCCCCTTCTCCTCCCGCCCCCAACCTTTCCCAGCATCAGAGTCTTTTCCAGTGAGTCAACTCGTCTCATGAGGTGGCCAAAGTATTGGAGTTTCAGCTTTAGCATCAGTCCCTCCAATGAACATCCAGGATTGATCTCCTTTAGAATGGACTGGTTGGATCTCCTTGCAGTATAAGGGACTCTCAAGAGTCTTCTCCAACACCACAGTTCAAAAGCATCGATTCTTCGGCGATCAGCTTTCTTCACAGTCCAACTCTCACATCCATACATGACCAGTTCACGGGGTTCTCAAGGCAAGTATACTGAAGTGGTTTGCCATTCCCTTCTCCAGGGGACCACATTCGGCTGTGGTCCATGTGATTAGATCAGCTAGTTTCCTGTGATTATGATTTCAGTTTGTCTGCCCTCTGGTGCCCCCTAGCAATACCTACCGTCTTATTTCGGCTTCTCTTACCTTGGTCATGGAAAATCTCTTCACAGCCGCTCCAGCAAAGTGCAGCTGCTGTACCTTACCTTGGACGAGGGGTATCTCCTCAAGCACCCCCCTCCTGACCTTGAACGCGGAGTAGCTCCTCTCGGCCCTCCTGCGCCCGCGCAGCCACCGCCTGTTGGACGTGGGGTAGCTCCTCTCGGCCGCCGGCCCTGGCCTCAGGCGTGGGGTAGCTCCTCACGGAATTAGTATGCCAGCATATTTGGAAAATTCAGCAGTAGCCACCGGACTGGAGAAAGTCAGGCTTCATTCCAATGCCAAAGAAACGCAATGCCAAAAAATGCTCAAACTACCACACAATCGCACTCATCTCACATGCTATTAAAGTCATGCTCAAAATTCTCGAAGCCAGGCTTCAGCAAAATGTGAACAATGAACTCCCAGATGTTCAAGCAGTTTTATAAAAGGCAGCAGCAACAGAGATCAAATTGCCATCATCCGCTGGATCATGGAAAAAGCAAGAAAGTTCCAGAAAAGCATTTATTTCTGCTTCATTGACTATGCCAAAGCCTTTGACTCTGTGGATCACAATAAACTGTGGAACATTCTGAAAGTGATGGGAATACCAGACCACCTGACCTGCTTCTTGAGAAACCTGTGTGCAGGTCTGGAAGCAACAGTGAGAACTGTACATGGAGTAAGAGACTGGTTTCAAATAGGAAAAGGAGTGCGTCAAGGCTGTATATTGTCACCTTGCTTATTTAACGTATATGCAGAGTATATCATGAGGAAGCCTGGGCTGGAAGAAGCACAAGCTGAAATCAAGATTGCCGGGAGAAATGTCAATAACCTAGATATGCAGATGACACCACCCTTATGGCAGAAAGTAAAGAGGAACTCAAAAGCCTCTTGATGAAAGTGAAAGAGGAGAGTGAAACGGTTGGCTAGAAGCTCAATATTCAGAAAACAAATATCATGGCACCTGGTCCCATCACTTCATGGGAAATAAAGGAAAAGCAGTGGGAGCAGTGTCAGACTTAATGTTTTTGGGCTCCGAAATCACTGCAGATGCTGATTGCAGCCATGAAATTAAAAGACGCTTACTGCTTGGAAGGAAAGTTATGACCAACCTTGATAGTATATTTGAAAGCAGAGACATTACTTTGCCAAAAAAGATCTGTCTAGTCAAGGCTATGGTTTTTCCTGTGGTCATGTATGGATGTGAGAGTTGGACTGTGAAGAAAGCTGATCATCGAAGAATTGATGGTTTTGAGCTGTGGTGTTGGGGAAGACTCTTGAGAGTCCGTTGGAATGCAAGGAGATCCAACCAGTCCATTCTAAAGGAGATCAGTCCTGCATATTCACTGGAAGGATTGATGCGAAAGTTGAAACTGCAATACTTTGGTCACCTCATGCTACGCATTGACTCCCTGGAAAAGACTGATGCTAGGAAAGGTTGGGGGTGGGAGGAGAAGGGGACGACAGAGAATGAGATGGCTGGATGGCATCACCGACTCTGTGGACATGAGTTTGAGTAAACTCCGGGAGTTGGTGATGGACAGGGAGGCCAGATGTGCTGTGATTCATGGGGTCGCGGAGAGTCGGACACGACTGAGCGACTGAACTCAACTGAACCGATTAAGATCCTGCTTGATTTCAAATTTAAATGACACATTTCAACATCTTCCTTAGTCGCATGACAAGATTACTTATGACCTTGTTATCCATGTCCATTTGTTTTAGTCTCGCAGTCAGTCTGTCCCATTGCCTCTGACACCAGGAAATATAGGAATATGAGGGCCATCCTTTCATCTTCTTCATGTCATATCCATCTTCTCCTCAGCCTCCAGATACCTTCATCATTGATTCTTATATGTTACTCATTGAGACAATTGTGACCAAATTTAATGTGTACACCCGGGGTGGATTCATGTCAATGCATGGCAAAACCAAACAATATAATGTTGTAAAATAATTAGCCTCCAATAAAAAGGAAAAGTTTAAAAAAAAAACATATTAATGTATAAAAAAAGAAAATATGTTAAAGTATTAATTCTCATTAATATATTAAAAGTATTAGTTCTCACTAATGCTTGAGAAAACGGGACTCTAAGCCTTCCTGATACATTCTCTGGCAAGGTCTAGAGGCTCAGAGGAATAGAATATTATAGAGATTCACCTTCTTATATGGAATGCATTGTGGAATCCAGTTGAATCTAAAACCTCTTTAAGTTTTGACATAAAAGATGGCATGACAGCATGCCAAAGACAAAAAACAGAATCACATACACTTGGGAAAATAGTTCTAGTTGTTCTCTAGTGATATGACAGACCTGTTCATGCCTGTTGTTAAGGAGCTTGGTTCTAGATAAGGAAGAGATATATAAGGGATTCAATGTTGACATTTCCTCTCAGTTGCAAAGATTCATTGCTCTAGAAAAGGGAAAATTTGTTAGAAGTTATTACTCCCAAATCAACGAAGCGATATCCCAGTTTACCAGATTCCATATAGCCAAGGCAAGATAGAAATCCGTATTTCTGCTAATAGGAAAGAAATTCCACATCATCAGTGGAGAAAAGGAAGCAAACCCGTTCCCACATGGGAGGAAGTTTTTCTTTGCTTTGTTTTTAAGAAACAGTTAAGTTTTCAAGAAACTTGTATAAACTTTCACAGAGATAATTTAGAGAAAAATGCTTGGTCCTTCAGTGTGAAACACATGAAGACCTGTAAAAAAGAAAGAAAAATTGTATCTGAACATAAGTTAGATGTGTAAGTGTGCGTCTCTCTCCAGTCCAACTCCTTGCAATCCAATGAGTGTAGCTCACCTGGGCTACAATTCTGTCAATGGGATTTTCCAAGCACGAAACCTAGAGTGGGTTGTCATTCTCTACTCCATTAAGTTAGATGTATAAAGCTGAAGAAAAACAATACCCAAGTATTTTATTGCATCTTTTTCAAGATAAAGCAAGCTGCATAAGCTCTCTGCTCCAGAGAGTCTCTCTGAAATTCCAAAGTTGCACTTGTGAAAGGGGCAGGTTTACAAACTTATGGACTGGGATGAGTAAAGGCATAGAAAAGTCAAATTAAACAAAAAAGGGAAATGTTTAACAATCTGGATTATTTCACAATTCCTTGAGTCCTTTTTTTTTTCCCCTAAGCCCCAAAACAGAATAAATTCCATCCTTTACTGCTTCACCACATCATGCAGGAGAAAAAGGTAAAAAAGAAGGAGTAGAGTGCCGAGAAGTGGGTCATAAATCTGTGCATCTGAATCAGTAACTTTATTACATTTTCATTTTTTTCTAGAAATCATCTCCAAGAACTTCCTTCTAACTCTAATAATACTGCAGATCGTGTGTTGCCTTGGTGATGGCAGTAAAGTGGCGAATGAGATAGTGTCCCTGATTATCCCTCAGGGCTCCGAAGAATCGATGTTTTTGAACTGTGGTGTTGGAGAAGACTCTTGAGAGTCCCTTATACTGCAAGGAGTTCCAACCAGTCCATTCTAAAGGAGATCAATCCTGGATGTTCATTGGAGGAACTGATGCTAAAGCTGAAACTGTAATACTTTGGCCACCTCATGCGACGAGTGGACTCACTGGAAAAGACTCTGATGCTGGGAAAGGTTGGGGGCGGGAGGAGAAGGGGACGACGGAGAATGAGATGGCTGGATGGCATCACCGACTCTGTGGACATGAGTTTGAATGTACTCCGGGAGTTGGTGATGGACAGGGAGGCCTGGCTTGCTGTGATTCATGTCCGATTCGCAGAGAGTCGGACAAGACTGAGCGACTCAACTGAACTGAACTGAACTGAATCCAGTGTTAATCTTTGTTTTAGGAGATTCTAAAGATCAGGTATTGGCATGTTCCAAATGGGCACAGAAAGCATACGCATGCAGAACCAGTTGGAGATTAAGAACTTTAATCACTTATTCCTCCTGGACATGGTGTTCAAGATCAATACGTACTAGACACAGTATTAGTCTTTGTATCTATCACTAAAGTATGAAGTACAGGTTTATGCTGGTTTAAAGAGGGGATGGGTGTACATAGGAGCATAAGTGACCATGAGGTAGTCATGCAGGGGCTGGTTGGTGACATTCAATGAATGTAAAGATGAGGACAATGAATCCATATTGTAGCATGCTGCTAGAACTATGCAAAACTATGGCTGCTGGTGCTGGATTTCAAAGATGTCTTCAACATGTTCCCCACTAGTTCCTTTTACCTATTCCACATTTTATGCTATCCCTCTAAGAAATGTTCAGGGAGGAGAAAATACCACTAGATTGCTGCCATGAAGCTTGAGCTAATGTATGTGCTGAAGTATGGACTTGGCCAAGCAGCAGTCTCCTCCATTCATACTACTAATTTTAGGCAAACTGAAAATACAACGTTACAAGACTAAAGCAGATAGGGCCCTGGAAAGTGTGCTTATTAACATTTTAACTGCACAGAAGAGACATCAGAACATAATCCTCCTCCACTTAAGCATTTCTGATGAGTTTCACACCTAAATGATAAGATGTTTCTAATCATGTCTGACATCGCTGCTCACTGCACATGTCCACACATGACCAGTCATTCAAGCTCCCTTAAGCTCCATGTTTTATTCTTCCCCTGTTCTGTGCCTTATCAGGGTCCTTCATTTTGCCTGAATTGCCCTTCACTTCTTTCACAATTTCTCCTACCAAATGCTGATTTTTTTAATGCCTTCTTCAGGTGTAATTTCATCTTCAGAAGCTTTCTGAAACATTTATAAGCTTCCCCAAATATATCAGCATCTATAGTGTGACTACTCTCTCTCTCTCTCTCTCTCTCTCTCTCTCTATATATATATATATATATATATATATATATATATATATATATATAACACACATTCATTACAATCATTATCCACTATCTCTTCTATTAAGACAGAGACTTAAAATAATGTGAATAGTACTTTATTTCACTTATTCATGTCACTTTTACATTCCTGACATAGGCATATATAGATTGTTTTTTTCTGATGAATAGCCACAGGTAGGGTGAGAAGCCTGAAAAATACATTGTATACTGCTCATCTATGACATATTCATCAAAGAAATCTACACTAGACATTTAGAGCCTTAACATAATGTCAACGTCCAGATGTTCAATCTGAATTTAGAAAAGGCAGAGGAACCAGGGATAAACTGCCAGCATCTGCTAGGTCATAGCAAAAGCAAGAGAATTCCAGAAAAAAAAAAATCTACTTTTGGTTTCCTGATGACATCAAAGCCTTTGACTATGTAGATGAAAAAAATCTGTGGAAAATTCTTCAAGAAATGGTAATGCCAGATCCCCTTCCTTGCTTCCTGAGAAGTCTGTATGTAGGTCAAGAAGTAAAATTTAGAACCAGACGTGGAACAACAGACGGATCAAAACCTGCAAAAGGGATATGACAAGAAATATTGTCACTTTGCTTATTTAACATATATGCACAGTACATCATGCAAAGTGCCAGGCTAAATAAAGCACAAGCTGGAATAAAGATTACCTGAAGAATTATCAATAACCTCAGACATTCAGATGATACCTCCGTTATGGCAGAAACTGAGGAGGAACTATAGAGCCTCTTGATGAAAGTGAAAGAGTAAAGTGAAAAAGCCGGTTTATAACTCCACTTGCAAGAAATGAAGATCATAGCATCCAGTACCATCACTTCATGGCAAATAGATGGGAAAAAATGGAAACAGTGACAGACTTTATTTCCTTGGGCTACAAAATCACAACAGACACTGTAGCCGTGAAATTAAGACACTTCCTCCTTGAGAGAAAAGTTATAACCAACCTAAATATCATATTAGAAAGCCGAGACAATTTTTGCTGATAAAAATCCATCTGCTTAAAGCTATGATTTTCCCAGTAGTCAGGTATGGATATAAGAGTTTGATTATAATAAAAACTGAGCACAAAGCAATTAATATTTTTGAACTGTTCTGTTAGAAAATACTCTTGAGAATCCCTTGAACAAAAGGAGATCCTACTAGTCAATCATTAAAAAAAAAAAAAATCAGTCCTGAATATTCTTTGGAAGGACTGATGCTGAAGTTGAAACTTCATTATTTGGCCACCTGATGTGAAGAAATGACTCTTTACAAAATACTATGATGCTGAAGATAAAAAGAAGGCAGGAGAATATGACAAAAGATGAGATGGTTGGATGGCATCATTGACTCTGTGGCTCTCAGTATGAGTAGGATCTGACCATTGTTGGTGTGGTAGGGAAGTTTGGCATGCTGCAGTCCATTGGGTCACAAAGAGTCAGACACGGTTCACTGACTGAACTGAATGAAAAAATAAACAAAAAACAAAAACGGTGCCTAATCTGAATGTGATTAGTGACAGTTATACTACAGCTACTGATACTGATGCTGAGGAGAATACAGAAGAATTAAGGATAATGATGTCAATGATAACAATTGCTTATTCACAATGTCAGTTTGCTTCATGTACTTCGTTGTCCATTCTTATGGAAATGTAATCCTAACAATAGCTTCAGAATTTGCTGCAATTTATTCAGGTCAATATTGTCTGAGGAAGCCTCATACTAAAACTTGCTGGACTTTAACAAGAAACTTCATTTATATGGCTGTTTCTTCACCTGTATACATAAGATATTGGATCAGTTTAGCAGTTGTTCACCTCTAAGCTTTAACCTTTTCTTCCTCATATGACATTGTATACACCAGACAAAATTTAAACTATTCGAGTTGATTTATGGAATGAATGTGGGCCTGCAAAACTTTGATTTCTAATTTTTCTTTTTCCTGCAATCTTTATAATCAAGACATCTTCCTATAACTTCTAAATTATTTTATGTTTGGCTATTTTCAATAGCAAACATTTGACTATTTTGCTCCTTAGAAACCTTCCAGCTCATAAGTATTTAGCTTTGTGCAGCTCCCATTGTAACAGGGTATGCAGTTTAGAGAAGGTTGATTTTACAGCCTGGATTAGTAGAAGTTGTCATCAAAGAACCATTCAATAGAATTGCGCCAAGGATCTTGAACTTTGAGTATGGTGGTTAGTCAGTGGAGTCCTCATTGTCATTGACCTGTACAGTTCAGACACAAAAAAATATCTGCTTGCAATGTTGGAGACCCTGGTTCAATCCCTGGTCAGGAAGATCACCTGAAGAAAGAAATTGCTACCCACACCAGTGTTCTTGCCTGGGAAATTCCAGGGACAGAGGAATCTGGGGTGGGGGGGTGGTGAGAGGCGGTACAGTCCTTGGGGTCACAAAAATCAGACACGTCTAAGCCACTAACACTTTCCCACTCTGTTAGTACTTTGGTATGGGTGGCTTACTGGAAAAGTATAGTGGTCCAGAGATCAGAGGTAGACTCTGACTCATGCAATAAATAGGAAGATCAATGGCGAAAAAGAAAAAGAAAGAAAAAGAGAACTCACCCAATGTGGCTTGCTGGGAAAACTGTACCAGACTATTCCTCTTTAATATTATAGCAAAAACGTTCCTTTAAAAATTAGGCAACATTCAACTTTACAAATCCTGGCCACTAGTACATGTAAAAGACTTCTTATTCTGGAAAACTGCCTTTGGTTACATGAAAGTCGCCTCATCTGAGAGGAGAAAATCCCATTTCCATTGGTAAAATTTTGACAGGGATAACATGGAAGGAAATGACTGAATAAAAAGTGAGATAAAGTGTAATATAAATTGGTTTCCAGTTGAGATTTTGCTTGCTTTTCCACTGCTTTATCTTGCTTCTCTCATTACATGTCTCCTGAAAATCTTCACCATTAAGTCCCATCAACAGCAATCAAGGACACTGATTTAAGGGATTCTTATGGAAAATGTTCCCACCACAGAATAGAAAATGCATACCATTCACTAAAATAGGAAAGGGAAAAACATTCATACTCTAGCATCAATTTCTCTTAATGAGACATGTTGCTCTTTCTGCCATGTACTATCCCTGATGGAGACCTCTGAAATCTCTCTGTTTTCCTTTTTTAGGTTCCTTGTCCACATAAGTCATTGAAAAATATGTTTTCCTTAGAAGATGATGACTTTTTTTTAGCTGATCTTGGGAAGGACACCCATTGTTAATGATTTTAATTTGTAAATTATATCTACTTTTTCAGAGGGTTAGGATCTTAACAATCTTGCTTCCATCCAGAATTTCTCAAGATGAATATGTTTAATAAATGTGTTTTTTATTGATCCCATAAGTCCTTATTCAGACTTTTTTTTTTCTTCTAAATACAGATCTCTACTCCTGAAGCAAGGCGAGTAAAATCAAAATGAAAAATAGACATGGGCTCTGAGTGATTATTCCAATTGGAGTCCACAGTCTATCAAACAAATTGAACAGCTCAACTAAAATAGTAATCTTATAACAATCTGTAAAGTGAGAAGAAAACTTCATGAGTAATTTAAAATCATATCTCAAAGGCCATTAACAAAAAAAAAAAAAAAAAAAAATCACGGAGAGCAGAAGAATGGCAGATTCACAGGTAGCGAGACCAAGAAGAACAGAACAAAGACTGAAAGTTCAGTGTGACTGAATAAAAGGAACAGTGGGAAGATTGATAATTACTAGCTTATTGTGAACAATATCAGATTCCTGATCTGTGAAGAAACAGGTTTTGTTTCGGGTACAGGGATCACACTTGATCATCCATGAGCTTGTGTGTAGCAGAATTTTATCCAAGAATGAAACGAGACAGAGAAAGCTTCTGACTTAGACATCAGAAGGGGGACAGAGAGTGCCCACTGACTAGTCTAAGAGAGCTATATACTATTTCATTTCGTCATTAAAATAAATCCACAGAATTACTCAAGGTTGTAAAAAAGTTAACCAGGCCATCCATAATTTACATTTTAAGGTAACAGGATTAGAATCTACCAGACCCACTATCATAGTATACATTTTAATATCGTTTAGTCAGAATGTTTTCTGTTCTCAAGCAGGATACAGTGTTGTTTAAGGAATAATGATAATAAAAATAAAGAGATTGTCCTTTCCTACTCCTTGAGAATGCCAGGCGTCTATTTCCTCTTCAAGAACTTCAAACTCTTTCCCCTCCTCAGGGCCTCTGGACTTATTATACTCCTAGTCGATCTGATCACATGGACCACGGCCGAATTTGGTCCACTGGAGAAGGGAATGGCAAACAACTTCAGTTCCTGCCTTGAGAACACCATGAACAGTTTGAAAGGCACAATGATAGGATACTGGATGCGGAATTCCCCAGGTCGGTAGGTGCCCAGTAAGCTACTGGAGATCAGTGGAGATATAACTCCAAAAGAAATGAAGGGATGGAGCCAAAGCAAAACCAATACCCAAATGTGGATGTGACTAGAGATAGAAGCAAGGTCTGATGCTGTAAAGAGCAATATTGCATAGGAACCTGGAATGTTAGGTCCATGAAACAAGGCAAACTGAAAGTGGTCAAACAGGAGATGGCAAGAGTGAACGTAGACATTCTAGGAATCAGTGAACAAGAATAGACTGTAATGGGTGAATTTAATTCAGCTGACCATTATATCTACTTGGGCAGGAATCCCTTAGAAGAAATGGAGGAGTCATCATGTTCAACAAGACAGTCTGAAATGCAGGATTTGGATAAAATCTTAAAAATGACAGAATGATTTCTGTTCGTTTCCAAGGCAAACCAATGAATATTACAGTAATCCAGACCTATGCCCCAACCAGTAACACTGAAGAAGCCGAAGTTGAACAATTCTATGAAGACATACAAGATTTTTTGGAACTAACACGCAAAAAAAGATGTCCTTTTCATTATAGGGGACTGGAATGCAAAATTAGGAAGTCAAGCAACACCTGGAGTAACAGGCAACATTGGCCTTGGAGCACGGAATGAAGCAGGGCAAAGGCTAATAGAATTTTGCCAAGAGAGGGCACTGGTCATAACAAACACCCTCTTCCAACAACACAAGAGAAGACTCTACACATGCATATCACCAGATGGTCAAAACTGAAATCAGATTGATTATATTCTTTGCAGCCAAAGATGGAGAAGCTGTATACAGTTAGCAAAAACAAGAGCAGGAGATGCCTGTGGCTCAGATTATGAACTCCTTATTACCAAATTCAGACGGAAATTGAATAAAGTAGGGAAAACCACTAGATCATTCAGATATGACCGAAATCAAATTCCTTATGATTATACAGTGGAAGTGAGAAATAGATTTAAGGGACTATATCTTATAGATAGATTGCCTCATAAATTATGGATGAAAATTCGTGACATTGTACAGGAGAGAGGGACCAAAACCATCCCCATGGAAAAGAAATGCAAAAGGCAAAATGGCTGTCTGTGGAGGCCTTACGTATAGCTGTGAAAACAAAGGAGAAAAGGAAAGATATCAACATTTGAATGCAGAGTTCCAAAGAATAGCAAGGAGAGATATGAAAACATTTCTCAGCAATCAATGCAAAGAAATAGAGGTAAACAACAGACTAGGAAAAACAGGAGATCTCTTCAAGAAAATTAGAGTTTCCAAGGGAATATTTCATGCAAAGATGGGCTCGATAAAGGACAGAAATTGTATGGACCTAACAGAAACAGAAGATATTAAGTAGAGGTGGCAAGAATACACGGAAGAACTCTACAAAAAAGATCTTCACGACCAAGATAATCACGATGGCGTGATCACTCACCTAGAGCCAGACATCTTGGAATGTGAAGTCAATTTGGTCTTAGAAAGCATCACTACGAACAAAGCTAGTGAAGGTGATGGAATTCCAGTTGAGCTATTTCAAATTCTGGAAGATGATGCTGAGAAAGTGCTGCACTCAATATGCCAGCAAATTTGGAAAACTAAGCACTGGCCACCAGATGGAAAAGGTCAGTCTTCATTCCAATCACAAAGAATGGGAATGCCAAAGAATGACCTCACAATTGCACTCATCTCACACGCTAGTAAAGTCATGCTCAAAATTCTCCAAGCCAGGCTTCAGCAATATGTGAACCGTGAACTCACAGATGTTCAAGCAGATTTTAGAAAAGGCAGAGACACCAGAGTTCAAATTGCCACATCAGCTGGATCATGGAGAAAGCAAGAGAGTTCCAGAAAAGAATCTATTTCTGCTTCATTAACTATGCCATAACTTTTTACCGTGTCGATCACAATAAACTGTGGAAAACTCTGAAAAAGATGGGAATACCAGACCACCTGACCTGCCTCTTCAGAAACCTATATGCAGGTCAGGAAGAAGCAGAACTGTACATGACACAACAGACTGGTTCAAAATTGGAAAAGGAGTATGTCAAGGTTCTATAGTCACTCTGCTTATTTAACGTATATGCAGAGTACATCATGAGGAACGCTGGGCTGGAAGAAGCACAAGCTGGAATCAAGATTTCCGGGAGAAATATCAATAACCTCAGATGTGCAGATGGCACCACCCTTATGGCAGAAAGTTAAGAGGAACTCAAAAGCCTCTTGAAGAAAGTGAAAGAAGAGAGTGAAAAGTTGGCTTGAAGCTCAACATTCAGAAAACAAAGATCATGGCATCTGGTTATATCATTTCATGGGAAATAGATGGGGAAACAGTGGAAAGCGTGTTAGACTTTAGTTTTGGGGGCTCAAAAATCACTGAGGATGCTAATTGCAGCCATGAAATTAAAAAACGCCTACTCCTTAGAAGGAAAGTTATGACCAACCTAGATAGTATATTAAAAAGCAGAGACATTGCTTTGCCTACAAAGGTCCGTCTAGTCAAGGCTAAGGTTTTTCCGGTGGTCACGTATGCATGTTAAAGTTGGTCTGTGAAGACGGCTGTTCGCTGAAAAATTAATGCTTTTGAATTGTGGTGTTGGAGAAGACTCTTGAGAGTCCCTTGGGCTGCAAGAAGAACCAACCAGTCCATTTTAAAGGAGGTCAATCCTGGGTTTCATTGGAAGGACTGATGCTGAAGCTGAAACTCCAATACTTTGACAACCTCATGTGATAAGTTGACTCACTGGAAAAGACTCTGACGTTGGGAAGAATTGGGGGTGGGAGGAGAAGGGGACGAAAAAGAATGAGATGGCTGGATGGAATCACCAACTAGATGGACTTGAATTTGACTGAATTCTGGAAGTTGGTGATGGACAGGCAGGCCTGGCATGCAGTGATTCATGGGGTCGCAAAGAGTCGGACACTACTGAGCGACTGAACTGAAACGAAATGAATTGATGAATTGATTCTCTTTTTATCCTCTTTTCTTTTTTAGGAGAATTACTTTGTCAAGGAAAAGTGGTGTCCTTTTCATTCCATAACTACTTCCTGAAGTGATGGGGCTTCATCCCTAAATTTATCAGCATTTCTTCTAACCCTCATATTGAGTCTGTGGTCCAGAGGTGCCAAGTAATATTTGGGAGAGGCTGCGGCAATTGTAGCAGACTGTACATTTGTGACTTAAAAACTTTCACACAGTTAGAAACAAACCCTGTTATAAAGTTAGAGATGAAATATAAAATAGTCATTAAACCAAATTAAAGCCCAATCAAAATCAAGAGTTACATTATGTCCATAGTTACATGAGTCCATTTTAGGACTTATAGGTATCTTCAGATCAAGAATTATCACATAGGATTTTTGTGTTGAAGTCATTCACAGAGTTGAAAAAAGGCCTTTCCTTGAATTGGCGAATCCCAACATGGGAGGCTGCCTTCAACTGATGAGGAGGTTGAAAAGCTGAAACCTGAGTCACATAGTTAATTCTATAGCTTGAGGATCTATGCTAATATCTGTGCATAAAATTGGTGTGTCATTGAGAAAATCCATTTTTTTTTTTTTTTTTTGCAGAGGGGTAGTGAGTCTGAGCCTTCATTAAAGGTACAGGTAAATTTTCAACTAATGGTTCTCTGTTTCCTGAGTTAGCTTATGTAGATGCCTCTTAATGATATCGTTACACTTTTTCTACCTTTCCTGAAAATGGGAGTTGGGTTAGTGATATTCTATTCATATAACTTTTCACACTCCTGCAGTTACAAAAGTTTTGAAAATGGAGCCACTGTTGCTCTGAATTGTAGCGTTTAAGATTCCACTTACATCATGAGAAGTCAGTACAGTAAGATTTTTTCCATTCCTTAAACTCAGGCTGTAATGGATACTGCTTTTGACATGAAAAGAGGTCTTTGAGCATGGTATACACAGGGTCTTTGAGGTTGGTAACAACAGGAACAGCATTTGCGCTCGACCCATACTTTTCCCATCAGCCCACATCCTAGCATTTACATTATTGTCCATATTAAAAAAAGGGTTCCGTATTATGAAAACAGGGGCCTGGATCTTGTTCAGCATATTCCTCCCCAAAGGGATAAGAGAGGCTCTGGCATTATTAGGAACCCATGAGGAAATAAAAGACAATCCGAGTTGCAGCTTAATGGATGAATGAAATAACAGTGTTTGGCTCATCCTCACAGCTCCATTATAACAGTGGATGGGAGAAAATTGGACCAGAGGCTTCAGTGAGTACAGAGAAACTTGCGGTGGTTTCCAAAAGGAATCAACAGATTAACCCCCGCACAGTGCTTAATACGTGGTGTTCTTAAGATACTATTAAGATGAGGGCTTTTGTGTTCTCCCAATCCTCTTGAGAGTTTGATGACTGGGGCCTATATCTCAGAGGTCAGTCTCTCTCTAGTGTGGTCTTTTGCAGACAAGACAGGGAGCCAGAGGTGTCTTGGATGCCTGAAGGGAATCCCTCTGGAGATGCCCATCCCTTTTCACCTGTGTCTCTCTGATTATTTTTCTCAGGCTGTTTCAGAGCAGTTCTAACAGACATTGTTGGGGCTTCAGTCTTTTGCTGAATTTTTTATTTCTGTTTTCCTCCCCATGTTCTTTACAATGATATAGCATCTGAAATGTTTTCAACAGTTGTTCAAGGTTTCAGTCCAGTTCAGTACCTCCGTTGTAACTCTTTGCCACCCCATGTATCACATCACACCAGGCCTCCCTGTCCATCACCAACTCCTGGAGTTCACTCAAACTCATGCCCATCGAGTCGGTGATCACATCCAGCCATCTCATTCTCTGTGGCCCCTTCTCTTCCTGTCCCCAATCCCTCCCAGAACCAGAGTCTTTTACAGTGAGTCAATTCTTCACATGAGGTGGGCAAAGTATTGGAGTTTCAGCTTTAGCATCAGTCCTTGCAATGAACACCCAGGACTGATCTCCTTTAGAATGCACTGGTTGGATCACCTTGTAGTCCAAGGGACTCTCAAGAGTCTTTTCCAACCGCACAGTTCAAAAGCATCAATTCTTTGGCCATCAGCTTTCTTCACAGTCCAACTCTCACATCCATACCTGACCACTGGAAACACCATAGCATTGACTAGACGGACCTTGTTTGGCATAGTAATGTCTCTGCTTTTTAATATGCCTTCTAGGTTGGTCATAACTCTCTAAGGATTAATTTTGTACAATTACTTGTTTTCTTAAATTATGGAAGACATCTGGAGCCAAATGAGAGAGAAACCTATTTTTAGATTAATTTATCTTTCTGTATTATTAAGGTGAATGTCAGTAAAATTATGGAGAGATTCCCGTAGTCTATATAGGAATGTACTAGAATTTCCTTGTCTCCCTATTCTATGTCAGCCAACTTAGCGTAGTTTAAAATCAGTGTGGGGGGGGGTGAGGGGTGCGATCCTAAGATGGCAGAGGAATAGGACGGGGAGACCACCTTCTCTCCCACAAATCCATTCAAAGAACATTTGAACACTGAGCAATTTGCACAAAACAATTTCTTTACTCTGGCAGAGGACAAAAGACACCCAGAAACGGAGTCAATTTTCTTCAAAGGAGGTAGAACAGAATATAAAAGATTAAAGGAGAAAAAAAGAGTTAGTGATGGAGATCCATCCCAGAAAGGGAGTCTTAAAGTGGAGCAGTATCCAAATACCAGAAACCCTCTCTCCGGCAGATCTGTGTGGTGATTTGGAATCTCAGAGGGCAACGAACCTCGGAGGAAAAACACATACATACATATATAAATACAAAAAACCCACAGATTATGTGGCTAACAACAACACTCAGCAGAGAAGTACCCCCAGACACTCGCATCTACCACCAGGGAAAAGGAGGCTGAACAGTGAAGAGCAGGCTACATTGCTTAATGTAAGGACCAGGCCTGAATGCCCTGAGGGCAATCTGACGGAGCTATCATGAGAAAACAACTTTAACTGTGTGATAGCTAGGTAAGGGGGTGAGGGGTGGAAAGAGAGGGAGATCTATCCCGCAAAAAGACCTAACATACTACAATGGACTGGAATGGGTGAATTTAACTCAGATGACCATTATATCTACTACTGTGGCCAGGAATCCCTTAGAAGAAATGGAGGAGCCATGATGGTCAACAAGAAAGTCCGATATTCATGACTTGGATGCAATCATAAAAACGACAGAATGATTTCTGTTCATTTCCAAGTCAAACCATTCAATATTACAGTAATCCAAGATTATGCCTCAATCAGTAACGCTGAAGAGTCCGAAGTTGAATGATTCTATGAAGACCTACGAGACCTTTTAGAACTAACACCCAAAAAAGATGTCCTTTTCATTATAGGGGACTGGAATGCAAAAGTAGGAAGTCAAGAAACACCTGGCAAATTTGTCCTTGGAGCACAGAATGAAGCAGGGCAAACAAAGACTAATAGAGTTTTGCCAAGAGGAAGCACTGGACATAACAAAAACCCTCTTCCAACGACACAAGAGAAGACTCTGCACATGGACATCACCAGATTGTCAGAACCGAAATCTTATTGATTATATTCTTTGCAGCCAAAGATGGAGAAGCTCTATACAGTTAGTATAAAGGCCAGGATATGCCTGTGGCTCCAATCATGAACTCCTTATTGCCAAATTCAGACGGAAATTGAAGAAAGTAGGAAAAACCACTAGACCATTCAGATATGACCTAAATCAAATCACTTATGATTATAAAGTGGAAGTGAGAAATATACGGGACTAGATCTGATAGATAGATTGCCTGATGAACTATGGATCAAGGTTCGTGACATTGTACAGGAGAAAGGGACCAAGACCATCCCCAAGGGAAAGAAATGCAAAGAGCAACCTGGCTGTCTGAGGAGGCCTTACATATAGCTGTGAGAAGAAGAGAAGCAAAAAGCAAAGGAGAGAAAAAAAAGACATAAGCATCTGAATGCAGAGCTCCAAAGAATAGCAAGGAGAGATAAGAAAGATTTCATCAGTGGTCAATGCAAAGAAATAGAGGGCAACAACAGATTAGGAAAAACAAGAGATCTCTTAAAGAAAATTAGAAATATCAAGAGAATATTTCATGCTAAGATGGGCTCGATAAAGGACAGAAATGGTGTGGATATAAGAAAAGCAGAAGATATTAAGAAGAGGTGGCAAGAATACACGGAAGAACTGTACAAAAAAAGATCTTCACGACCAAGATAGTCAGGATAACGTGATCACTGACCTAGAACCAGACATCTTGGAATGTGAAGTCAAGTAGGCCTTAGAAAGCATCACTACGAATATAGCTAGTAGAGGTGATGTAATTCCAGTTGAGCTATTTCAAGTCTTGAAAAATGATGCTGTGAAAGTGCTGCACTCAATATGCCAGCAAACTTGGAAAATTCAACAGTGTTCACAGGACTTGAAGAGGTGAGTCTTCATTCCAATCCCATAGAAAGGCAATGTCAAAGATTGCTCAAACTACCGCACAATTGCACTCATCTCACACGCTAGTAAAGTCATGCCCAGAATTCTGCAAGCGAGGCTTCAGCAATATGTGAACCGTGAAATCCCAGATGTTCAATTAGGTTTTAGAAAAGGTAGAGGAAACAGAGATCAAACAGACAACATGCGCTGCATCATGGAGAAAGCAAGAGAGTTCCAGAAAAACATCAATTTCTGCTTCATTGACTATGCCAAAGCCTTTGACTGTGTGGATCACAATAAACTGTGGAACATTCTGGAAGAGATGGGAATAACAGACCACATGACCTGCCTCTTGAGAAACCTGTATGCAGGTCAGGAAGCAACAGTCAGAACTGTACATGGAACAACAGACTGGTTTCAAGTAGGAAAAGGACTACGTCAAGGCTGTATATTGTCACCTTGCTTATTTAACTTATATGCAGAGTACATCATGAAGAACGCTGGGTTGGAAGAAGCACAAGCTGGAATTAAGATTGCTGGGAGAAATATCAATAACCTCAGATATGTAGATGACACTACACTTTTGGTAGAAAGTGAAGAGGAACTCAAAAACCTCTTGATGAAAGTGAAAGAGGAGAGTGAAAAGGTTGGCTTGAAGCTCAATATTCAGAAAACAAATATCATGGCACCTGGTCCCATCACTCCATGGGAAATAAAGTAAAAACAGTGGAAAAAATGTCAGACTTTATTTTTTGGGGCTCCCAAATCACTGCAGATGCTGATTGCAGCCATGAAATTAAAGGATGCTTACTGCTTGGAAGGAAAGTTACGACCAAACTTGATAGTATATTAAAAAGCAGAGACATTACTTTGCCAACAAAGATCTGTCTAGTCAAGGCTATGGTTTTCCCATGATCATGTATGGATGTGAGAGTTGGACTGTGAAGATAGCTGATCGCCAAAGAATTGATGTTTTTGAGGTGTGGTGTTGGAGAAAACTCTTGAAATTCCCTTGTACTTCAAGGATATTCAACCAGTCCATTCTAAAGGAGATCAGTTCTGGTTCATTGGAAGGACTGATGCTAAAGCTGAAACTCCAATACTTTGGCCACCTCATGCGAAGAGTTGACTCACTGGAAAAGACTCTGATGCTGGGAAAGGTTGCGGGTGGGAGGAGAAGGGGATGACAGAGAATGAGATGGCTGGATGGTATCACCAACTCTGCGGACATGAGTTTGAGTGAACTCCGGGAGTTGGTGATGGACAGGGAGGCCTGGAGAATTGGTGGCTGCTTTTAGGCCTACTATGGTGTTCTCAGATTTTACTCTCTAGTCAAGGTTGTATCTTCTGTGATTCATGAGGTCACGGAGAGTCGGACACGACTGAGCGACTAAACTGAACTAAACTGAACTGAAGCTCCAATTGTTTTCAAGATTTTGGATCATTTTCAGTATCATTTTTTGGAATTCTTTATCGTGTAGTTTCCCTATCTCTTCCTCTTTTATTTGGGTTGGTGGGCATTTATCCTGTTCCCTTACTTGTTGAGGAGGAGGAGTCTGGTGGTCTACAGTCAATGGGATTGTAAAGAGTCAGACACGACTAGGCGACTTCACTATTCATTTTGTCTTGTTTTATTATTAGGATGATTGTAGTCTTATAGAATGAGTTTGGAAATTTATCTTTCTCTTCAATTTTCTGCAAGAATTTGAGTAAGATAGGTGTTAGCTGTTATCTACATTTTGGGGAGAAATCATCTGTGAATTCGACTGATCCTTGGTTTTTGTTTGCTAGATTTCTGATTACAGTTTCAATTTCCTTGCTTGTGGTGGATCTATTAAGATTTTCTATTCATTCATGGTTCATGTTTGGAAAATTAGACTTTTCTACGAATTTTTCATTTCTTCCAAGTTGTCCATTTTATTGGTATATAGTTGCTGATAGTCTCTTATGATCCTTTGTATTTCAGTGTTGTCATTTGTGATTTCTCCATTTTTGTTTCTAATTTTGTTGATTTCATTCTTCCCTTTTGTTTCTTGATGAGCTTGGCTAATGGTTTGTCACTTTTATTTATCTTCTCAAGAACCAACTTTTCCTTCTTCTTTTTTTTTTTTCCTATGTTCTCTTTTCTTTCTTTTTTAATTTCTGCCCCAATTTTTAAGGTTTCTTTCCTTCTATTAACCCTGGGGTTGTTAATTTATTCCTTTTCTAGTTGTTTTAGAGGTGCAGTTTATTCAAATCCCTTATGAGTATACAGTGGAGGTAAGAAATGGATTTAAGGGACTCGATCTGATAGATTTAAGGGACTCGATCTGATAGATCGAGTGCCTGATGAACTCTGGACGGAGGTTCGTGACATTGTATGGGAGACAGGGAAAAGACCATCCCCATGGAAAAAATAAATTGCAAAGAAGCAAAATGGCTGTCTGAGGAGGCATTACAAATAGCTGTGAAAAGAAGAGAAACGAAAAGAAAAGGAGAAAAGGAAAGATGTAAGCATCTAAATGCAGAGTTCCAAAGAATAGCCAGTAAGAAAGCCTTGCTCAGCAATCAATGCAAAGAAATAGAGGAAAACAACAGAATAGGAAAAACAGGAGATCTTTACAAGAAAATTAGAGATATCAAGGGAACATTTTATGCAAAGATGGACTCGATAAAGGACAGAAATTGTTTGGACCTAAAAGTAGAAGATATTAAGAAGAGGTGGCATGAATACACAGAAGAACTGTACAAAAAAAGATCTTCACGACCAAGATAATCACGATGGCATGATCACTCATGTGGAACCAGACATCACGGAATGTGAAGCGAAGCGGGCCTTAGAGAGAATCACTACGAACAAAGCTAGTGGAGGTGATGGAATTTCAATGGAGTTATTTCAAATCCTGAAAGATGATGCTGTGAAAATGCTGCATTCAATATGCCAGCAAATTTGGAAAATTCAGCACTGTTCACAAGACTGGAAAAGGTCTGTCTCCATTCCAATCCCAAAGAAAAGGAATGCCAAAGAATGCTCAGACTACAGGACAATTGTACTCATCTCACACACTAGTAAAGTCATTCTCCAAATTCTCCCAGCCAGGTTTCAGCAATATGAGAACCGTGAACTCCCAGATGTTCAAGCAGGTTTTAGAAAAGGCAGAGGAACCAGAGATCAAATTGCCAACATCCGCTGGATCATGGAGAAAGCAAGAGAGTTCCAGGAAATTATCTATTTCTGCTTCATTGACTATGCCAAAGCCTTTAACTGTGCGGTCACAATAAACTCTGGAACATTCTGAAAATGATGGGAATACCAGACCACCTGACCTGCTTCTTGAGAAACCTGTATGCAGGTCTGGAAGCAACAGTGAGAACTGTACACGGAACAAGAGACTGGTTCCAAACAGGAAAAGGAATACATCAAGGCTGTATATTGTCACCTTGCTAATTTAATTTATATGCAGAGTACATCATGAGGAACGCTGGGTTGGAAGAAGCACAAGCTGGAATCAAGATTGCTGGGAGAAATATCAATAACCTCAGATATGCAGATGACAACACTATTATGGCAGAAAGTGAAGAGGAACTCAAAAGCCTCTTGATGAAAGTGAAAGAGGAGAGTGAAAAGGTTGGCTTGAAGCTCAACATTCCGAAAACAAATATCATGACATCTGGTCCCATCACTTTATGGGAAATAGATGGGGAAACAGTAGAAACAGTGTCTGATTTTATTTTTGGTGGCTCCAAAATCACTGCAAATGCTGATTGCAGCCATGAAATTAAAAGACGCTTACTGCTTGGAAGGAAAGTTATGACCAACGTAGATAGCATATTAAAAAGCAGAGACATTAGTTGGCCAATCAATGTCCGTCTAGTCAAGGCTATTATACTTTCCCGTTTTCATGTATGGATGTGAGAGTTGGACTGTGAAGAAAGCTGATCGCTGAAGAATTGATGCTTTTGAACTGCGTTGCTGGAGAACACTCTTGAGAGTCACTTGGACTGAAAAGAGATTCAACCAGTCCATTGTAAAGGAGATCAATCCTGGGTGTTCATTGGAAGGACTGATGCTAAAGCTGAAATTCCAGTACTTTGGCCACCTCATGCGAAAAGTTGACTCACTGGAAGAGTCTGATGCTGGGAGGGATTTGGGGTGGGAGGAGACGGGTACGACAGAGAATAAGATGCCTGGGTGGCATCACCGACTTGATGGACATGAGTTTGAGTGAAGTCCGGGAGTCGGTCATGGACAGGGAGGCCTGGCGTGCTGTGATTCATGGGGTCGCAAAGAGTCGGACATGACTGAGCGACTGAACTCTACTAAACTGAACTAAGTGTGAAGTGCGGTTATTCAGTTGAGTTTTCTCCTGTTTCTTGAGGTAAGTCTGTAGTGTTATGAACCTTCCCTTAGCACAGCTTTTACAGTGTCTTATAGGTTTTGGGTTGTTGGGTCTTCATTTTTCACTCCTTTCTATGCATATTTTTCTTTTTTTTTTCCTCTGTGATTTTTTGGTTATTCAAAAGCCTCCATATGTTGGCATTTCTAATTTTTTTTTTCCTGTAATCGAGATCTAATATTACTGCATTGTGGTCAGAAAGGATGATTGGAATGGTTTTAATTGTTTTTGAATTTACCAAGGCTAGATTTATGGCCCAAGATATGATCTATCCTGGAGAAGATTCCATGTGCACTTGAGAGAAAGGCGAAATTGATTGTTTTTGAGTGAAATGTCCTATAGGTATCAACTAGGTCTACTGGTCCATGATGGCATTTAAAGTTTGTGTTTCTTTGTTAATTTCTGTTTAATTGATCTATCCATAGGTTTTAGTGGGATATTAAAGTCTTCCACTATTATTGTGTTATTGCTAATTTCCCCTTTCATACTTGTTAGCATTTGCCTTACATAGTCCAGTGCCCTATGTTGGGTCCGTATATGATTGTCATTGTTAGATCTTCTTCTTGGGGTGATCCTTTGATCATGATAGAGTGTTCTTCTTAGTCTCTCTTCATAGCCTTTATTTTAAAGTCTATTTCATCTAATATGAGTATTGATATTCCAGCTTTTTTATATTTTTGGTCTCCATTTGCATGTAATATGTTTTTCCATTGCTTCATTTTCGATCACTATTTTATGTCCCGTATTTTGAAGTGGATCTCTTGTAGAGAGCATATATCGTGGTATTGCTTTTGTATTCATTCTTCCAGCGATTGTCTTTTGTTTGGGATATTCAACCTATTTACATTTAAGGTAATTATTGATATTAGTATCCTATTGCCAATTACTTTGTTGTTTGTGGTTCGAGTGTATATACCATTTCTTTGTTTCCTGTCTAAGATTCTTTAGCATTTGTTGAAGAGCTTGTTTAGAGGTGCTGAATTCTCTCAGCTTTTACTTGTCTGTAAAGGTTTTGATTTCTCCTTCATATTTGAATGTGATCCTACCTGGGTACAGTAATATGTGTTGTAGGTTTTCTCTTTCATCACTTTACATATGTCCTGTCATTCCTCCTGACCTGAAGAGTTTCTATTGAAAGATCAGTTGGTATTCTTATGGGAATCCCCTTGTGTGTTATTTGTTGTTTTTCCCATGGAGATTTTAATATCTGTTCTTTGTGTTTGATTGTTTCTAATTTACTGATTCGTGGAGCTTGTGTCGGTGTTCTTATGGGTGGAACTGTGTTTCTTCTCTCTGGAATGCAATGAAGTATCCAGTAGTGAGATTTGAGATGTCTATGCGATTGGAGTGACTTTGGGAAGCCTGTATATTGAAGCTCAGCACTATGTTCCTGTGTTGCTGGATAATTTGTGTGGTATGTCTTTCTCTGGAACTTGGTGACTCTTGGGTCATCTTTGCTTTCAGTGTAGGAATGGAGGTTTTCGGATAATCTCTTATCATTTAATATTCCCTGAAGTCAAGAGTTCTTTGCTATTCTCAAGTTTTGGGCTTAAGCCTCCTGCTTCTGGTTTAGAGTCTTATACTTACAGTAGCCTCAAGACTTCTACATCCATACAGCACCAATGATAAAACTTCTAGGTTATTCATGAAAAGACTCTCCACAGTGAGGGACATCCAGAGAGGTTTGCAGTTACATGGAGAAGAGAAGAGAGTGGAGGGAGATAGAAGTGACCAGAAGGCGGAGAGGGGGAATCACAAGGGGAGAAAGCAATCGAACCAGTAACCTATTTTCTATGTGCTCTCCACAGTCTGGAACCCTCAGAGAGGCTCACAGAGTTATATGGGGAAGAGAAGAAGGAGGAAGGAGATAGAGGTGAAATGGCTGAGAAAAAGGGAAATAAAAATGACAGGGATAGATCAAGGTATTACTTTCTTCTCCACAGCCCAGAACACACAGCGAAATTCGCAGAGTTAGGTAGAGAAGAGAAGGTGGAGGGAGGAAATAGAGGCCACCTGGTGGAAAAAAGGAGAATCAAAAGGGGAGAGAGTAATCAAGCCAGTAATCACACTCCTAGATAAAAATGGGTACTTAAGATTAGATTCGTAAAGGTAAAATATTGATAACTACCAAAAAGCAAAGATCAAAAATCTAAAGTAGAAGTTGGACTCACAAAAATTCAGTATTAAAAAACAAAAGAAAAAAAGTATATTTTGGGGTTTTTGTTTTTGTTTAATATTGTAGTTTTGACGGTCTAACCTCTACTTTTTTGGCATGGGTAAGGTAATAATATGTTATAAAAATGAAAATTAAAGGCAGTACAGAGGACTTAAAAAATAATTAAAAAAAAAATGAAAGTAGTAAAAATACATCTCCTTGGAGCTGTTTCAGACAGTGTGGGCTCAGTTCAGTTTCAGATAGCTCCTTGTTCCAGCTTAGATCTTGTTCTCAAGATCTAAAGTACACCTCCAGTGTAGTTGTTGTTATCTACAGGGGGTATTCTGTTTCATCTGTCCCTTCCAACGTGGTTCCTTCTGTTTGCTTGGTTTCTTCTGTTCGCTGCTCTCTTCAGTGTCCAATTTCCACTCTAACATAAGGGTGAGAAGTGTTCTCTTATTCAAGTTCACTTTTTCAATCATGCTGTGAGGAGGGAGGAACACTGCAAACAAATATCAATGGCGTGTGTGGGGAGTGATCACAGTGCCTTGGACACCCTGGGTTTGCCCCTGCTCTTGGTTGTTTGCTTTCCTAGTCTACACTACTCAGGCTCCAGATTACTCTTCAGGGAGCGGGCCCCAAGTTGTGTGCACTTTCCTGATCTAGGCCACTCAGGGCCAGGTTCTCTGGTACTCCCCAAAGTTACAGATTGAGTTGGGCTTTTTTTTTTTGTTTGTTTGTTACACTTCCCAGTCCTGAACAGCTGAGACAACAAGGTGTTTGGCTAGTGTCCTCTCCCTGGCAGTAAGATCACCTTATCTCTTCCCCGGTCCCAGCCTCTTGGTTTACTGGGTAACAGTGTGTACCATCTCTGCTGTGTCTTTACTGGGGTACTGATCTCTCGCTCTGGCACTCCTGGTGGATGTCAACTGTCTAGAATTCCAGGAAGTCTTGGTTAGCAACTGGAAGACTGTTCACAGTTTGATTGGGAATGCTGTCTCTGGGACTGAATTTGCCCCTTTCTTGCTCTGGCTACCACTCTCCTGCCCCCTCCTCCTGCGGTGGATGGGCTGGTCCACATCCGGCACATTCTGCTCTGGTATTTGCTCCATCCTTTGTTCTGTGAGTGGGCCCGGCAGTATCTCAAGTAAGGGCTTTTCTGGGATAGTTCTCTTTCCCTTTCTCTTCGCACCCCCTCAGATTGCCCTCAGGACATTTGAGACTGGTCCTTATCCTAAGCCATGCAGCCCACTCCTCCCTATTCAGCCCCCTCTTCCTGGTGATGGATGCAAGTGTCTGGGGTAGGCACGTAACCTGTGGGTTTTATGTATGTATATATGTCTGTATGTATTGTTTTCCTAGGTGCATTGCCCTCTGAGATTCCAAAACTCCCGACAGACACGCTGGAGAGAGGGTTTCCTGGTGTTTGGAAACTTTTTCCTCTTTAAGATTCCCTTGCCAGAACGGCTCTCCATAGCTAACACTCCTTTTATTTTATATTCTGCCCTACCTCATTTTGAAGAAAATTGGCAGCATTTCTGGGTGCCTGATGTCTTCAAGCCAGTGTTCAGAAATTATTCTGTGGACTTTGTTCAGCGTTCAAATGTTCTTCTGCTGGATTTTTGGAGGAGAAATTGTTCTCCCAGTCCTATTCCTCTGCCATCTTAGGATGACACCCCAGCCCCACCCACTGACTTTAAATTATGCCAAATTGGTTGACATAGAATAGGGAGAGAAGGAAATTCTGGTACATTCCTAAATAGACTACGGGAAGCTCCCCATAATTTTACTGATATTCACCTTAATATTACAGAGGAAGAAATAATTTTAAACATAGATTACTCACTCATTTTACATCAGATGTCTGCCATTAGTTATGAAAACAGGTATTTGGGCCAAATTAAACCTTAGGAAAACTGTTACAGATATTTCAGATGGTATATTATAGTAGAGAATATGAGGATGAGAATAGAGGTGGGGCCAGCAAAAGCCTGAAGCCACAACAATGTCTATTAGAACGGCTCTGAAACAACCTGAGAAAAATAACCAGAGGGACACAGGTGAAAAGGGATGGGCTTACTATTACTGAGGAAAGGAGGGATATTTCAACAAGTTTTCCCCTCAGGCATCCAAGGCACCTCTGGCTCCCTGTATCATCTGCAAAGAACCACACAAGAGAAGAGACTTACCTCTGAGATATAGGCCCCAGTCATCAGACTCTCAAGAGAATTGGGACCACACACATGTCCCCATCTTAATAACATCTGAGGAACACTAGGTATTAAGCAATCTGTGGGGGCTAATCAGTTGATACCTTTTGGAAAACAGGGCAAGAGTCTCTGTGCTCACTGAAGCCCCATGGTCCACTTTCCTCCTATCCTCTATTATACTAAAGCTATCAGGATGAGCCAAAAGCTATTATGTTCTGTTCAGTTCAGTACAGTAGCTCAGTCATGTCCGAATATTTGTGACCCCATGAATCACAGCATGCCAGGCATCCCTGTCCATCACCAGCACCTGGAGTTCACTCAAACTGATGTCCATCAAGTCAGTGATACCTTCCAGCCATCTCATTCTCTGTCGTCCCCTTCTCCTCCTGCCTCCAATCCCTCCCAGCATCATCAGAGTCTTTTCCAGTGAGCCACCTCTTCACATCAGGTGGTCAAAGGACTGGAGTTTCAACTTTAGCACCAGTCCTTCCAATGAACACCCAGGACTGATCTCCTTTAGAATGCACTGGTTGAATCACCTTGCAGTCCAAGGGACTCTCAAGAGTCTTCTCCAACACCACAGCCCAAAAGCATCAATTTTTGGCAATCAGCTTTCTTCACAGTCCAACTCTCACATTCATAATGACCACTGGAAAAGCCATAGCTTTGACTAGATGGAACTTGGTTGACAAAGGAATGTCTGTTTTTTTTATTATGCTACATAGGTTGGTCATAACTTTCATCCCAAGGAGTAAGTGTCTTTTAATTTCATGGCTGCAATCAGCATCCACAGTGATTTTGGAGCCCCAAAAAATTAAGTCTGACACTGTTTCCCCATCTATTTCCCATGAAGTGATGGGACCAGATCTTAGTTTTCTGAATGTTGAGCTTCAATCCCACCTTTTCACTTTCCTCTTTTACTTTCATCAAGAGGCTTTTTCGTTCCTCTTCACTTTCTGCCATAAGGGTAGTGTCATCTGCCTATCTGAGGTTATTGATATTTCTCCTGGTAATCTTGATTCCAGCTGTGCTTCTTCCAACCCTGAGTTCCTCATGATGTATTCTGCATAGGATTTAAATAAGCAGGGTGCTAATATACAATCTTGATGTATTCCTTTTCCTATTTGGAACCAGTCTGTTGTTCCATGTCCAGTTCTAACTGTTGCTTCCTGACATTAAGATGAAACTAGAACTCTGTGTTATTTCCTTATGGGTTCCTAATGATGCCAGAGTCTCCTTTATCCCTTTGTGGGGTAAATATTCTGCGCAAGTTCCAGGCCACTGTTTTCATGAATATGGAACCTTTTCTTTTAAAATGAACAATAATGTGAATATTAGGGAGTGGGCTGATGGGAAATGTATGGGTAGAGCACAAATGCTGTTCCTGTTATTACCAACCTCATAGACCACACTCAAAGACCTATTCTCACGTCAAACGTTGTATCCATTACAGCCTGAGTTTAAGGAATGAACAAAATCTTAGTGTACTGACTTCTCATGATGTAAGTGGGATCTTGAACTCTACAATTCAGAGCAACCCTATTTTTAAAGCTGTTGTAACTCAAGGAGTGTCAAAAGTTTTAGGAATACAATATCACTTACCCAACTCCAATCTTCAGGAAAGGCAGATAAAGGGTAATGGCATCATTAGGAGGAATCTACATAAATTAACTCAGGAAACACAAAACTGTTGGTTTAAATGTACCCACACCTTTAGGGAAGGCTCATTCTGCCCCCGCCCAAAAAAGCGGATTATCTCAATGACAGACATTTTTATGCACAGCTATTGACATAGATCCTAAAGCTTTAGAATTAACTCTGTGATTCAGCTTTCAGCTTTTCAAACTCCTCATCAAGTGAAGGGGGTTCCCCATGGTGGGATTCATCACTTCAAAGAAAGGACTTCAACTCTGTGAATACCTTCAAAAACAACAATAATATATGTCACTTTTTCTTGACCTGAGGACATCTAAAAATCCTAAAATGGAGTCATGTAACTATGGACATAATGTAACTCTTAATTTTGATTGTATTTTAATTTGGTTTAATGACTATTTTATCTTTCATCTCTAACTTTAAAGCTGATTTGTTTCTAACTGTGTGAAAGTTTTTAAGTTACAAGTGAACAGGCTCCTACAATTGCCACAGCCTCTCCAAACTATTATTTGGGGCCTCTGGTCTAGAGACTCTCAATATGACGGTTAGAAGAGATGCTGATGAATTTAGGGATGAAGCCCCATCACATCAGGAAGTAGCTATGGAATGAAAATGACACCCTTTTCCCTTGGCAACATAATTCTCCTTAAAAGAAAAGGGAATAATGAGAGAGTTAATTCCTAGGTGGAATGATAAGTCCAGAGACCCTGAGGAGGAGAAAGAATTTGAGGTTCTCGAAGAGGAGATAGAGGCTTGGAATTCTCAAGCAGTAGGAAAGGACAAGCTTTTATATTTTAATTTTTCTCCTATATTTCTTAGTATTATATAACAACATTGTATCCTGCTTGCGAACAGTTTCTCCTTCTTGAAAACATTCTGACTAAACTTGATATTAGAATGTATATTACAGGAGTGGGTCTGGTAAGTTCTAATCCTGTTACTTTAAAATGTAAATTGTAGAAGTGGTCTGGTAAACTTTTTTACAACCTTGAGACATTCTTTGGATTTATTGTTATAACAAAATTAAATAGTATATAGCTCTCTTGCTTAGACTAGTCAGGGGCACTCTATGTCCCGATTCTGATGTCTATGTCAGAAGCTTTCTCTGTCCTGTTTCATTCTTGGATAAAATTCTGCTACGCAAAAGCTCATGAGTGATAAAGTGTGGTACCTGTTACTGAGGCAAAATCCTGTTTCTTCAGTGATCAGGACTCTGACACTGTTCACATTAAGCTAGTAATTCTCAGTATTCCCATTGTTCAATTAACTCTGTTTTATTCAGTCACACTGAACTTCCATTCTATGTTCTGTTCTTCTTGGTCTCACTGCCTGTGCATCTGCCATTCTTCTGCTTCCCTTAATTTTTATCTTTTTGTTAATGGTCTTAGAGATATGATTTTAAATCACTCATGAAGTTTTCTTCTGACTTTACAGATTGTTATAAGATTACTATTTTAGTTGAGCTGTTCAATTTTCTTTGATAGATTGTGTTCTCCGATTGGAATTAACTATCATATCCCATATCTATTTTTCCTTCTGACTTTACTCGCCTTGCTTCAGGAGTAGAAGTCTCTATTTAGGGAGTAAAAAAATGTCTGAATAAGGACTTATGAAATCGACAAGAAACACATATATTAAACAAGTTCATCTTAAAAAAATCTGTATGGAAGCAAGATTCTTAAGATCCTAACCCTCTGAAAAAGTAGTATATAGTTTACAAATTAAAATCACCAACATTGGGTTTCATTACCTAGAAGAGCTAAAAAAATTGTCATCATCTTCTAAGGAAAGCATTTTTTACAATGACTTATGTATTTCAGAGGTGTGTATCAGGGATAGTAAATGTCACAAAGAACATTTTTCATTAACAGAAATTGATGCTTGTGTATGAAAGTTTTTTGCTTTCCTATTTTGGTGAATGATATGTATTTTCTATTCTGTGGTGGGAACGTTTTCCAACAGTTCAGTTCAGTTCAGTTCAGTCGCTTGGTCGTGTCCTACTCTCTGCCACGTTTTCCATAACAATCCCTTAAATCAGTGTTCATGATTGCTGTTCATGGGACTTAATGATGAGGATTTTCAGGAGACATGGAATGACAGAAACAAGATAACGCAGTGATAAAGCAAGTATAATCTCAATTGGAAACCAAATTTTACTACACTTTATCTCACCTTTTATTCAGTCATTTGCTTCCATGTTATTCCTGACAAAATTTTACCAATAGAAATGCATTCTTACCTCTCAGATGAGTAGGCTTTCTTTTGACTAAAGCAGTTTTCCAGAATAGAGAGTCTTTTACAGGTTTAGGTGGCCAGGATTTGTAAAGTTGAAGGATACCTAATTTTTAAAAGAACCTTCGTGGTACAATATTAAAGGGAAATAATCTTGTCGTTTTGCCAGAAAGCCACACTGGGTGAGTTCTCTTTTTCCTTCTTTCTTTCTTTTTTTTTTTTTTTTCCTCATTGGTTTTCCTGTTTATTGCATGCCTGAGTCAGAATCTACCTTTGACCTCTGGACCATAGCATTTTACAGGAAGCCACCAATACCAAACTATTACCAGAAAAGGAAAGTGTTAGTGCCTCAAAAATGTCCTATTTATTGTGACCCCATGAATCACATCATGCCAGGCCTCGTTATCTATCACCTACTCCCAGAGTTCACTCAAAATCATGCCCATCACGTCTGTGATGCCATCCAGGCATCTCATTCTCTGTCATCCCATTCTCTTCCTGCCCCCAATCCCTCCCAGCATCAGCGTCTTTTACACTGAGTTAGCTCTTCGCATGTGGTGGCCAAAGTATTGGAGTTTCACCTTTAGCATCAGTCCTTCCAGTGAATACACAGGACTTATCTCCTTTAGAATGGACTGGTTGGATCTCCTTGCAGGCCAAGGGACTCTCAAGAGTTTTCTCCAACAGGACAGTTTGAAAGCATCAGTTCTTCTGTGCTCAGCTTTTATTATAGTCAACCCTCACATTCATACATGACTACTGGGAAAAGCATAGCTCTAATCAGATGGACTTTTGTCGGGAATTAATCTCTCTGCTTTTTAGTATGCTATTTGGGAAGGTCATAGCTTTTCTTCCAAGGGGCAAGTGTTTTAATTTCACTGATGCAGTCAACATCTGCAGCGATTTGGAGACTAAGGATATAAAGTCTGCCACTGTATCCATTGAATCCCATCTATTTGCCATGAAGTGATGGGACGAGATAATATACCTTCATTTCTTGAAAGATGAATTTTAAGATAGCCTTTTGACGTTCCTCTTCATCTTTATATCCTCTTTATCTCTTTTGAACTCTCCACTTTAAAAAAAAATCAAGATTTGGTAGGAAAAATATTAAAAGAAGGGAAGGACAATTCAGGCAAAATGAAGGACATTGACAACGCACAGAATATGAGAAGAACAAAACATGGAGCTTAAAGGTATCTGAATGACTGGTCATGTGTGGACATGAGCAGTGAGCAGGAATGACAGAAATGATTAGAAATGTCTTATCATATAGGTAGTGAAATTCATGAGAAATGCTTAAGTGGAGTCGTGTTAGGTTCTGATGCCTCTTCTGTGCAGTTAAGATGTTAATAAACATCTTAATAAACAAAGATTTGATGACCCTATCTGCTTTAGTCTTGGAACGCTCTATTTTCAGCTTACGTGGAATTTGTAGTACCAATGGAAAAGGTGTTTCTTGGTGAGTCCGTACTCCAGCACGTACATTAGCTCTAGCTTCATGGCAGCACACTAGTTGTATTTTCTTCTCCCTGAACATTTCTTGTAGGGATAGTATAAAATATGGAATAGGTGGTAGTACCTAGTGGGGGATATGTTGAAGCCATCCTTGAAGTATAGCACCAGCAGCCATTGTTCTGCATAGTTCTAGCAGCATGCTACAATATGGATTTATTTTCCTCAGCTATACATTAATTGAATTTGACACCAACCGGCCCTTGCATCACTACCTCATGGTCAGTGATGCTTCTGTGTACACCCAGACCCTCTCTAAACCAGCACCAACCTGTACTTCATACTTTAGTGAAAGATACGAAGACTAATAACATGTCTAATACTTATTGATCTTGTTGTAAACCATGTCCAGGAGGAATAAGTGATTAAACTTATTAATCTGCAACTGGTTCTGCATTCCTATGGTTTCTGTGCCCATTTGGGACTTGCCAGTGCCTGATCTCTAGCATCTCCTACAACAAAGATCAACACTGGATATATTGTCCTATTCCTGGAGCCCTGAGGGATAATCAGTGTCATTATCTCATTGGCCCCTGTACTGCAATCACCAGGGCTACACAAGGTCTGCAGCATTATTAGAGTTAGAAGGAAGTTCTTGGAGGTGAATTCTGGAAATATAAATGAAAATGCAGTAAAGTTACTGAGTCAGATACACAGATTTATGACCCACTTCTTGGCACTCTACGCCGTCATTTTACCTTTGTCTCCTGCTTGAAATGTTGAAACAGTAAATTATGGAATGTATTCGGTTTGGAGGCTTAGAGCTAAAAAATGGGACTCAAAACATTGTGAAGTAATCCAGATTGTTAAACATTTCCCTGTTATGCTTAGTTGGTCTCTTCTATATTTTGACTCATCCCAGTCCACAAGCGTGTAAACTTGCCTCTTTCACAAGTGCAACTTTGGAAATGCAGAGACACTGTCTGGAGCCAAGAGCTTATACAGTTTGCTTTATCTTGAAAAAGATGCAATAAAATGCTTGGGTAATGTTTTCCTTCAGCTTTACATGCCTAACTTAATGGAGTAGAGAATGGCAACCCACTCCAGGTTTCGTGCCTGGAAAATCCCATTGACAGAAGGGGCAGGAGGGTTACACTCATTGCTTTGCAGAGTCACACAGGACAGAACACACACACTTACACATTTACTTGTGTTCAGATACAAATTGTCTTTCTTTTTAATAGGTCTCCATGTGGTGTACCCTGAAGTTAGTAAGCATTTTTCTCTAAATTATCTTTGTGTATTTTTATATACTACTGTTTCTTTTAGAGATGCCGGCCCTGGCAATGCAGATGCGAGATATGCCGGCCCATGGCTGGATGGCATCACCGACTCTGTGGACATGAGTCTGAGTGAACTCTGGGAGTTGGTGTTGGACAGGGAGGCCTGGCGTGCTGTGATTCATGGGGTCGCAAAGAGTCGGACACGACTAAGTGACTGAACTGAACTGTTTCTTTTTCTAAAACAAAACAAACAAATTACCTCCCTTTTGGCAAGAGGTTTGTTTCCTTTTCTCCACTGATGTTTTGGAATTTCTTTCATATTAGCAGAAATATGGATTTCTATATTGCTTTGGCTATATGGGATCTGATAAACTGAGATATTGCTTCGTTGATCTGGGAATAATAACCTCGAACAAATTTTCCCTTTTCTAGAGCAATGGAAATCTCTGGAATTGAGAGGAAATGACAACACTGAGACCCATATATATCCCTTCCTTATCTAGGACCAGGCTCCTTAATGATAGACATGATCGGGTCTGTCATATCACTAGAGAGCCACTAGAACTATTTTCTAAGTGTGTGTGGCTGTTTTTTGTCTTTGGCATGCTGTCATGCCTACTTTTATGTCACAAGTTAAAGAGGTTTTAGATTCAACTGTATTCCACAATTCATCCATACAGGAAGGTGAATCTCTATAATATTCTTTCACTCTGAGCCTCTAGACCTTACCAGAGAATGTATCAAGAAGACTGAGAGTCCCGTTTCTGAGGGAGTTCTCAAGCATGAGTGAAGTTTCCCCAGGATTTTAGTATATTTCCCGTTTTCATACTATAATAAGTTTTATAAGATACATCAAGTGTGGTCACAATTATCTCAATGAGTAACATATAAGAAATACTGATGGAGGTATCTGGAGGCTCAGGAGAAGATGAATATGACATGAAGGAGATGAAACGATGCCCCTCACGTTCCTATATTTCCTAGTGTCAGAAGTAATGGGATTAACTGATTGCTAGACTAAAACAAATGGAGATGACCAATAAGGCCATAAGTAATCCTGTCATGAGACTAAGGAAGAAGTTGAAATGTGTCATTTAGATTTGGAATACAGCAGGATCTTAATATGTAGGCAGGATAATTATGAAGGAAGAAACTTAATGAGAATTAGATGGGAGAAATAGGAAGTTACTGATACCTATGACAAGTGACAGTAGTCTTGTATGGGTGTGAGAATTGGACTATAAGAAAAGCTGAGCGCTGAAGAATTGAATTGTGGGGTTGCCGAAGACTCTAACTGTGCTTCCTAAAAGAAATCAGTCCTGAATATTCTTTGGAAGGACTGATGCTGAAGCTGAAATTCCAATCCTTTGGCCACCTAATGTGAAGAACTGACTCACTGGAGAAGACCCTGATATTGGGAAAGATTGAAGGCAGAAGGGGAAGAGGACAACACAGTATGAGATGGTTGGATGGAATCATGGACTCAATGGACATGAGTTTCTGAAATCTCTGGGAGTTGCTGATAGGCAGGAAAGCCGGGCATGTTGCAATCTATGGGGTCACAAAAAGTCACACATGACTGAGAGCCGGACTGATGACAAATGATATGTTTACAAGTTTTGCTGATTTCTCTCCAGAGTTTTCCCCACACTACTGTGTCAGTCTGCCAACTTATGGCTCACTTTCCCATGACTTTTCTTTATTTGCAACACTCTTCAGAAGTTGGCTTGTCTGTTCTTTTGCATTTCATCTTCCTTTCATTTATTTGAGTGTGTCTGGTATGGCAGGGGTAGTTACTATAAAATAGGCTATATTAAGTATCAGGAAGTCATTCAGCAACATTGGTACAGTTGGGAAAATTAGAAAAAATATCTAATACAAAAATGGGACTTACAAGTGTGTACTTTCTTCGTTTTGTATCAGTATAGAAGTATTCAAAGAGAAAAAAATAATTCCAGGACTGTTGTTTATGATTTTGTAATTGAAATATTATGAGGAAACTCCCATAAGCCTCTCATCCTTACCAATGAGAGGACAGACAAAATGGAAGCCACAATTGCAGAAAACTTACCAAAGTGATCACTTGGACAGAGTTTTGTCTAACTCAATGAAGCTCTGAATCATCCTATGTAGGGCCACCCAAGATGGTCTGGTCATGGTGGGATTTCTCATGAAACATGGTCTACTGGATACATTAACGTCAAACCTCTTCGGTATTCTTGTCTTGAGAACCCCATGCACAGAATGAAAAGGTAAAAAGAAAGGTCACTGAACGGTGAATTCCCAAGGCTGTTAGGTGCCCAATATGAACGATTGATGGATGGAGGTTCATAACACTGTACAGGATGTGGTGATCAAAATCATCCCCAAGAAGAAGATATGCAAAAAGGCAAAATTGTTGTCTGAGGAGGACTTTCAAATTTCTTTCTTTCTACCAAAGAAGAGAGGGAAAGACGATAGGCAAAATGAAAAGATATGTCCATCTGAAGGCAGAGTTACAAAGAATAACAAGGAGAGCTAAGAAAGCCTTCCTAAGTGATAAATATAAAGAGACACATGAAAACAACAGACTGAGAAGAGCTACAGATCTCTTCCAATAAAGTAGACATAACAAGGGAATATCCCATGTAAAGATGGACAGGACAAGACAAAAGGGTATGGACCTAAAGGAAGCAGAAGGTGTTAAGAAGAGGTGGCAAGGATTCACAGAAGAACTTTAGAAAAAAGATCTTATGATAACCACAGTGGTGTGATCACTCACCTTGAGCTAGCTATCATGGAATGTGAAGTCAAGAAGGCCTTACAAAGCATCACTACAACAAAGCTATTGGAGATGATGGAATTCCAGTTAAACTATTTCAAATCCCAAATAATGAGCTGTACATAATATGCTAGCCAGTTAGGAAAAATAGCAGTAGCCACAGGACAAGCAAACATCAGTTTCATTCTTATTTCAAAGAAATGTCACAGAAAACATTTTGAAATATTCACACAGTTACACTCACCTCACACGCTATCAAAATAATGCTCAAATTCTCCAAGCTAGTCTAGAAGAGTAAGTACACTGATAATTTCCAGATGTTCAAGCTGAATTTAGAAGAGGCAGAAGAACAAGAAAACAAATTGGCAATAGTCATTGGACCATAGAAAATACAAGAAAATTCCAGAAAACACAAATTTACTTCTACTTCATTTATTATGCCAGGGACTTTGATAGTGTACATCAGAACAAACTGTAAAATTCTTAATCAGACAGAAATACCAGACTACTTTATCTGCCTTGTGAGAAATCTGTATACAGGTCAAGAGGCAACAGTTAGAAAGAGACAAGGAGCAATACACCTGTTCCAACTTGCAAGGAAGCAGTTAATGAGGCTGTATATTGTCACCCTGGTTATTTAAATTATATGCAGAGTACATGATGCATAATGCTGAACTGGATGAAGCACAATATGGTATCAGGACTGCTGGTAGAAACAGCAATAACCTCAAATATACAGATAACACCACCATTCATGCAGAAAATGAAATGTAGCTAAAGAACTTCTTGGCGAGATTGAAAAATCTGTCTTAAAATCCAACATTCAATAAATGAAGATTGTGGCACACAGTCCCATTACTTCATTACAAATAGATGTGCAAACAATGTAAACAGTGAGAGACTTAATTTCCTTGCGCTCCAAAATTACTGCAGTTGGTGACTGTAGTCATGATTTCAAAGAGCCTGTTCCTTTGAAGGAAAACTATGATAGGGTTAGAAAGTGCATTAGAAAACAGACACAGTACTTTACCAACAAATGTCTATGGAGTCTAAGCTATGTTTGTTCCTGTAGTCATGTATGTATGTATGTGAGTGTTGGACCACAAAGAAAACTGAGTGCAGAACTGATGCTTTTGAACAGTGGTGTTGGAGAAGTCTCTTGAGAGTCACTTTGATTGAAAGAATATCAAGCCAGTCAATCCTAACGGAGATCAGCCATAAATATTCATTGGATGGACTGATACTGAAGCTGACGCAAAGTTCAAATTCAATGGAAAAGACGTTGATACCAGGAATATATTGCAGGCTAGAGGAGATGGTTGGATGGCATCACCGATTCAATAAACATGAGTTTGAGAAACTGCAGGAGTTGGTAATGAAAAGGGAAACCTGTCATGTTGCAGTCCATGGGAGTGACAAAGATATGAATCATCCACTGAAGATAACTCAATTAAAATATTTCTGAAAGACGTGTCATCTATGGGTGAATCATGGCTCCAGCTCTATTAAGTATGCTGTGTGTTGGAACAAATCTGATAGAGAAGTCTCCTACAAGTCCCCCACCCAAAAAATACTATCCCCTGAATTTCTAAGTGGTGGCACTGAACTTGGTCTACTATAGTATTCTGAGGTCTGAAAATTGTTAAACTTGGCTGAGGCCAAAGATCACATTAGTTTGTTAAATATTTGAAAAGCATCCTCTAGGTCTGCAGGCAGGTTTGGCATTGTTTCCACCAAATTAAACAGTCAGATCCAAGCTCTGAAATCTCTGTTTGATTCTGCTGTCCATCTTCTTCCATCTAATCAACGACTTGTGGCACTCTCTGTCGCTTGCCCTGGAAATGTTCTGTGTTCTTTCAGTCTTAGTCATCTTTCAAGAGTGCATGTATATTGTCCATATTTTGAGCTGTCAGAAGATTGAATGGAAACATTTGAGAAATGGAAATTTGAACCTGCAAACAGGCCTGAACTGAAACTTCTTGATTAATTTCCATAGAGGGAACCTGCACTGCCTTATTAGTGATTTGAATCCTATGGTCATCTGGGAGATGACCATTTTCTCTCTGAAACTGGCACTAAAGTCTTCTATATGACTTCACTTTGGTTGTACGACAGATCCAAGTTGTCCTCTACCTGGTACTGTTACCTACAAATATTATCAATTATGTATGTCTTGGGCATGATGTGCTGGAGCGCAGACTCTGTCTTTTAAATTTGACTAAGATAGAAGGTCAAGAGGTTTAGTTTTTTTTTCCCCTCTAGTTGGTGAAAATGAAGTTGCTCAATCATTTATGACTCTTTGGGACCCCACGGACTGTAGCCTACCAGGCTTCTCCATCATTGGGATTTGCCAGGGAAGAGTACTGGAGATCTTCCCTACCCAGGGATTGAACCCAGATCTCCCGCATTATAGGCAGACGTTTTACCATCTGAACTACCAGGGATGTGGCCTCTAGTTGATAGTGGACTTCAAATCTATTCTCTCCATCAATACTGGGGATATGTGTCTGGCATGGGCTGCAGGTGTTAGTGGTGAACTTGCCTGGAGCTGTGGTATTGCTGCTCATAACAGCCCTTTGTGTGGCTGAGGACCATCTATGCATCTCCTTTGGTTGGAGCCCTTCAGTTTGGATTGAATTTTATTCCTGTTTATTTAAGATATCTAGTCTGAAACCTAGAACGGTGGTCTCTTGGGTTTCTCAGGCATCTAGAGGGTTGGTGATAAGAGTGGCAGTCATAAACCACAAATCCTGCCATAGAGATGCTGATGCCAATATCCCTGGCCAATTGTCTGGTGTAAAGGGCAAGGTGGCTCCAACGTTTTGGGAGGATTTGTTATCCTCTAGGCTGCCCCATGGCTACTGCAGCCTAGTGTCTTGGTTTGGGAATGTTTAGGTTGGCATGGTTACCACAACTTCACAACTTTGTGATTTCCCCAAAGCAATAGTAAGCAAAACCTAAGCCACTACCACTTTTCTCCTAGGGAATTAAACATGATGTATGGAAAAGATAAGTGGAGAGGGTTGTGTATTTTCAATGTCAGCCTGTTTCCCCTTGTGTTTATTTTCTTCTACCAGTTCCTGTAAACTATGATCTTTCTAATATTTCCTATGTCATCTTTGACCATGAAGCAGGAATACATTTTAACACAGCTGAATCTCTAAAGAAAGAATGAAAACTCTTAAGGAGCAATAGGACTTTGTGGGGGTAATGAATCAATGGACAAGTGAGTTCTTTGTCAGTTTCCATTCCCTGAAAACTTACGTAGGAAAAGGAGAATTCTTTTAGTATTGACAGATGTTTTTCAAGAGAAGTGCATATATTGGTTTGGTAAAGTTGCCATAACAAAGTGTCCTATACTAGGGAGCTTCAATAAATATGCTCCAAACTTCTAAGGTTCAAGGCAGTAATCAAATTCAGCAGACTTGTTTTCTTCTGAGACCTCTTTTGGATTTTTCCTGGCCATTTTCTGGCTTTGTCTTCACATAGTAATATTTCTGTTTTTTTCTCTGACTGATCTGCTTTTCTTATAAAGTGCCAAACATATTAACTCAACTACCAATCTAGAGGTCCTATTTCCAAATAGGATCAGAAAGAACTGTAATATCCTCACAGTTTCACTAAATATAAAGTACGGAGAGTTAGAGCTTCAACATATGAATTTCGAGAGAAAACAACTCATTGTATAATATTGAGTCTCTTCTTTCCATTTGGTACTGCTGTATATGCATCTGTTTACGATGTTCACACCAGTAGACAGGACTCCTGAACCCAGAAAGCAGCTGGTTAAGAAAAATGTGTTGTGCAGGTATAATATAGATGAAACCAGATTTCCGTTTTTGTTTGTTTGCTTGTTTGTTGTTAACCCATCTAGAAATCCTCACCACAAAGACATAAGGAAAGGAAAAAAATTATGTTTGTAAATGAATACTAAGACATAAGATGATGCTCATGATAAGGAAACTTCTAAAGAATTGTAAAGACAAAGAGATATACTCTATATGTTTATGCTAGCAAATCAGTTCATTACAGAATTTTCAAACTAACAGATAGACTTTAAATAAGATTTAATGACAACATTTTTTTCAGTTTTTCTATATTCACCTGGTAATTAGGGTAGCCATCAGCCTTTCCTAGTATATTGAAGCTCAGCACTATGTTCCGGTGTTGCTGGAGAATTTATGTGGTATGTCGTTCTCTGGAACTTGTTGGCTCATGGGTGACCCTTGCTCTTAGTGTAGGTATGGAGGATTCGGATGATCTCTTATTGGTTAATGTTCCCTGATGTCAGGAGTTCTCTGGTGTTATCAGGTTTTGGGCTTAAGCCTCCCGCTTCTTGTTTAGAGTCTTATTCTCATAGTAGCCTCAAGACTTCTACCTCCATACAGCATTAATGATAAAACTTCTAGGTTAACAATGAAAAGACTCTCTAGAGTGAGGGACACCCAGAGAAGTTTGCAGAATTACATGGAGAAGAGAAGAGGGAGGAGGGAGATCGAGATGACCAAAAGGCGGGGAGGGGGAATCACAAAGGGAGAGAGCAATCGAGCCAGTAAACGATTCCCTATGTGCTCTCCATAGCCTGGAACCCTCAGAGAGGCTAACAGAGTTATATGGAGAAGAGAAGAAGGAGGAAAGACATAGAGGTGAAATGGAGGAAAAGAAGGGGAATCAAAAGGAGAGAGATAGATCAAGGTAGTACTATCTTCTCCAGAGCCCAGAATACACAGAGAATTTCACAGAGTTGGGTAGAGAAGAGAAGGTGGAGGGAAGAAATAGAGGTGACCTGGTGTAGAAAAAGGAGAGTCCAAAGGGGAGAGAATAAGCAAGTCAGTAATCACACTCCTAGATAAAAATGGATACTTAAGGTTAGATTTATAAAGGTAAAAAATTGATAACAAGTACCAAAAACCAAAGATTAAAAATCTAAATTAGAAGTTGGACTCTCAAAAATACAATATTAAAGCAAAACAAAATAAAAAAAAATATACTTTGGGGGATTTTGCTTTTGTTTTTGTTTAATGTTGTAGTTTTGGTGGTCTAACCTCTACTTTCTTGGTTTGGGTAATGTAATAGTATGTTATAAAAATGAAAATTATAGGCAGAATTGAGATCTTTAAAAATAAAAATTAAAAAAAAATGATTGTAGTAAAAATACATCTAGGAATTCCTCTGGCGCTGTTGCAGAGAGTGTGGGCTCAGTTCAGTTTCAGATAGTTCATTTTTCCAGCTTAGACAATGTAAGTCCCTTCCAGTGTAGTTGCTGTTATCTACAGCGTTTATTCTGTTTCACCTGTCACTTCCAACATGGTTCCTTTTGTTAGGTTGGTTTCTTCTGTTCGCTGGTCTCTTCAGTGTCTAATTTCCACCTTAAAATAAGGGCGAGACGTGGGCTATTATTTAGACTCACTTTTTCAATCATGCTGTGTGGAGGGAGGAACACTGCAAACAAATATCACTGACGTGTGTGGGGAGTTCTTGCAGTGTCTTGGACACCCTGTATTTGCCCCTGCTTTTGGTGTGTGAGGTTTCCCAGTCTACACTGCTCAGGCTCCAGATAACCCTGCAGGGAGCAGGCCTCGAGTTGTGTGTACTTTCCTGAACTAGGTCACGCATGTTCAGGTTCTCTGTTACTCCCCAAAGACGCAGACTCAGTTGGGTTTTTCTTTGTACCCTTCCCATTTCTGAACAGGTCAGGCAACCAGGTGCTTGGCGAGTGTGCCCTCCCTGGGCAGTGAGTGCGTCTTATCACTTCCTGTGTCCCAAATGCTTGGTTTACTGGGTGATAGACTGAACCATTTCTCGTGTGCCACGTGTCTCCACTGGGGAGATGATCTCTAGCTGGCACCCTCCCAATGGATGTCAACTGTCTAGAATCCCAGGAAGTCTTGGTTAGTAACTGAAAGCCTGTTCCCCGTTTGATAGGGAATGCTTTCTCTGGGACCGAGTTTGCCCGTTTCTTGCTCTGGCTTCCACCTGTCTTCCTCTTGCAGTTGATGGGTTTTCCACATCCTGCTAACTTTCCACTGGTATTCGCTCAGTCCTTTGTTCTCTGAGCTGACCCGGCAGTACCTTCAGTTCAGTTCAATTCAGTCGCTCAGTTGAGTCCGACTCTTTGCAACCCCATGAATCACAGCACCCGAGGCCTCCCTGTCCATCATCAACTCCCGGACTTCATTCAAACTTATGCCCATCGAGTTGGTGATGCAATCCAGACATCTCATTCCTGTCCTCCCCGTCTCCTTCTGCCCCCAATCCCTCCCAGCATCAGAGTCTTTTCCAGTGAGTCAACTCATCTCATATGGAGGTCAAAGTATTGGAGTTTCAGCTTAGGCATCAGTCCTTCCAATGATCACCAAGGATTGATCTTCTTTAGAATGGACTGGTTAGATCTCCTTTCAGTCCAAGGGACTCTCAGTTGTCTTCTCCAGCACCACAGTTCAAAATCATCAATTCTTCAGCGATCAGCTTTCTTCACAATCCAACTCTCACATCCATACATGACCATGGGAAAAACCACAGACTTAATTATGACTACAAATCTGGACCTTGGTTGGCAAAGTAATGTCTCTGCTTTTTAATATATTATCTAGGTTGGTCATAACTTTCTTTCCAAGGAGTAAGCGTCTTTTAATTTCATGGCTGCAATCCGCATCCGCAGTGATTTTGCAGCCCACGAAACTAAAGTCTGCCACTGTTTCCACTCTTTCCCCATTTATTTCCCATGAAGTGATGGGACTAGATGCCATGATTTTTGTTTTCTGAATGTTGAGCTTCAAACCAATCTTTTCACTCTCCGCTTTCACTTTCATCAAGAGGCATTTTCGTTCCTCTTCACTTTATGCCATAAGGGTGGTGTCATCTGCATATCTGAGGTTATTGATATTTCTCCCGGCAATCTTGATTCCAGCTTGTGCTTCTTCCAGTGCTGCGTTCCTCATTATGTACTCTCCATATAAGTTATATTAGCATGGTGACAATTAGGTTATTGATATTTCTCCTGGCAATCTTGATTCCAGCTTGAGCTTCTTTCAGCGCCGCGTTCCTCATGATGTACTCTGAAAATAAGTTAAATTAGCGTGGTGACAATATACAACATTGACGTACTCCTTTTCCTGTTTTGAACCAGTCTGTTGTTTCATATACAGTTCTGTTTCTTCCTGACCTGAATACAGGTTTCTCAAGAAGCAGGTCAGGTGGACTGGTATTCCCATCTCTTTCAGAATGTTCCACAGTTTATTGTGATCCACAGAGTCAAAGGCTTTGGCATAGTCAATGAAGCAGAAATAGATGCTTTTCTGGAACTATCTTGTTTTCTCCATGATCCAGCGGATGTGGCAATTTGTGTGCTTCAGCCTTTTCTAAAACCTGCTTGAACATCTGGGAGTTCACGCTTCACATATTGCTGAAGCCTGGCTTGGAGAATTTTGAGCATGACTTTACTAGCGTGTGAGATTAGTGCAATTGTGCGGTCGTTTGAGCATTTTTTGGCCTTGCCTTTCTTTGGGATTGGAATGAGGACTAACCTCTTCAAGTCCTGTGAACACTGTTGAATTTTCCAAATTTCCTGGCATATTGAGTGCAGCACTTTCACAGCATCGTCTTCCAGGATTTGAAATAGCTCAACTGGAATTCCATCACCTCCACTAGCTTTGTTTGTCGTGATGCTTCTAACGCCCACTTGACTTCACATTCCATGATGTCTGGCTCCAGGTGAGTGATTATGCCATCGTGATTCTCTTGGTCTTGAAGATCTTTTTTGTACAGTTCTTCTGTGTATCCTTGCCACCACTTCTTAATATCTTCTGCTTTTCTTAGATACATACCATTTCTGTCCTTTATCAAGCCCATCTTTGCATGAAATATTCTCTTGATATCTCTAATTTTCTTGAAGAGATCTCTTGTTTTTCCTATTCTGTTGTTTTCCTCTATTTCCTTGCATTGACCACTGATGAAATCTTTCTTATCTCTCCTTGCTATTCTTTGGAACTCTGCATTCAGATGCTTATATCTTTTTTCTCTCCTTTGCTTTTTGCTTCTCTTCTTCTCACAGCTATATGTAAGGCCTCCTCAGACAGCCATTTCGCTTTTTGCATTTCTTTCCCTTGGCGATGGTCTTGGTCCCTGTCTCCTGTAAAATGTCACGAACCTTCATTCATAGTTCATCAGGCAATCTATCTATCAGATCTAGTCCGTTAAATATTTTTCTCACTTCCACTGTATAATCATAGGGATTTGATTTCGGTTATATCTGAATAGTCTAGTGGTTTTCCCTACTTTCTTCAATTTCCATCTGAATTTGGCAATAAGGAGTTCATAATCTGAGCCACAGGCAGCTCCTGGTCTTCTTTATATTAACTGTATAGAGCTTTTCCATCTTTGGCTGTAAAGAATATAATCAATCAGATTTTGGTGTTGACCATCTGGTGATGTCCATGTGTAGAGTCTTCTCTTGTGTAGTTGGAAGCCGGTGTTTGCTATGACTAGTGCCTCCTCTTGACAAAACTCTATTAGCCTTTGCCCTGCTTCATTCCGTGCTCCAAGGCCAAATTTGCCTGTTACTCCAGGTGTTTCTTGACTTCCTCCTTTTTCATTCCAGTCCCCTATAATGAAAAGGACATCTTTTTTGGATGTTAGTTCTAAAAGGTCTCGTAGGTCTTCATAGAATCATTCAACTTTGGCCTCTTCAGCGTTACTGGTTAAGGCATAGGCTTGGATTACTGTAATATTGAATGGTTTGACTTGGAAATGAACAGAAATCATTTTCTCGTTGTTAAGATTGCATCCAAGTCATGAATTTCGGACTGTCTTGTTGACCATAATGGCTCCTCCATTTCTTCTAAGGGATTCCTGCCCACAATAGTAGATATGATGGTCATCTGAGTTAAATTCACACATTCCAGTCCATGGAAATATGTTAGGTCTTATTGCGGTATAGGTCTCCCTCTCTTCCCACCTCTCACCCCCTTCCTTGGCTATCAGAAGGTTAAAGTTGTTTTCTCATGATAGCTCCATCAGATTGCCCTCAGGGCATTCAGGCCTGGTCCTTAAGCTAAGCAATGTAGCCTGCTCTTCGTTGTTCAGCCTCCTTTTCCCTGGTGGTAGATGCGATTTTCTGGGGGTACTTCTCTGCTGGGAGTTGTCGTTACGCACATAATCTGTGGGGTTTGTTTATGTATATACATATGTATGTGTTTTTCCTCCCAGGTTCGTTGCCTTCTGAGATTCCAAAACTCCACACACATCTGCCGGAGAGAGGGTTTCTGGTATTTGGATACTGTTCCACTTTAAGACACCCTTTCTGGGATGGATCTCCATCACTATCTCCTTTTTCTCTGCTTTTATCTTTTATATTCTGTTCTACCTCCTTTGAAGAATATTGGCCCTTTTTCTGGGTGTTTTTTGTCCTCTGCCAGTGTAAAGAAATTGTTTTGTGCAATTTGCTCAGTGTTCAAAAGTTTTTTGAATGGATTTGTGAGAGAGAAGGTGGTCTCCCCGTCCTATTCCTCTGCCATCTTAGGATCGCACCTCTCACCCCCCACTGATTTTAAACTATGATAAGTTGGCTGACAGAATAGGGAGACAAGAAAATTCTAGTACATTCCTATATAGACTACGGGAATCTCTCCATAATTTTACTGACATTCACCTTAATACTACAGAAGGAGAAATTATTCTAAAAATAGATTTCTCACTCATTTGGCTCCCGATATCTGCCCTAATTTACGAAAACAGGTAATTGGACAAAATTAAACCTTAGAAAATTATGACAAACCTAGAAGGCATATTAAAAAACAGAGACATTACTATGCCAAACAAAGTCCATCTAGTCAATGCTATGGTTTTTCCAGTGGTCAGGAATGGATGTGAGAGTTGGACTGTGAAGAAAGCTGATAGCGAAAGAATTGATGCTTTTGAACTGTGCTGTTGGGAAAGTCTCTTGAGAGTCCCTTGGACTCAAGGTGATCCAACCAGTGCATTCTAAAGGAGATCAGTCCTGGGTGTTCATTGCAAGGACTGATGCTAAAGCTGAAACTCCAATACTTTGGCCACCTCATATGAAGAGTTGATTCACTGTAAAAGACTCTGGTTCTGGGAGGGATTGGGGACAGGAGGAGAATGGGCCACAGAAAATGAGATGGCTGGATGTGATCACCGACTCGATGGGCATGAGTTTGAGTGAACTCCAGGAGTTGGTGATGGACAAGGAGGCCTGGTGTGCTGTGATACATGGGGTTGCAAAGAGTTACGATGGAGCTACTGAACTGAACTGAAACCTTGAACAACTGTTGCAAACGTTTCAGATGCTATATTATTGTAAAGAATATGAGGAGGAAAATAGGGGTAAAAAATTGAGCAAAAGACTTAAACCCCAACAATGTCTGTTATAACTGCTCTGAAACAGCCTGAGAAAAATAACCAGAGGGACACAGGTGAAAAGGGATGGGCTTGCTATTACTGTGGAAAGGAGGGGCATCTCCAGAGGGGTTCCCTTCAGGCATCTAAGACACCTCTGGCTCCCTGTCTTGTCTGCAAAAGACCACACTAGAGAGAGACTGACCTCTAAGGTATAGGCCCCAGTTATCAGACTCTCAAGAGGATTGGGAGCACACAAAAGCCCTCATCTTAATGATATCTTAAGAACACCATGTATTAAGGGCTGTGCGGGGGCTAATCTGTTGATTCCTTTTGGAAACCACGGCAAGTTTCTCTGTGATCACTGAAGCCTCTGGTCCAATTTTCTCCCATCCACTGTTGTAATGGAGCTGTCAGGATGAGCCAAATGCTGTTATTTCATTCATCCATTAAGCTGCAACTCGGATTCTGTTTTATTTCCTCATGGGTTTCTAATGATGCCAGAGCCTCTCTTATCCCTTTGGGGGAAGAATATGCTGAACAAGGTCCAGGCCTCTGTTTTCATAATACAAAACCCTTTCTTTTAATATGAACAATAATGTAAATATTAAGGTGTGGGCTGATGGGAAAAACTATGGGTCGAGCGCAAATGCTGTTCCTTTTGTTACCAACCTCAAAGACCCTGTGTATACCATGCTCAAAGACCTCTTTTCATGTCAAAAGCAGTATCCGTTACAGCCTGAGTTTAAGGAATGGACAAAATCTTACTGTACTGACTTCTCATGATGTAAGTGGAATCTTAAACTTTACATTCAGAGCAACAGTGACTCCATTTTCAAAACTTTTGTAACTGCAGGAGTGCCAAAAGTTATATGAATAGAATATTACTAACCCAACTCCCATCTTCAGGAAAGGTAGAAAAAGTGTAACGATATCATTAAGAGGCATCTACATAAGCTAACTCAGGAAACAGAGAACCATTAGTTGAAAATTTACCCGTACCTTTAACGAAGGCTCAGATTCCCACCCCCCTGCAAAAAAAAAAAAATGGATTTTCTCAATGAAACACCAATTTTATGCACAGATATTAGCATAGATCCTCAAGCTATAGAATTAACTATGTGACTCAGGTTTCAGCTTTTCAACCTCCTCATCATATATATATGACATATGGGGAGAAGGCGATGGCACCTCAGTCGGGTATTCTGGTTGGCTGCCATCTATGGGGTCGCTAAGGGTCGGACACGACTGAGCGACTTTACTTTCACAATGATATATGGATATATATATATAACAACGAAAATAATTTATGCTTTTGAACTGTGGTGTTGGTGAAGACTTGAACGTCCCTTGGACCTCAAGGAGATCCAACGAGTCAATCCTAAAGGAGATCAGTCCTGGTTATTGATTGGAAGGAATGATGTTTAAGCTGAAACTCAAGTATTTCAGCTACCTGATGCGAAGGGCTGACTCATTTGAAAAGATCCTGATGATGGTAAAGAATGAGGGCAGGAGGAGACAGGGATGACAGAGGATGAGACAGTTGGATGACATCACTGACTCGATGGACATGGTGGGTGGACTATGGGAGTTGGTGATGGACAGGGAGGCCTGGCGTGCTGCAGTTCATGGGGTCGCAAAGAGTTGGACATGACTGAGCGACTGAATTGAACTGAACTGAATGATATACAGACAGGTGAATTAGGTAAATCAGATTAAAAACAATTCTTATGAACATCAATAGTATCTGAACGTGCACGACCAAATATAATTAATAAAATTAATTGCAAAAGATTTTCTGGTGTTTTTGATACTGAATCCGATATTACTATTATTACAAAACATTTATTGCCCAAACCTGGGCATTTACAAATGAATTCTTGTTAAATTGCAGGAGTATCTCAAACTAAAGTACAGGAGGCTTACTAAAATGTCCAAATATATCCACGTGAGTGACCAGAAAGCCAACCTGCAACTTTAAAACCTTATATGATCGATGCTCCCCTTAATTTAAAAAGAAGAGATTTACTTATGCAATGACAAAATCAAGTATATATTCCATATTTTTCCTACGGGCCACTGCTCATTTAATAAACAATATAATTATTAAAATAACTTTGAAATATGACGAGCCTATTTGGACAGAGCAGTGGCCCCTTACAAAAGTTGGACTGTGAAGAAAGCTGAGCGCCAAAGAATTTATGTTTTTGAACTGTGGTGTTGGAAAAGACTCTTGAGAGTCCCTTGACCTGAAAAGAGATCCAAACAGTCCAATCTGAAGGAGATCAGTGCTGAGTGTTCATTGGAAGGACTGATGCTAAAGCTGAAACTCCAATACTTTGGACACCTCATGAGAAGAATTGACTCACTGTAAAAGATTCTAATGTTGGGAGGGATTGGGGGCGGGAGGAGAAGGGGACGACAGAGAATGAGGTGGCTGGATGGCATCACCGACTCTGTGGACACAAGTTTGAGTGAACTCCGGGAGTTGGTGTTGGACAGGGATGCCTGGCACGCTGTGATACATAGGGTGGCAAATAGTCAGACACGACTGAGCAACTTAACTGAACTGAACTGAAGGAACTACAATGGAGGATACACAATTGAAATTAAAACATATTGAGGAATCATGTTCTCCTTGGAATGCTCCCATTTTTGTGATAAAGAAGAAATCTAACAAATGGCGTCTTTTAACTGACTTTTGAAAGATTAATGCATCCAGTGCAACCATGAATTCCATCACCTGCCACTATTCCTCAAAACTGGCATATTATTATCATAGGCTTGCAGGATTGATTTTTTACTATACCTTTACACCCGTTAGACCGAGAAATATTTACTTTCTCCCTTATCCTAATCATATCAGGCCTCACAAACAATATGAATGGACTGCATTGCCTCAAGGAATGATAAATTCTTACGCCACGTTTCAATGTTGTGTAGCCAAAGCTCTGGAAACTGTGCGAAAGCAATTTCATAACTATGCTATTGTTCACTATAAGGATGATATATTGTTTTCAGCTGCTTCTATTTTAAAAACTCAGCAGATGTTTGATGTAGCTCAACAACACTTAAAAAAGAGTCTCGATTAATCATTGCCCCTGAGTAGATTCAATCCTCTGCACCTTACAATTACTTGGGATTTAATGCTATTAGACAACATATCACTCCTCATCTTGCACAGATTCGTGTTGATAAATTATCAACCTTGACTGATTTTCAAAAATTTTAAGCATATAACCTGGAGTAGACCTACTTTGGGTGTTGCAGAGTATCAACTGACTTATTTAACACTTTAAAAGGAGTTTCTGATCAAAATAGCCCTCTTTCACTCTCCCAAGAGGCACGAGAAGAACTCTGCATAATGCAAAATAAATTGCAAAAGCAAATTCTTTCTCCCATCAGACTTGAGATACCTTTAGAGTTATTTACCCTTCCCTCTCTCCAGTCTCCTACAGGACTTCTTGCCCAGAAAGAACGCCTGATAGAATGGATATATACCCTTTTTTTACAGGGACAAGATCACTTACACTCTCTCTTGATTTGATTGCTCTAATAATTATCAATGGGAAAAATAGAACTAGAGCTCAAGTTGGCTGTGAATCTTAAAAAATTGTAGTTCAGTTCAGTTCAGTTCAGTCGCTCAGTCGTGTCCGACTCTCCACTACCCCATGAATCACAGCACGCCAGGACTCCCTGTCCATCACCAACTCCCGGAGTTCACTCAAACTCATGTCCACAGAGTCGGCGATGCCATCCAGGTATCTCATGCTCTGTCGTCCCCTTCTCCTTCCGCCCCCAAACTTTCCCAGCATCAGAGTCTTTTCCAGTGAGTCAACTCGTCGCTTGAGGTGGCCAAAGTGTTGCAGTTTCAGCTTTAGCATCAGTGCTTCCAATGTAGTACCTATTATTAAATCTCAATTTGAGAGTGGTTTGCAAACTTGTACTATCTTCCAAATAGCCTTTGAAAATATTCTGGAAATTTTCATTTCATTATCCTTTAACACACTTTGCAATTTCTTCAAAAGTACTGAATATATTATCTGTCTCATTGTCACATCACAAAATATACCTCAAGCTGAGGTTTTTTTTATATCAGTTCAGTTCAGTCGCTCAGTCGTGTCCAACTCTCCGCGACCCCATGAATCACAGCAGGCCAGGCCTCCCTGTCCATCACCAACTCCAGGAGTTCCCTCAAACTCATGTCCACAGAGTCGGTAATGTCGTCCAACCATCTCATTCTCTGTCGTCCCCTTCTCCTCCCGCCGCCAACATTTCCTAGCATCAAAGTCTTTTCCAGTGAGTCAGCTCGTCGCATGAGGTGGCCAAAGTATTGGAGTTCCAGCTTTAGCATCAGTCCTTCCAATGCACACCCAGGATTGATCTCCTTCAGAATGGAATGGTTGGGTCTCCTTCCAGTCCAAGGGATTCTCAAGAGACTTCTCTACCACCACTGTTCAAAAGCATCAATTCTTTGGCGATCCGCTTTCTTCACAGTCCAACTCTCCATCCATACATGACCACGGGAAAAACTATAGCCTTGACTAGACGGACCTTGGTTGGCAAAGTAATGTCTCTGCATTTTAATATGCTATCAAAGTTGGTCATAACTTCCCTTCCAAGGAGTAAGCGTCTTTTAATTTCATGGCTGCAATCAGCATCTGCAGTGATTTTGGAGCCCCCCCCAAAAATAAAGTCTGACACTGTTTCCACTGTTTTTCCATATATCTCCCATGAAGTGATGGGACCAGATGCCATGATATTTGTTTTCTGAATGTTGAGCTTCAAGTCAACCTTTTCACTCTCCTCTTTCACTTTCATCAAGAGGCTTTTTCGCTCCTCTTCACTTTCTGCCATAAGGGTAGTGTCATCTGCATATCTGAGGTAATTGATATTTCTCCCGGCAATCTTGATTCCAGCTTGTGCTTCTTCCAGCCCAGCGTTCCTCATGATGTACATTGCATAAAAGTTAAATAAGCAGGGTGACAATATACAGCCTTGACGTGCTCCTTTTCCTACTTGGAACCAGTCTGTTGTTCCATGTACAGTTCCGACTGTTGCATACAGGTTTCTCAAGAGGCAGGTAAGGTGGTTGGGTATTCCCATCTCTTTCAGAATGTTCCACAGTTTATTGTGATCCACAGAGTCAAAGGCTTTGGCATAGTCAATGAAGCAGAAATAGATGCTCTTCTGGAACTCGCTTGCTTTCTCCATGATCCAGGGATGTTGACAACTTGTTCTCTGGTGCTTCTACGTTTTCTGAAACCTGCTTGAACATCTGGGAGTTCACGGTTCACACAATGCTGAAGCCTGGCTTGGAGAATATTGAGCATGACTTTACTAGCATGTGAGATGAGTGCAATTGGTGCGGTCGTTTGAGCACTCTTTGGCATTGCCTTTCTTTGGGACTGGAATAAAGAGTGACTTTTTCCAGTCCTGTAGCCACTGCTGATTTTTCCAAATATGCTTGCATATTGAGTGCAGCACTTTCTCAGCATCATCTTTCAAGTTTTGAAGTAGCTCAACTGGAATTCCATCACCTCCACTAGCTTTGTTCGTGGTGATGCTTTCTAAGGCCCACTTGACTTCACATTCCAAGATGTCTGGCTGTAGGTCAGTGATCACGTTATCGTGACTCTCTTGGTCGTGAAGATCTTTTTTGTACATTTCTTCTTTGTATTTTTGCCACCTCTTCTTAATATCGTCTGCTTCTGTTATGTCCCTACCATTTCTGTCCTTTATCGAGCCCATCTTTGCATGAAATGTTCCCTTGGTATCTCTAATTTTCTTGAAGAGATCTCTTGTCTTTCGCATTCTGTAGTTTTCCTCTATTTCTTTGCATTGATCACTGAGGAAGGCCTTCTTATCTCTCCTTCCTATTCTTTGGAACTCTGCATTCAGATGTTTATATCTTTCCTTTACTCCTTTGCTTTTCACTAGTCTTCTTTTCACAGCTATTTGTAATGCCTCCTCAGACAGCCATTTTGCTTTTTTGCATTTGTTTTCCAAGGGGATGGTCTTGGTCCCTGTCTCCTGTACAGTGTCACGAACCTCCGTGCAGAGTTCATCAGGCACTCTCTCTATCAGATCTAGTCCCTTAAATCTATTTCTCACTTCCACTGTATAATCGGCGTCTGCAGCAATGCAGACACGAGAGACGCCATCCCTGGCGCAACCAACCACGAAAGAGGCGCGGCCGTGAGGAGGTACCCCAAGACTGAGGCCAGGGTCAGTGGCCGAGAGGAGCTACCCCACCTCCAATAGGCCATGGCTGCGCGGGCGCAGGAGGGCCGAGAGGAGCTACTCCACCTTCAAGGTCAGGAGGGGCGTCCTTGAGGAAATACCTCTCATCCAAGTCAAGCTGCAGCGGCTGCACTTTCTTGGAGCAGCTGTGAAGAGATATCCCACGCACGAGGTAAGAGAAATTCAAATAAGACGGTAGGAACTTCGAGGGGGCATCAGAGGGCAGAAACACTGAAATCATAATCACGGGAAACTAGTCAATCTGATCACATGGACCACAGCTAAATGTGGCCCACTGGAGAAGGGAATGGCAAATCACTTCAGTGTACTTGCCTTGAGAACCCCATGAACGGTATCAAAGGGCAAATTGATAGGATACTGAATGAGGAATTCCCCAGGTCGGTAGGTGCCCAGTATGCTACTGGATATCAGTGGAGAAATAACTCTAGAAGAATGAAGGGATGGAGCAGAAGCAAAACCAATACCAATTTGTGGATGTGAACGGTGATAGAAGCAAGGTCCGGTGCTGTAAAGAGCAATATTGCATAGGAACCTGGAATGTTAGGTCCACGAATCAAGGCAAATTGGAAGTGGTCAACAGGAGATGGCAAGAGTGAACATAGACATTCTAGGAATCATTGAATTAAAATGGACTGGAATGGGTGAACTTAACTCAGATGACCATCATATCTACTACTGTGGGCAGGAATCCCTTAGAAGAAATGGAGGAGCCATCATGGTCAACAAAAGAGTCCGAAACACAGTACTTGAATGCAATCTTAAAAACGACAGAATGAATTCTGTTCTTTTCCAAGGCAAACCATTCAATATTACAGCAATCCAGGCCTATGCCCCAACCATTAATCCTGAAGAAGCCGAAGTTGAATGGTTCTATGAAGACCTACAAGACCTTGTAGAACTAACATCCAAAAAAGATGTCCTTTTCATTATAGGGGACTGGAATGCAAAAGGAGGAAGTCGAGAAACACCTGGAGTAACAGGCAAATTTGGCTTTGGAGCACGGAATGAAGCAGGGCAAAGGCTATAGAGTTTTGTCAAGAGAACGCACTGGTCATAGCAAACACCCTCTTCCAATTCCAACACAAGGGAAGACTCTACACGTGGACAACACCAGATGGTCAACACCGAAATCAGATTGATTATATTTTTTGCAGCCAATGATGGAGAAGCTGTATACAGTTAGCAAAAACAAGACCAGGAGCTGCCTGTGGCTCAGATAATGAACTCCTTATTGCCAAATTCAGACTTAAGTTGAAGAAAGTAGGGAAAACCTCTAGACCATTCACATATGACCTAAATCAAATCCCTTATGATTATACAGTTTTTTATATAGACGGGACTAAAAATGTTAAAGCCTCATTCTGGTCTCTCGAAGAGTATAACGTTCTTTATGCTAAATCTCACTCTTCTCAAAAAAATGAATTATATGCTCTCATCCAGGTTATTCACCTACATCCTTACCATATTAATATAGTTTATGATTTTTTATATTCAATATTTGTATTACAATCTATCGAAACTTCAATCATAAATTCTAATCAGTCTATTATTCAACATTTTATCGAACTACAATCTCTTATTAAGAACTGCACTTCCTCTACTCGTATTACCCATATCCGAGCACATTCTTGTTTTCTGGCCCTATGGCTCATGGCAATGAACAAGCCAATAAGCTTGTCGTTTTGCTACACCTGAAGAGCCACATGCCCTATTTTCAATAATGCAGGTTCATTCCACCATATTTGGAAAATTCCATACTGCCATGCTAAAGAAATTATTAATAGTTGCCCTACTTGAAGGCCCTTACATCTTCAATCTATTGCACAAGGCATTAATGCTCAAAGATTACAACCTAACGAACTATGGCCAATGGGTGTAATGCATTGTGCTGAAATTTCTCACTCTTCCTTCTTATATGTCTCAATCGACATAAATTCCTTTTTAATATGGGTCACACCTCTTCAAGGTGAGGCTACACGACATGGTGTAACCCACCTGTTAACTTGTTTTCCTAAAATGGGAACACCTAGTTCTATAAAAACAGAAAAAAAGCCCTGCCTATATTTCAAGGCAATTCAAACAAGTCCTACAATCATTTTCTATTAAATATATTATAAGCATCTCTTATGATCCACAAACAATTTTTTTAAAACTGGAAACTGTAACATTTTATTTTATTTTTTTTATTGGAGGCGAATTTCTTTACATTAATATATTGGTTGGTGTTGCCATACATTGACACGAATCTGCCCCGGGTGTACATGTGTTCCCTTTCTTGAACCCCCAGCCCACCTCCCTCCTCCCCATATCCTCCCTCCAGGTCATCCCCGTGCACCAGCCCCAAGCATCCTGTATCATGCCTCGAACCTGGACTGGCAATTCAGTTCAAATAATATACATGTTACAATGCCATTTTCCCAAATCATCTCACCATCACCCTCTCCCACAGAGTCCCAAAGACTGTTCTATACACTTATGTCTCTTTTGCTGTCTCGTATACAGGGTTTAGGCTACCATCTTTCTAAATTCCCTATATATGCATTAGTATACTGTATTGATGTTTTTCTTTCTGGCTTACTTCACTCTGTATAATAGGCTCCAATTTCATCCACCTCATTGGAACTGACAAAAATGCATTTTTTTGATGGCTGAAAAATACTCCATTGTGTATATGTACCAGAGCTTTCTGATCCATGCATCTGCAGATGGACATCTCGGTTGCTTCCATGTTCTCCCTATTATAAGCAGTGCTGCAATGAACATTGGAGTACATGTGTTTCTTTCATTTCTGGTTTCCTCAGTGTGTAAGACCAGGAGTGGATTTGCTGGATCATATATCAGTTCTATTTCCAGTTTTTTGAGGAATCTCCACACTGTTCTCCATAGTGGCTGTACTAGTTTGCATTCCCTCCAACAGTGTAAGAGGGTTCCCTTTTCTCCACACCCCCTCCAGCATTTATTGCATGTAGGCTTTTGGATAGCAGCCATTCTGACTGAAGTGAAATGATATCTCATTGTGGTTTTGATTTTCATTTCTCTGATTATGAGGGATATTGAGCATTTTTTCATGTGTTTGTTAACCATCTGTTTGTCTTCTTTGGAGAAATGTCTGTTTAATTCTTTGGCCTGTTTTTTAATTGGGTCGTTTATTTTTCTGGAATTGAGCTGTAGGAGCTGGTTGTACATTTTGAAGATTAATTCTTTGTCAGTTGATTCAGTGGCTATTAATTTCTCCAAATCTGAAGTCTGTGTTTATATCTTGCTTATACCTTCCTTTGCTGTGCAGAATCTTTTCATTTTAATTAGGTCCCATTTGTTTATTTTTGCTTTTATTTCCAATATTCTGGGAGGTGGGTCTTGAAGGATCCTGTTGTGATTTATGTCAGAGAGTGTTTTTCCTACGTTCTCCTCTAGGAGTTTTAGAGTTTCTGGTCTTACATTTAGTTCTCTAATCCATTTTGAGTTTATTTTGGGGTATGGTGTTAGGAAGTGTTCTAGTTTCATTCTTTTACAAGTGGCTGACTTGGTTAAAAGTTTAACCAGCACCACTTGTTAAATAGACTGTCTTTACTCCATTTTATTTTTTTGCCTTCTTTGTCAAAGATAAGGTGTCCCAAGGTGCGTGGATTTATCTCTGGGCTTTCTATTTTGTTCCATTGATCTATATTTCTGTCTTTATGCCAGTACCATACTGTCTTGATGACTGTGGCTTTGTAGTAGAGCCTGAAGTCCGGCAGGTTAATTCAAAAAAGTTCCATCCTTCTTCCTCAAGATTGCTTTGGCTCTTCGAGGTTTTTTGTATTTCTATGCAAATTGTGAAATTATTTGTGCTAGTTCTGTGAAAAATATCGTTGGAAGCTTGATAAGGATTGCAATGAATGTATAAATTACTTTGGTTAGTATACTCATTTTTACTATATTTATTCTTCCAATCCACGAACACGGCATATTTCTCCATCTATTAATGTCCTTTTCGAACACTTTCACTAGTGTTTTATAGTTTTCTATGTACAAGTCTTTTGTTTCCTTAGGTAGATATATTCCTAAGTATGTAATTCTTTTCGTTGCAACAAAGAATGGAATAGTTTCCATAATTTCTCTTTCTATTTTCTCATTAAGTGTATAGGAATGCAAGGGATTTCTGTGTGTTGATTTTATATCCTGCAACTTTACTGTATTCACTGATTAGCTCTGGTAGTTTTCTGGTAGAGTCTTGAGGGTTTTCTGTGTAGGGGATCATGTTATCAGAGAACAGTGAAATTTTACCTTTTTTTCTCCAATTTGTATTCCTTTTATGTCTTTTTCTGCTCTGATTGCTGTAGCCAAAACTTCCAGAATTATGTTGAACGGTAGTGTTGTCTTGTCCCTGACTTTAGGGGAAATGCTTTCAGTTTCTCACCATTGAGGATAATGTTTTCTGTGGGTATGTTACATATAGCTTTTATTATGTTGGGCTATGTCCGTTCTATTCCCACTTTCTGGAGGGTTTTTATCATAAATGGATGTTGAATTTTGTCGAAGGCTTTCTCTGCATCTACTGAGATAATCATATGATTTTTATTTTTCAGTTTGTTAATGTGGTGTATTACGTTGATTGATTTGCGAATATTGAAGAATGCTTGCATGCCTGGGATAAAACCACTTGATCATAATGTGTAATCTTCTTAATGTGCTGTTGGATTCTGATTGTTAGAATTTTGTTAAGGATTTTTGCATCTATGTTCATCAGTGGTATTGGCCTGTAGTTTTCTTTTTAGTGGGATCTTTACCAGGGTTGGGATTAGGGTGATGGTGGCCTCATAGAATGAGTTTGGAAGTTTCCCTTCCTCAGCAATTTTCTGGAAGAGTTTGAGTAGAATAAGAGTTAGCTCTTCTCTAAATTTTTGGTAGAATTCAGCTGTGGAGCCGCCTGGCTCTGGGCTTTTGTTTGCTGGAAGATTTCTGATTACAGCCTCTAATTCCATGCTTGTGATGGGTAGGCAGGCTGCCCTGCATCCCTACCCATACCCCGCCTTCTAGAGGGTGGTGCGGGCATCTGTGCCGCTTCTCTGCTGAGAGTTTCCTCTGGGCACTTAGTCTGTGGGTTTTAATTATTTATTTAATTATTAATTAAATATTTATGTATGTATGCGTTTTTCTCCCAGTTATGTGGCCCTCTGTAGTTCCAAGGCTCGCCAGAGACACACCAGTGTTTCCAGGTGTTCTTCTGGAACCTTCATTTTTTTTTCTTTCTTTTCTTTCTTTAAGCCTCCCTTCCTAGGACGGAGCTCCATCCCTCCCTCTTTTGACTCTCTTTTTATCTTTTATACTATTTCCTACCTCCTTTCGAAAATTATGGGCTACTTTTCTCGGTGCCTGATGTCCTCTGCCGGTATTCAGAAGTTGTTTTATGGGATTTACTCAGCGTTCAAATGTTCTTTTGCTGATTTTGTGGGGGAGAAATTTGTCGCCCTGTCCTATTCCTTTGCCATCTTTCTGTGCTCCATAACCTCTCCACAAGCACAAATTAAAAAAGTAAATAAAGAGGGGGAATACACAGGATCATTTTTGTGTTCCTTATCCAGAGCAGACTTTCAGTTCAGTTCAGTTAGGTTCATTTCAGTTCAGTCACTGGCTCAGTTGTTTCCGATTCTTTGCGACTCCATGAATCACAGCACGTCAGGCCTCCCTGTCTATCTCCAACTCCCTGAGTTCACTCCACCCATGTCCATCAAGTCGGTGATGCCAACCAGCCATCTCATCCTCTGCTATCCCCTTCTTCTCCTGCCCACAATCCCTCCCAGCATCAGTGTCTTTTCAGGTGAGTCAACTCTTCACATGAGGTGGTCAAAGTATTGGAGTTTCTGCTTCAGCATCAGTCCTTCCAATGAACACCCAGGACTGATGTCCTTTAGAATGGACTGGTTGGATCTCCTTGCATTCAAGGGACTCTCAAGGGTCTTCACCACCACAGTTCAAAAGCATAAATTCTACGGCTACAAGCTTTCTTCACAGTCCAACTCTCATATCCATACATGACCACTGGAAAAACCATAACCTTGATCTGAGGGACCTTGGTTGACAAAGTAATGTCCATGCTTTTTAATACGCTATCTAGATTCCAATGCAATATATTCTCTAATCTTAAAATTATCGTTAATGCAGCTTTGTTTGTTTTAAATTTTCTAAACTTATCACAAGGAGATATTTTAACAAAAGCAGAAAACCTTTTCTTGGAACTGAAGGACACTTCTCTTCCTCTACCTATTTTGTATCAAGATGGGTTGACTAAACAACGGATGTGGAAAATTAATATTACCTGGAAAGGGACACACTTGTATTTCTCCAGATGGATCCAACGAAATCATTTGGTTCCCTCTTCAGAAGATTCACCCAAGGAAGCTAAGATAGAGAGAAAAAGGTGAAATCCCTGGGAGGAGGAGATTTCAGTACAAGCCATGCCAGCTTTTAAACTTTCTAAAAAATGCCACACTCGACGTCATCGACCTCATCATCTCCCTACTTGGAGACAGATAGAAACTCTTATTAATCAACCTGAAAATCTGGGTTCTCAACAGGAAATGACCTGGGATTCTGAGAATATTTTTGTGGCTACACTTGCTTTCCTTGCTTTTGCTTTCCCCGCTCAGGCTGGCTTGAATAATCACACTTATAGGGCTTATATACCTAAGCCCCAGTTATTGCAATTTGTAGAATGGACAGATATAGGACCAGTCATATCCACTAATGACACAGTACATACGTCTCCTCCTTGGAGATTGGAGGGGCCGGCTCCTCTCTTCCTGAGGAAGATGGAAGACTAATAAACATTTCTCTAGGCTATGAAATCCTTCCTTTGTGCATGGGCCCAGGAGAATTATGTATTAATGTTAGTCAACAAAAGTGGACTTTCATCCTGCCTCCGAAAAAGAATTTCAGTACATTGCTTGGACTGTTTACTACCCTGTCCCTTTATGAAAACTATGTCAATACTACCAAATCTTTCGGAAAAGAACAAAAGTTGAAATGTAAGGGGTTTACGTATAAGGACTTTACATATATTCCTGTTTACTGGGATAGATGTCAAGCTAAATCAGGGAAATTAATGTTTTTGGCCAATTACACCATTGTTGATTGGGGAACCCAATCATCTAACTGCTCAGATGATCTTAATAATACAGTGTGTGATATACTACTCAAGAAGAATGGAAGATTACCAATTGTTCAATGGAAAACTCCCATGACAAAGCACTCTTTGGCTGGATTGACAGTGAAAGGGCTACTCCTCGCCCTCGAATCATCCTCAATATATGAATTGGACCTGAACAACAGGACATTTGGAAACATGATGCACGTACTTAAAAACTTGGAACTTGGACTGGATATGCCACAGGGACCAGTCGTTGTCATAGTAACTCTTCCTTCCGTTATAATCATTCATATTTTATACAAACTTCCATCCCCCTTCCTTTTGTTATAGCCATAGGGAACTCACAATTTAATAAGACTTTATGTTCTGTGACTTGTATAGATTGCAAATTGTATACTTGTCTAAATTCCCTTTAAAAAAATGAATCCCTTTTGATTCTTCAATCTTAGTGTAGTCTGTGGTTACCAAGTAGATCTCCAAATACCCTGGGAAGAAGGTCCCATGGTAGGACTTGCCTCCCGGTTACTCTCTAAATTACTCCAATGATCTAAGCGATTCATTGCATGGCTAATTCTTGGCATTTTGGGATTAATAGCCATTTGCATCACTGCTGCAGTTGCAGGCATTGCTTTACAAACCTCAATTCAAACCCAAAACTTTATTCAAATTTGGACTAAAGATGCTGATACTATGTGGGCCACCCAGGCTCAGATGGATGAGGACGTTCAGGATAAAATACAAGAATTAAAAACAGGCATCCAGTGGGTCAGAGAACAATTAATACATTTTAAAAAGCAAGTAGTATTAAAATGTGATTGGACAGTTTTGCATTACTCCTGTTTGGTTCAACAATAGTGCTTACAACTGGGAACAAATCAAGTTTTATTTCCAAGATACACATAATAATGCTCCTTAAATATACAATTGTTGCAAGAGAAACTCTTTGAAATCTTCTCTAAGAGTCTATCCTCTTCCAAAAATTTAGACAACTTAGCTGATCAGATAGCTGATCAATTATCTAGGCTAGTCACTTGAGGATGATTTCAAAGCATTACACTTCGTATTGGATCTGGAGCTATAAAGCTGATAATTATCATGGGGATTAGTATGTGTAGTATACAGATGCCTTTCAATTAAAATGTTCAAACTAAACAGACTCAGTTGGTCAATGCCTTTTTCACAGAAGTATATGCAGTCACCCCCAATTATGAAAAAATAAAACAGGGAGAATAGCCAGGGGACGTTCAACTTTAAGGGATCCAATAGGTTTTCTTCCTTTGTGTAGCGTTTCTCAAGGACTCTGTTCGTTCTCAGTTACTGCAAAACAGGGACGAGCAGAGCTGCACGCAGTCCTCAGTACTGGGATCATGGGAGAAGACACCTGCTTGGATTCCCTTCAGTGTCTCCCTTCAGTGACCTTGAACGTAAAGGATTATGCATTTTGTTGCAACTGGTGGAATTTCATTATTTCTAATGGCAGAATAATAATTTTATTATAGATATATAAGCATGCATTTCTGCAAAAAAAGAAAAAAAAGCACGCGTGTTTCACTCGAGTCTTCTGTCCCCTGCATCCTTCTTCCTGTTAACTCCAGTCACCAGATCCGGGTTTACGAAGACCGTGACATGGATCTAGTTGAGTGATGACACCGTCATGATTATCTGGTCATGAAGAGTATCTTTGTTGAGTTCTTCTGTGCATTCTCGACACCTTTTAATTGTTGCTGTTTCTGTTAGGTCCCCAATATTTCTGACCTTTGTGGTGCATTTCTTTATATGAAATCTTCCCATGGTATCTTTAATTTTCTTGAAGTGATCTCTAGTCTATCTGATTCTATTGTTAACCTCTATTTCTTGGCATTGATCAATGAGGAACGTTTTCTTATCTGCCCTACTTATTATTCAATATTCTGCATTCAAAAAGGTATATCTTTCCCATTCTCATTTCACTTCCACTTCTCTCTCTCCTTTTTCTTTTTTTCTTATTCTCAGCTAGTGTAAGGTGTCTTCGAAAACCATTTTGCCCTTGGGCATTTTTTTGTCCTGGGGATAGTCTTCATTGCTGCTCCTGTACAATGTCACGAACCTCTGCCCTTAGTTCTACAAGAACTCTATTAGATTTCCAATTATAATCAAAAGGGCTTTTATTTAGATCACACCAGAATGATCTAGGGATTTTCCCTACTTTTGTTGAAATCAGTCTGAATGTTTCAGTATGAGCTGATGATCTGAGCCACAGTCAGCTCCCAGTTTGTTTTGGGTGGTTACATTAAGCTTCTCCATCTTCAGCTGTAAAGCATATAATCAGTTTGATTTTGGTATTAACCATCTTCTTGTGTGCATGTGAAGAGTCGTCTCATGTGTTTTTGGAAAACAGTTTCCTATGACTGTCCCTTGTCTTGGCAGAACAGTGTTAGACATTGCCCTGGTTCATTTTGTAGCCAACGGCCAAACTTGTCTATGACTCTAGCTATCTCTTGATGTCCTACTTTTACATTCCAGTCTCCAATGATGCAAACGATATCTTTATGGGTGCGTGTGTGTGTGTGTGTTAGTTCTAGAAGATCCTATTGGTAAACATAGAACCACTCAACTTCAGCTTCTCACCCACCTTCAGCTCAATTTCTACTTCAACATTGCTGGTCAGGACATAGATTTGGATTATTGTGCTATTGCATAGTTTGTCTTGATTATCAGCAGAGATCTTTCTTGAGAATGCACCCAAGAACTGCATTTCACACACTTTTGTTGACTGTGAGTGATACACCATTTCTTCTGTAGGGATTCTTGCCCACCGTGATAGATAAAATGCTCATGTCAATTAAATTTGCCCATTCCCGTCAATTTTAATTCACTGATTCCTGAAAGGTTGATGTTCACCGTTGACAGTTCCTGTTTGACGAATTCCAAGTTAACTTGAATCTTGGGCCTAACTTTCTAAGTTCTTATGCACTATTGTTCTTTACAGAATGAGACTTTAATTCCATCACCAGTCACTACCAAAGCTGGGTGTTTTTTTGTTTGTTTATTTTGTTTGTTTGTTTTTTGCTCTGGCTTCATCTCTTCATTACTTTTGGAGTTACTTCTCCACTGATTTCCAGAAGCATATTAGGACACCTACCAACCCGGGGAGTTCATCTTTCTGTGTCCATTCTGTTTGCCTTTTCATACTATTCATGGTGTTTCAAGGCAAAATACTGAAGCTGTGCCATTCACTTCTCCGTTGACCCACGTTTTCTCAGAACCCTCCATCGTGACTCATCCATCCCAGATGGCCCTACAGAGCCTGACTCATAATTTCGTTGCATTAGACAAGACTGTGGTCCACTGCATCAGTTTGATTAGTTTTCTGTGATTGTGGTTTCCATTACGTCTGCCCTCTAATGGATAAGCATAAAAGGCTTATAGAAGCTTTCTGATGGGAGGGACAGACTGTGAGTGAACCTGAGTCTTGTTTAGATAGGTGGGGCCATGTTCAGTTCAGTTCAGTTCAGTCGCTCAGTCGTGTCCGACTCTCCGCGACCCCATGAATCACAGCACGTCAGGCCTCCCTGTCCATCACCAACTCCCGGAGTACACTCAAACTCATGTCCACAGAGTCGGTGATGCCATCCAGCCATCTCATTCTCCGTCGTCCCCTTCTCCTCCCGCCCCCAACCTTTCCCAGCATCAGAGTCTTTTCCAGTGAGTCAACTCGTCTCATGAGGTGGCCAAAGTATTGGAGTTTCAGCTTTAGCATCAGTCCCTCCAATGAACATCCAGGATTGATCTCCTTTAGAATGGACTGGTTGGATCTCCTTGCAGTATAAGGGACTCTCAAGAGTCTTCTCCAACACCACAGTTCAAAAGCATCGATTCTTCGGCGATCAGCTTTCTTCACAGTCCAACTCTCACATCCATACATGACCACGGGAAAAACCATTGCCTTGACTAGACGGACCTTGGTCGGCAAAGTAATGTCTCTGCTTTTTAATATACTATCAAGGTTGGTCATAACTTTCCTTCCAAGGAGCAAGCGTCTTTTAATTTCATGGCTGCAATCAGCATCTGCAGTGATTTTGGAGCCCAAAAAAACAAAGTCTGACACTGTTTCCACTGTTTTTCCATCTATTTCCCATGAAGTGATGGGACCAGATGCCATGATCTTTGTTTTCTGAATGTTGAGCTTCAAGCCAACCTTTTCACTCTCCTCTTTCACTTTCATCAAGAGGCTTTTGAGTTCCTCTTCACTTTCTGCCATAAGGGTAGTGTCATCTGCATATCTGAGGTTATTGATATTTCTCCCAGCAATCTTGATTCCAGCTTGTGCTTCTTCCAGCCCAGCGTTCCTCATGATGTACTCTGCATATAAGTTAAATAAGCAAGGTGACAATATACAACCTTGACGCACTCCTTTTCCTATTTGGAACCAGTCTGTTGTTCCATGTCCAGTTCTAACTGTTGCTTCCTGACCTGCATACAGGTTTCTCAAGAGGCAGGTCAGGTGGTCTGGGATTCCCATCTCTTTCAGAATGTTCCACAGTTTATTGTGATCCACACAGTCAAAGGCTTTGGCATAGTCAATGAAGCAGAAATAGATGTTTTTCTGAAACTCTCTTGCTTTCTCCATGATCCAGCGGATGTTGGCAATTTGATCTCTGGTGCCTCTGCCTTTTCTAAAACCTGCTTGAACATCTGGGAGTTCACGGTTTACATACTGCTGAAGCCTGGCTTGGAGAATTTTGAGCATGACTTTACTAGCGTGTGAGATGAGTGCAATTGTGCGGTAGTTTGAGCATTCTTTGGCATTCCCTTTCTTTGGGATTGGAATGAAGACTGACCTCTTCCAGTCCTGTGGCCACCGCTGAGTTTTCCAAATCTGCTGGCATATTGAGTGCAGCACTTTCACAGCATCATCTTTCAAGACTTGAAATAGCTCAACTGGAATTCCATCACCACCACTAGCTTTGTTCGTAGTGATGCTTTCCAAGGCCCACTTGACTTCACATTCCAAGATGTCTGGCTCTAGGTCAGTGATCACATTATCGTGACTATCTTGGTCGTGAAGATCTTTTTTGTACAGTTCTTCTGTGGCCATGTTCAGTAAAGCTTTAATCCGATTTTCTGTTGCGGGGAGGGGTAGGGAGGGCTGTGTTCCAGCCCTGTTGTTTGAACTGAGGACAAACTTTGGTATGAGAAATGTACTTGTGATCTTCAAAAGGGCTTGTGCAAGCACTGTTGTATTCAGTGCCCCTCATCCTCCTGCAGCCCACTCTCGGCCCACACTTACAGGCAAATCTGGCTCAGGCTGTTGTGGGGACACTGCTCCTTATGCTTGGCTCCTGGTGCACACAAGATTTTGTTTGTGCCCTCCAACTGCTTCAGTTCTGTGGAAGTTCTGTAATCAAGTCCTCCAAAGTCAAATTTCCTGTGGGGTTCTCAATCCCTTTGCCAGACCCCCAGGTGAGGAATTGTGCAGTGCTCCTAGAACTTCCTTAACAGTACGAGGATTTCTTCGGCATATTTATTTTTCAAATTGTGGATGTCTTCTAGCTGGCTTTATTGTGGATTGAATGGCAAACTCTTCCAAGAGGGCATATGCCATAAACTGCATGACCCAGGTCTGTAGCAGCCAGAGACCCCTCTCCCCTGTCAGGCTACTGCTGACCCATGCCTCTGCAGGAGAAACTCAATCACTGAAAGACAGGTCCGACTCTGTGTCTGGAAGTCTCTGCATAATGGTGCACAAAATGTTTTCTATGAGCCCTCTGAGTGTGGCTGGAAGGTATTGATTCTAAACACAAAGTCACCCCTCCTACAGTCTTCTTGGGATGTCTCCTTCCTCACTGGACATGGTGTACATCTTTTTGGTGGGGCCTGACCTTCTCTTGTCCTTCATCATTCAGTAGCAAGCTGCAATTTTGGAGCTCTCTCAGGAAAAGATAAGTGAACACCCTTCTACTTGGCTATCTTTGCTCCCTCACAGGCACACACTGGCAAAGGGGAGAGATCATATACCCCACGGCTGCACTTTCTTCACCTTTCTACACCGCCAGTTATGCATGAGCACCTGGATGGATTGAATGCTCGCACACAGTATGCTAGGATGCCTGTGGTTTCACAATGAAGGAGCCTACCTGATCATGTCACTTGTCTCACACGATGCTATTATTGGCCGCATCAGAGAGGGAGTTTGCTGCCTGGTGGACTGGTCTGAGGCACCAGTAGGCCAGGGCCTTCCTCTAACGTGTAAAAATTCTCCAGTGCAGTAGCCTATCTTTCTGTTCCTCCTCCTTCCAGTCTCTGTTCGTTTCGGAAGGACCGTGACCTCTTCACTGTCATGGATCCTGTTATAGCCATGCCCACCATTTCCACAGGATACCCCACTTCCCACAGACTAAAGGGTTCAAAGGCTATGCTTTAAAATACCCACACCATAGAATTTACACTGGCTGATTTCTCAAAACTTCCCCATCTGCTTCCTGGTAGAAATACACACATCAACGTGGCACAAACTGTGAGCTTCTTTATGTCTCTTGAGGTAAACCCAGATTTATTGACCCACTTTCCTGAATTGTCACTGGCCATCCTTTCCTCATCCCTGTGTTGAACAGGAGCACCTCAGAGATGCATGGGCCAGTCTTCCCCAGTCTGTGGACGCCTCGTGCCTCCTTCTGCTTGCTGCATGCCTTGTGATCTCTCACCTTCATCTCTACGTCGGATGTGGTTGGACACACATCCACATACAGAAACACACACAAACACCGCCAGTCTACCCACGCATGTACACACAAATGTTCAAAGGCACAGGGAAACATAACAAACAGGGACCATAGGTGTTTCTGTAGCTGAAGAACCAGTGCTTCATATCAAATTTAGAGAACTCCGTATTTCTCCAAGGAAAGTTTCCATTCTGATCTCCAATATGAAATACAGAGGAGTCCAACTTCCAAAGTGGAGAATTAACACCTATGATTGAATGCAGTCAATACAGAGCATTTAACATTTCATGGAAGAAATTCTGTTTCGATATAATTTGAGAAATATGACAAACTCTAAACTTGATGAAGAAAGAGTGGGCCCTGATTTTCATTTGTGCAAGAGAGATCATTCCAAATCCATACTGGTTCTCGATATCTTCAGAAACAAGTGCCAAGATTTTCATATGGGAAATATACAGAATTCCAAATTAAATGCCAGAAAACCACATGTAGATTTTCATACATGAGTAATAGAGAATTCCACATTTCACGTAAGAAAGATAGAATCCAGATTTTCATAGAGTGAAATAAAATATACAATTATCATGGAGTAATACTATTATCACTATATTTGCATGTAAAAGTATAGGTGATGTTATATTTGAGTAAATTTAAGTTCAGTCTCTCGGTCATGTCCAACACTTTGTGATCCCATGGACTGCAAATTACGACAACTCACTGTCCAACAGCAATTCAAAGTCATGTCCATCGAGTCAGTGATGCCATTCAACCATCTTATCCTCTGTCATCCTCTTCTCCTCCTGGATTCAGTGTTTCCCAGGGTCTTTCCGATGAGACAATTATTTGCATTAGGTGGACAAAATTGGAGTTTAAGCTTCAGAATAAGTCCTTCCAATGAATATTCAGTACTGATTTCCTTTAACCTCCTTGCTGTCCAAGAGACACTAAAGAGTCTTCACCAAGAGCACAGTTTTAAGGCATCAATTCTACTGCACTCAGTTATCTTTAGAGTCCAAATCTCACATCCGTACATGACTACCAAAAAAAAAATCATAGCTTTGATTAAGAGGATATTTGCTCACAAAGCAATGTCTCTGCTTTTCAATATGTTGACTTGGCAGGTCATACTGTTCCTTCCAAGGAGCAAGTATCTTTTAATTTCATGGCTGCAGTCACCATCTGCAGTCATTTTGGAGCCCCACAACAAAATAAAGTCTCTCTGTGTTTCCACTGTTGCTCCATCAGTTTCCCAAACAGAGATGGAACCAGTTGTAGTAATCTTCGTTTTCTGAATGTTGAGTTTTAAGTGAACACTGAACTCCTCCTTCTCTTTCACCAAGAGGCTCCTTAGTTGTTCTTCACTTTTGCCGCAAATGTGGTGTCATCTACCATTCTGAGGTTATTGATATTTCTCCCAGAAACTTTGATTCAAACTTTGCCTCATGGAGCCTGGAATTTAACATGTTGCACACCAAATAGAAGATAACTAAGCAGGGTGAAAATATGCAGCCTTGGCATAATTCTTTCCTGATTTGAAAGCACCCTGTTGTCCACGTCCAGTTCTAACTGTTGTTTCTTCAGCTGAATACAGATTTCTCAGGAGGCAGGTCAAGTAGTCTGGTACTATCATCCCTTTAAGAATTTTCCACAATTTACTGTGATCCACTTATGGCAGAAAGTGAAAAGGAATTCAAAAGCCTCTTGATGAAAGTGAAAGAGGAGAGTGAAAAGGTTGGCTTGAAGCTGAATATTCACAAAGCAAAGATCATGGAATCAGGTCCCATCACTTTATGGGAAACAGATGGAAAAACAGTGGAAACAGTGTCAGACTTTTTTTTTTTTTCCTGGCTCCAAAATCACTGCAGATGCTGATTACAGCCAGAAATTAAAAGAGGCTAACTCCTTGGAAGGAAAGTTAGGACCAACCTGGATAGTATATTAAAAAGCAGAGACAATACTTTGACAACAAAGTTCCGTCTAGTCAAGGCTATGGTTTTTCCCGTGGTCATGTATGGATGTGAGAGTTGGACTGTGAAGAAAGCTGATAGTTGAAGAATTGATGCTTTTGAACTGTGGTGCTGGAGAAGACTCTTGAGAGTCCCTTGTACTGCAAGGAGATCCAACCAGTGCATTCTAAAGGAGATCAATCCTCAGTGTTCATTGAAAGGAATGATGCTAAAGCTGAAACTGCAATATTTTGGCCACCACATGCGACGAGTTGACTCACTGGAAAAGACTCTGATGCTGGGAAAGGTTGGGGGCGGAAGGAGTAGGGGACGACAGAAAATGAGATGGCTGGATGGCATACTCTGTGGAAATGAGTTTGAGTGAACTCCTGGAGTTGGTGATGGACAGGGAGGCCTGGCGTGCTGTGATACATGGGGTCGCGGAGAGTCGAACACGACTGAGAGGCTGAACTGAACTGAACTGAACGGAACTGAACTGAACTGACAATGCCTTTATACCAAAGGCTTTGGTATAAACAATGAAGCAGACATACATGTTGTTGTTGTTGTTTTTTCCTGGGGATCTCTTGATCTTTTGATGGGACCTCGGATGTTGGCAGTCTGATCTCTGTTTCCTTTGCCTGTTCTAATTCCTCTTTGAAGTTCATGGCTCACGTACTGTTCAAGCCTGTCCTGGGTAATTTTTACTATTACTTTGCTACTGTTTGAGTTAAGGCCATTGTGTGTTAGGGTGAACAGTTTATGGCATTGCCTTGCTTTGGAATGGAATAAAAACTGAAAGTTTCCAGTCCTGTGGCCACCGCTTCGTTTTCCAAATTCCTTGCATACTGAGTGCAGCACTTTGAGACAATCATTTTTCAGGCTACGACATAGCTGAACTGGAATTCCCTCAGTTCTACCAGTTTTGTTCATAGTGAAGTTTCATAAGGATGGCTTGACTTCACATTACAAGAGGACTGGCTCTAGGTGAGTGATCACATCATCCAGGTTATCTGACTCATGAAGATCCTGTTAAAATAGTTCTTCTGTGTAACCTTGCCACATCTTCTTAATATCTTCTGCTTCATTGAGGTCCATGCAATTTCTGTCCTTTATTTTGAACGTCTCTTCATGAAATGATTCCTTGGTATCTCTAATTTTCTTGACGAGGTCTCTAGTGTTTCCCATTCCATTATTGTCCTCTATTTCTTTCCACTGATCACTGAAGAAGGCTTTCTTATCAATCCTTCCTATTCCTTGAACCTTTGCATTCAGATTGTTATATCTTTAATTTTCTCCTTTGATTTAGCTTCTTTTCTTTTCTCATCTATTTGTAAGGCACCTACAGCAAACCATTTTGCCTTTTTGTATTTTTTTTTTTTTTTTGAGGAGGGTTTCGATCACTGCCTATTGTACAATGTCACAATGCTCTGTCAGTAGCTCATCAGGCATTCTTTGTATCAGATCTAATCCCCTGAATCTATTTGTCACTTTCACCGTGTCATCATAAGGGATTTGATGTAGGCCATACCTGAATGGTCTAGTGGTTTTTCCTACTTTCTTCAATTTAACTCTTGCTTTGGCAATAAGGAGTTCATGATCTGAGCCACTGTCCACTCCCAGTCTTGCTTTGCTGATTCTACAGATCTCCTACATCTTTGGCTGTGAAGAAAAAATCAATCTGATTTCACTTTTAACCATATGATGACGAACATTTGTAGTATCCTCTCGTATTCCCCGAAGAGGGTGTTGCTATGAGCAGTGTGTTCTCTTCGCAAATCTCTGTTAGCCTTTGGATGACTTCATTTTATACTCCAAGGCCAAATTTGCCTGTTACTCCCAGGTATCTCTTGAGTTCCTACTTTTGCATTCCATTCCCCTGTGATGGAAAGGTCATCTTTCTTGTCTGTTATTCTATGAATTCTTATAGGTCTTCATAGAATTGTTCCATTATAGCTACTTCAGCATTACTGGTCAGGGCACAGACTTGGATTACTGTGCTATTGAATGGGTTCCCTTAGAAAGAAACAGAGATCATTCTGTCATTTTTCAGATTGTCACCAAATACTACATTCCAGACTCTTTTTTTGACTATGATGGTTACTCCATTTCTTCTGAGGGATTCTTTCCCACTGTAGTAGACATAATGGTCATCTGAGTTAAATTCATCCATTCCCGTCCATTTTAGTTCACTGATTCCTAAAATGTCAATGTTCATTCACTCTTGACACTGCCGTTTTGACCCCTTCCTATTTACCTTGATTCATGGACCTAACCTTTAAAGTTCCTACGCAATCTTGCTCTTTACAGCATCGAGGTGTTCTTCCATCACTAGTCACATCTGCAAGTGGGAATTTGTTTTTGCTTTGGCTCCATCGCTTCATTCTTTTTGGAGTTTCTTCTGCACTGATCTCCTATATCATATTGGGCAGCTATCAACCTTGGAATTTGTCTTTCAGTACGCTATATTTTGCCTTTACATGCTGCTCATGGAGTTCTTCAGGCAGGAATACTGATGAGGTTTTCCATTCCCTTCTCCAAGGATCACGATTCGTCAGAGCCCATTACCATCACCCGTCCATCATGGGTGTCCCTACAAGCATGACACATAGTTTCATTGAGTGAGTTAGACAAGGCTGTGTCCCATGTGATCAGTTTGGTTAGCTTTCTGAGATTATGGTTTTCATTCGATCTGCCTTCTGATGGATAAGGTCAAGAGGTTGTGGAAGCTTCCTGATGGGGAAGACTGACTAAGGGAAACTGGTTCTTGTTCTGATGGGTAGGGCCACGCTCAGTTCAGTGGCTCAGTCATTGACAAATCTTTGTGGCCCTATGCACTGCAGCATGCCAGTCTACCCTGTCCATCACTAACTCATAGAGTTTACACAAACTCATGTTCATTAAGTCGGTGATGCTCTCCAATCATCCCATCTTCTGTCTACTGTTATCCTCCCGCCTTGAATTTTTCCGTGCATCAGGGTCTTTTCCAATGAGTCAGTTCTTAACACCCCGTGACCAAAGTATTGGAGTTTCAGCTTCAGCACCAGTCCTTCCAATGAATATTCCGGACTGATTTTCTTTAGGATGTACTGCTTTGATCTCCTTGCCCTCCAAAAAACTCTCAAGCCTTTTCTCCAACATCATAGTTCAAAAGTGTCAATTCTTTGGTGCTCAGCTTTCTTTATAGTCCAAATTTCCCATCCATATATGACTACTGGAAAAACCATAACTTTGACTGAACAGAAATATTTTGGAAAGTAATCTCTCTGATGTTTGATATGCTGTCTAGTTTGGTCATATTTTTCTTACAAAGAGAAAGCATCTTCTATTTTTATGGCTGCATTCTCAATCTGCTGTGATTTTGATTACAGTTCCATTCCCCAAACCGCACCCATGGCAAAAAAAAAAAAGTCTCTCATGCTTTCCATTGTTTCCCCTTCTGTTTGCCATGAAGTGATGGGACCGGTTGACATCATCATTGTTTTCTGAATTTTGATTTTTAATGTCATCTATTTCAATCTCCACTTTCACTTTCATCAAGGGGCTCTTTAGTTCGTCTTCACTTTCTGCCATAAATATGGTGCCATCACCAGATAAGAGATTATTGATATTTCACCTGTCTATCTTGATTCCAGCGTGTGCTTATGCAACCAGGCCTTTCACATAATGTAATCTGCACATAATTTAAATAAGCAGCATGTCAGCATACAGCCTTGACGTACTCCTTTCCCATTGGATTCAGATTGCTGTTCCATTTCCAGTTCTAACTGTTGCGACTTGACTGCATACAGATTTTTCAGGAGGCAGGGCAGGTTGTCTGGTATTATCATCTCTCGATAAGTTTTCCATAATTTGTTGTGACCCATAGTGAAAGGCTTTGATGTAGTCAACGATGCAGAAGTAGACTTTTTTCTTCTGGAACTCTCTTCCTGTGTTGCTGATCCAAAGGCTATTGACAATTTGATATCTGGATCCTCTGCCTTTTAAAAATCAAGCTTGAACACCTGGAAGTTCATGGTTTATGTACTGTTGAAGCCTGGTTTGGAGAATTTTAATCATTATTGTGCTAGTGTGTAAGACGATTGCATTTGTGTGGTAGTGTGAAAATTCTTTGGCACTGGCTTTCTTTAAGATTGAAATGAAAACTGACCTCCTTGTATAATTATGGGTCATTAATATGTGTATATTAAAAAAAATCCCAATATTGATTATGTTTATTGTCCACTTATTTTTCAAACTAAATTATGAAAAAGGAGTAAAGAAGAAAAAAGAATTCTGCTTGGTGTTCTCTGATGACCTAAATGTGAAGGAAGTATAAGAATTCAGGAATTTATGTACACATAAGTGTCCTTCATTTTGTCATAGTGCAAAAAAAACTAAGACTATAATTTTTATAAAACAAGATTGGCTAATGCAATATTACAAGTCAACTGTACCTCAAGCAGTGAACAAATAAATGGTTCCACCATTTTCAATATTTTGGTCCTTGAGAACATGATGGTAAACAAAATATTTCAGTTACAATGTGACAGAAACTTTAATCACGTGATGGTGTTGTAAATATATGTGAATTTAGAAAAAGTGAGTTAAAAGTGGTTATCAGAGCCTATTCAAAATGGACCATGATTGTTCGAGTTACCAACTTGTATCGTAGGTCAAATATTTCTTCAAGAAAGATGTCTAATAGAGACAGGATGGACATAATTCTGCAGATCTTAGCTCAAGATTATTAGTGAAGTTGGAAATACAACTGCAACCACAGTCACACGTTCAATGGAGTGCAGTAGAATATATATTGTTCCCATTCTCAGGGCCCTCTAGGCCTTCTACCCTAGGGCTGGGTAGTGAAAGGCAGAGTTTCGGGACAGGCAAAAGACTATGCATTGCAGAGGCACAGTTCCCCCGATGGAGCCATTCACTGGCCTCCACCAGGGTTCGAAGAAGTAGCCACACGTCCAATGCTCACCTCCATGACCTTATGGCTGTGGCAAACTGTAGGGGTAACAGTCTATGACACCCAGCCCCCTTTTGGATAGTATGAGGAGACCAAGGACCAACTGTGTTTCGGGCACCTGACTCCCTCATTAAAGTGACTGGACAAAGTATGAGAACCTTGGAAATAGAAGGACACAGAGAACAGACAGCTTCCCCTTCAGCTGGGACTGGGCACTGATGGGAGAACCACGACCTAGCCTAAGCCCAGACAGGATAACCACCCTTCAGAGGGAAACCCTCCTTCTAACCAGGATGTTGGATGATGAAAGTCCTTTTAGGATATTTCCTTTCAGAATACAGATTGATATTTTATTCAGTACAGGTTTACAGAGACAGCATTACTTGACTGTGACCTTACCTCAATAACAGAAGTAAGAGAACCTGACAGCAAGGTATTTGCAACACCTTATCACAACCTTCACTTACCTTTCCTCTAAGTGAGATGGGTTGGAAGCTTTGAGGAATTTGGTGTAATTAAAGGAATAAGCCACATATCTTGCATTGTTGTGCAATGAAAACCGCTAGTATTTAAACGTCAATCTTTGAAAATAACTTAGCCTAATAATATTGGGTATTTTTAGCAGTAACATCTTATGTCTCACTTTTGTGGATGGGAGAGTGCCTCATTTCAAAACCACATTCTATCATGTGTACATGAGAAGTTTATCCTTTTCCAGTATAAAACAAATTAACTGGTGCACTGGGATGAACTAGAGATATGGGATGCGGAGGGAGGTGGAGGGTGGTCTAGATGGGGAACATATGTACACCTGGGGTGGATTCATGTCACTGTATGGCAAAACCAATACTTTGGAAAGTAATCAGCCTCCAATTAAAACAAATACATTTAAAATAATAATAGTAATAAAAACAAATTAGCAAGCACTGACTGATGGATACCCCAATGATCAAGTTAATTAAGGACCAAATTGCTATGACAGATGTTACCAGGTCTATTTGAAGAATACTTATAACTTTGAAAATATTGTAATGAACTGATATCCAAGTATACATATATAATATATACGTATTTTGACTTTACAACAATTCTGTAGTTCGTATATGTGCATCACGGTTTGGTTTAATACGTATACAAAATAAATATTTTTCTTTCCCTAATGTCTTTATGTTGAGGATATGGAGGTTGGCAAGAAACTCTGAATCTTGTTCACAGTTGAATTAGTCCCACAAAACCCATTTTTCTTGACAATCTGCTTTCTGAATTGGGTAGATCTGATTAGTGGGGTGAACACTCAGAGACAGATTAATATACAAGAGTAACAAGTGAAAAGAAGAAAATCAATATTGTAGAATAATTTTGTCCTCTCAAAATGTGTACTTTGAAGACGATGGCCTCACTGACTCGATGGACATGAGTTTGAGTGAACTCTGGGAGTTGCTGAAGGACAGGGAGGCCTGGCGTGCTGTGATTCATGGGGTCACAGATAGTCGGACATGACTGAACGACTGAACTGAACTCACTGTACCTTGTACAGAGTCAAAATTGTGAGCAATGTATAATTGCTTTCTGAACCTTTTTGCCAATAGGGTTTTTAGGTAGATATTGTGATACACAGGACTGGGTTTTCACAAGGAAAGGAGAGCAGACACAGAAAACACAGAGACATTAACATGTGGAGACAAAGCCATGTGAAGATGTTTTACCATCCAAAAGAGGCCTCAGAAGAAAGAAAATCTTGTAACCCTTTGATTACTGGCTAGATCCCTGGAAGTATGAGAAAATCTTTATTGAAGCTACCTGCTATATGGCATGCTGTTACAGCAAACCTTGAAAAGACATACACCAGTACCTCTTGAAAATAAACTTTAAAGTTCAAAAGAAGCCTACAGTTCATACCCAGGTTCTCACGGAAAGGAAACTGTTAAAGAACTCTCTGACCCATAACCTGATAATGTTTCAGAATTTTAATGGGAAAAATCCCATTCTTCATTGCAAAGAGAAGTACAAAGTACTTAGGAATAAATTTACCTAAAGAAACAAAAGACCTGTATTTATATATAGAAAACTAAAACACTGCAAAAATAAAGATAATAGAAACAGACCGAGAAATGTCAGCTTCTTAGATCAGAAGAATCAATATGTGAAAATGAATACACAAGCAAAAACACAATAGGTTCACTGCTATCTACCAGTGTTCTTGCTGTTGTTGCTGTTGTTTCCACAGAACAAGGACAAATAATTTCAACCTCTAATAGCCAAAGCAATCTTGAAAAAGAATGGAAATAGTGGGATCAACCTGCCTGACTTCAGGTCATACTACAAAGCTACAGTCATCAAGAAAGTAAGGTACTGGCACAAGACAAAAATATAGATTAATGGAACAATATAGAAAGCTCAGAGTTATACCCACACATATATGGACACTTTATCTTTGGCAAAGGAGGCAGAAATATATAATGGAGGAGAGAAACCACTTTAAAAAGCAGTGCTGGAGAAAATTGTCAACAACTGTAAAAGAATGTGCTAAAACACATTCTACCATCCTATACAACAATACACTTAAAACTGATTAAAGATATAAACATAAGTCTAGAGACTATATAACTCTCAGAGGAAAACGTAGGTAGAACAGACTGTAGCACAAATCACAGCATGATTCTCTGTGGCCCACCTGAGTGATGGAAATAAAAATTAAAACAAACATGGGACCTCATTAAACTTGAAAGTTTTACACAATGAAGGAAACAATACGCAAGGTGAAAAGGCAGCCTTACCAATGGGAGAAAATGAGAGTAAAGAAAGTAACTGAAAACAAAGTAATCTCCAAAATATACAAGTAGCTCATGCAGTTCAATACCAGAAAAATAAGCAATCCATCAAAAAGTGGCACAAAGAACTAAAGAGATTTCTCCAAAGGAGACATACAGATGTCTAACAAACACAGGAAAATCTGCTCAACATCACTCATTATCAGAGAAACGCAAATCAATACTCCAGTGAGGTACCGTTTCACACGGGTCTAAAGCTACCTACAAAAACTATCATCAAAAAACTCTACAAGCCAGCAATGCTGGAGAGGGAACAGAGAAAGGGAACCTTCTTACATTGTTGGTGGGAAGGCACTATGGAGGACAGTGTGGAGGTTTCTTACAATAAAATTAAAAAAAGGAAATAGAATTGCCATGAGACCCAGTGATCCCACTTCTGAGCATACACACCAAGAAAACTAGAATTCAATGAGACATATGTACTCCAATGTTCATTGGAACACTATTGACAATAGCTTGGACTTTTGAAACAACCTTGATGTCCGGTTCGAAGATGAATGGTTAAGGATGATGCTGTCTATATACACAATGGAATATTCAGCTATTAAAAAAGGAACACGTTTGAGTCAGTGTTATGAGGTGGATGAAACTGGAACCTATTATACAGAGAGAAGCAAGCCAGAATGAGAAACACCAACGCAGTATATGAAACCTTATATATGAAATTTAGAAAGAGGTAACAACGTTGTTATAAGTGAGACAATGAAAGTGATACATATATAAAGAAAAGAATTTGGGACTCTGTGGGAGAAGGCGAGGGTGGGATGCTGGGAAAGAATAGCATTGAAACATGAAACATTGAAACATGTATATTATCATATGGAGAACAGACAACCAGTTGAAGGCCATTGAATGAAGCAAGGCATACAAAACTGGTGCTGTGGGACAACCGAGAAGGATGAGTCCATGAGATAGGTGACTGACATAATAGTGTGGAGGAAGCTCTGATGAGAATTCAGTAACCATGAAAGAAGTTCGCTTGTCTTACAGGAAAAGAAAAAGTCTCTTTTTCTCCCTGTTAGCTCTCATTAACTCTATCCACTCGTCGATACCCAGCCAGCGGGGATGAACCAGTTTGATCTCAAATCTAAACCGGACATTCCAGCAATGAAGAGTCTAACCCACTGTGACTGAGGCCTTCAAGTATGTCACTGTGGAGCCCATCCTTTCTTCTTCCTAACATCATCTCCATGTTCCCCTGAGCATCAGGTACCTCCATAAGTATTTCTTAGCTGTTGCTCATGAAGGCAACTGAACAACCCTCATGACCTCTTATCAATCTCATTAAAGTGTGAAATAGACAAATATGCTAAAAAGACCTGGAAAACTTCCCTAATACTGAGAACGCCTTCAGAAAAAGGAGTCCCAGTCTTCCTGATAAATTCTTGGTAAAGGTCATGTAACTTGTGGGAAAGAATATAAAGAATATGCTCACTGTTGCTATGGAAAGAAGTGGGTAATACGATGGAATTAAAAAGTCCTTTCACATGTGACATAAAAAATGATGAGACAGCATGGGAAAGACAGACACAAAGCCACATATATGTGGGGTGAAAGTTCTTGGGTTTTTTTGCTCTACGACAGACCTGTTAAATGCATAAAGCAGGCTGCTCCTAGAAAGGAAGAGGTATATGTTGGTATCAAGATTATCATTTCCTCTCAGTTCCATATCTTTCCTTTGTGATACTTACTAGTCCAGACAAGTAAAACTTAAATTAGAGTTTATCATTCCAAAATAGGAAATGAAACATCCCAGTGGACCAGATTCTCTAAAGTCAAAACAGTGTCTTTATTTCGTATACTAGGAAAGAAGTTTCAATTCTTGAATGGTAAAGAAGAAGCATAAGACTCTCCTCATAGGATATGTTTTTGTTTCCTTCTTGGTCTTCTTTTTTCTTTCTTTGAAGGTAAAAGACAGCCAGTGAACTTTAATACAGTCACAGAGATAATTTAGAATAATGTTAAGCCCTTCATTGTGAGCGACACAAAGTCCTATGAGATAATAAATAAACACAATTGCATCTCACACTAAGATACATGTTTGTGTATATATGTTCAGTCTTGTCCAACTCTTTGCAACCAAATGAAATGGAGAACACCAGGTTCCTCTGCTCATGGGATTTACCAGGCAAGATAGTTGCTTCCTGTGGCCATTTCCTACTCCACTGTTAGATGTATGGAATGAATAAAAATATTACCCATGAATTTTCTTGCATCTCTTTCAAGACAAAATAAATTATACAGGCTCTTTGCTCGAGTGAATCTTTCTGAATTCCAAAGATGCAGTTGGGAATGAGAAATGGTTAAAATATTGTGGACGCTCATGATCACAGCAAGGCTGATACAAATTAAAGGAAAAGGTAAACCTTGAAACCTGACCTACCTTAGAATTTAGTGAAGCTCAATTTTTGTTAAACATATACCAACAAAAGTTCCCTTCTTTATGTCCTTTTAACAGCTAAAGATGGAGAAATAAGTAGATAGATGCAGTAGAGCTCAGAGAAGTCAGACAGAAATCTCTGTATATGACCCAGACCGTTTTCAAGCGTTTCACCTTTGTTTGCTTGCCTGTTTGCTTGTTTGATTTTAAAGAACTCATTTCCCAGAACTTCATAGAAACTGAAGATCTTGTGTCACCTTGGTGGTGGCGGGAACCATGACAACGAGCAAGTGCACTGGTTTTCCCTCAGGGCTCCAGGTATAAATCAGTATGTCCAGGGCTTAAGTTCTCCGTAAGAGAAGCCACAAATCAAATATCCGAAATCTGTGGGATCATGAAAATAACAAGAGAGCTCCAGGAACAAACAAACAAATAAACATATTCTTCTACTTCGTTGTTTATAACAAAGGTTTTGACTGTGTGGATCACAACAAATGCTGGAAAATTCTTAAAGTGATAGGAACACCAGATCACCTGACCTGCCTCCTAAAATATCTGTATGCAGACCAAGAATCACCAGTTAGGACCGGATGGAAAACAACAGACTGCTTCCAATTAGAGAAAGGATTATGACAAGGCTGCTTATTTAAATTCCATGTATTGTTCACTTCAGTCGCTCAGTCATATCCGACTCTTTGCGACCCATTAACCGCAGCACGCCAGGCCTCCTTGTCCATTACCAACTCCTTGGGTTTACACAAACTCATGTCCATTGAGTTGGTGATGCTATCCAATCATCTCATCCTCTGTCATCCCTTTCTCTTCCTGCCCTCAATATTTCGTAGCAACAGGAAATTCCCCAGTGAGTCGCTTAATCACATCAGGTGGCCAAAGTATTGCAATTTCATCTTCAACATCAATCACTCCAATGAACACCCAGGACTGATCTCCATTAGGATAGACTGGTTGGAGCTCCCTGCAGTCCAAGGGACTCCCAAGAGTCTTCGCCTCCCCTACAGTTCAAAAGCATCAATTCTTCAGCGCTCAGATTTCTTTAAAGTCCAACTCTCACATCCATACATGCCCACTGGAGAAACCATAGCCTTTACTAGACGGACCTTTGTTGGCAAAGTAATGCCTCTGCTTTTTAATGTGCTGACTAGGCTGGTCATAACTTTCCTTTGAAGTAGTAAGTGTATTTTAAGTTCATGACTGCAATCACCATCTGCAGCAATCTTGGACCCTAAGAAATAGTCAGCGACTGTTTTCACCTATTTGCCATAGAGCGATGGGACCAGATACCATGATCTTAGTTTTCTGAATGTTGAGCTTTAAGCGAACTTTTTCACTATCCTCTTTCACTGTCATCAAGAGGTTCTTTAGTTATTTTTCACTTTTTGCCGAAAGGGCGGTGTCGTTGGCATATCTGACTTTATTGATATTTCTCCCAGAAACCTTGATTCCAGCTTGTGCTTCCTCCAGCACAGCACTTCTCATGATGTACTCTGCATATAAGTTAAATAAGCAAGGTGATAATATACAGCCTTGACTTACTCCTTTTCCTATTTTGAACCAGTCTGTTGTTCCATGACCAGTTCTAACTGTTGTTTCATGACCTTCATATAGGTTTCTCTAGAGGCAGGTCAGGTGGTCCGGTATTCCCATCTCTTTCAAATTTTCCGCGATTTATACTGATCCACCCAGTCAAAGGCTTTGGCATAGTCAGTAAATAAGACAGAGATGCTTTTCTGGAGCTCTCTTCTTGATGTTGGCAACTTGATCTCCGGTTCCTCTGCCATTTTTAAAACCAGCTTGAACATCTGGAAGTTCACAGTTCACGTATTGCTGAAGCTTAGCTTCGAGAATATAGAGCATTATTTTACTAGCATTTGAGATGAGTGCAATTGTGCGGTAATTTACACATTCTATGGCATTGCCTTTCTCTGGGATTGAAATGAATATCGCTCTTTTCCACTCCTGTGGCCACTGCTGAATTTTCCAAATTAGCTGGCCTATTGAATGCAGCACTTTTAAAGCATCATCTTTCAGGATTTGAAAAAGCTCAACTGACATCCAAACACCTACACTAACTTAGTTCGTAGTGATGCTTCCTAAGGCCCACTTGACTTCACATTCCAAGATGTCTGGCTCTAGGTGAGTGGTCACACCATCGTGATTATCTGGGTCGTGAAGATCTTTTTTCTACAGTTCTTCTGTGTATTCTTACCACCTCTTCTTTATATTTTCTGTTTCGGTTAGATCCCTACCGTTTCTGTGCTTTTTAAAGTCCATCTTTGCATGAAATGTTCTGGTGGGATCTCCAGTGTTCTTGAAAAGATCTCTCGTCTTTCACATTCTATTGTTTCCCTTCTTTTTTTGCACTGATCCCTGAGGAAGGCTTTTTTTTCTCTCCTTGCTTTTCTTTAGAAATCTGCATTCAAATGGATATATCTTTCCTTTTCTCTTTCGCTTTTTATTTCCCTGTTTTCAAAGCTATTTGTATGGCCTCCTCAGAGAGCCATTCATTTTTTTACATTTCTTCACCTGGGGATGGTCATGATCCCTGTCTCCTGTACAATGTCAGGTACCTACATCCAGAGCTCATCAGGCACTCTGTCAATCAAATCTAGTCCCTTAAATGTATTTTGCACTTCCAGTGTATAGTCATAAGGGATTAGATTTAGGTCATACCTGAATGATATAGTGGTTTTCTCCATTTTCTTCAACTTCTGTGTGAATTTGGCAATATGGAGTTCAGGATCTGAACCACAGTCATCTTCCTGTCTTCTTTTTGCTAAATGTATAGAGCTTCTCTATTTTTGCTGCCAAGAACATAATCAATCTGATTTCAGTGTCGACAATCTGGTGACGTCCATGTGTAGAGTCTTCTCTTGTGTTGTTGGAAGAGGGTGTTTGCTTGACCCGTGCGTTCTCTTGGCAGAACTCAATTAGCCTTTGCCCTGCTTCATTCTTTATTTCCAGGCCAATTTGCCTGGTACTCCATGTGTTTCTGGAATTCCTACTTCTGCTTTCCAGTCCCCTATAATGAAGAGGGCATCGTTTTTGGGTGTTAGTTTTAGAAGGTCTTGTAGGTCTTCATAGAATTTTAAACTTCAGCGTCTTCAGTGTTACTGATCAGAGCAGAGATTTGGATTATTATGATAGTAAATCCTTTGCCTTGGAAAAGAACAGAGATCATTCTGTCATTTTTGAGATTGCACCCAAGTACTGCATTTTGGACTCTTTTGCTGACTATGATGGCTACTTCATTTCTACAAAGGGATTCCTGCCCACAGTAACAGATATAATGGTCATGTGAGTTAAATTCTCCCATTCCATCTTAGTTCACTGATTCCTAGAATGTCAGTGTTCACTCTTGTCATTTCCTGTTTGACACTTCCAATTTGCCTTGATTCATGGACCTAAAATTCCAAGTTTCTATGCAGTATTGTTCTTAATAGCATCAAACCCTGCTTCGATCACCAGTCCCATTCACAACTGGTTACTGATTCTGCTTTGGGACAATTGCTTCATTATTTCTGGAGTTATTTCTCCACTGATCTCTAGAAGCATATTGGGCACCTACCGAAATCTTTCAGTGTCCAATCTTTCTGTTTTCACTGTTATCATGGGGTAATCAAGGCGGAATACTGAAGTGCTTTGCCATTGCCTATGACAGTGGACCATATTCTTCCAATCTGGTGAAGAGTTGTCATCAGGTAAAAGAAAATTTCTTCTTGGAGAAAACTCTATTGCAAATCTAGACATTGTATTTAGCAGAGACATTCACCTTGGTAACAAAGGCCTCCACTTCACACGCCCCTGTTTTTCACCCAGTAGTCATGTGCAGATGTGAGAGCTGGAATATAAAGAAAACTGAGAAAAGGAGAAATGATGGCTTTCAACTGTGCTGCTGCCGAAGACTCTTCAGTTCAGTTCAGTCACTTAGTCTTGTCTGACTCCTTGTGACCCCATGAATCACAGCACACCAGGTCTCCCTGTTCATCACCAACTCCCGGAGTTCACTCAAACTCATGTCCACAGAGTCGGTGATGTCATCCAGCCATCTCATTCTCTGTCGTCCCCTTCTCCTCCCGCCCCCAACCCTTCCCAGCATTATAGTCTTTTCCAGTGAGTTGACTCGTCGCATGAGGTGGCCAAAGTATTGCACTTTCAGCTTTAGCATCAGCCCTTCCAATGAACACCCAGGATTGATCTCCTTTAGAATGGACTGGTTGGATCTTCTTGCAGTCCAAGGGAGTCTCAAGACTCTTCTTCAACACCACAGTTCAAAAGCAACAATTCTTCCGTGATCAGCTTTCTTCACAGTCCAACTCTCACATCCATACATGACCACGGGAAAAACCATAGCCTTGACTAGACGGACCTTGTTTGGCAAAGTAATGTCTCTGCTTTTTAATATACCATCAAGGTTGGTCATAACTTTCCTTCCAAGGAGTAAGCCTCTTTTGACTCCATGGCTGCAATCAGCATCTGCACTGATTTGGGAGCCCAAAAAATAAAGTCTGACACTGTTTCCACTGTTTTTCCATCTATTTCCTATGAAGTGATGGGACCAGATGCCATGATCTTTGTTTTCTTAATGTCGAGATTCAAGCCAACATTTTCACTCTCCTCCTTCATTTTCATCAAGAGGCTTTTGAGTTCCTCTTCACTTTCTGCGGTAAGGGTAGTGTCATCTGCATATCTGAGGTTATTGATATTTCTCCCAGCAATTTTGATTCCAGCTTGTCCTTCTTCTAACCCAGTGTTCCTCATGATGTACTCTGCATATAAGTTAAATGAGCAAGGTGACAATATACAGCCTTGACGTACTCCTTTTCCTTTTTGGAATCAGTCTGTTGTTCCATGTACAATTCTGACTGTTGCTTCTTGACCTGCATACAGGTTTCTCAAGAGGCAGGTAAGGTGGTCTGGTATTCCCGTCTCTTATAACTTTCCACAATTTATTGTGATCCACACAGCCAAATGTCGTCCACTGGTAAACGGAATGGCAAATCACGTCAGTATGCTTGCCTTGAGAGCCCAATGAAAAGTATCAAAGAGCAAATTGATATGATACTGAATGAGGAATTCCCCAGGTTGGTAGGTGCCCAGTATGGTTCTGGATATCAGTGGAGAAATAACTCTAGCAGAAATAAAGGGATGGAGAAAAAGCAAAAACAATACCCATTTGTGGATGTGAACGGTGATAGAAGCAAGTTCCGGTGCTGTAAAGAGCAATATTGCGTAGGAACCTGGAATGTTAGGACCATGAATCAAGGCAAATTGGAAGGGGTCAAACACGAGATGGCAAGAGTGAACATAGACATTCTAGGAATCAGTGAACTAAAGTGGACTGGAATGGGTGAATTTAACTTAGATGACCATCATATCTACTACTGTGGGCAGGAATCCCTTAGAAGAAATGGAGTAGCCATCATGGTCAACAAAAGAGTCCGAAATGCAGTACTTGGATGCAATCTTAAAAACGACGGAATGATTTCTGTTCGTTCCCAAGGCAAACCATTCAATATTACAGTAATCCAGGCATATGCCCCAACCAGTAACACTGAAGAAGCTGAAGTTGAACGGTTCTATGAAGACCTACAAGACCTTCTAGAACTAACATCCAAAAAAGATGCCCTTTCCATTAGAGGGGACTGGAATGCAAAAGGAGGAAGTCAAGAAACACCTGGAGTAACAGGCAAATTTGGCCTTGGAGCACGGAATGAAGCAGGGCAAAGGCTAATACAGTTTTGTCAAGAGAACGCACTGGTCATAGCAAACACCCTCTTCCTAAAACACAAGAGAAGAGGCTACACATGGACATAACCAGATGGTCAACACCGAAATCAGATTAATTATATTCTTTGCAGCCAAATATGGAGAAGCTCTATACAGTTAGCAAAAACAAGACCAGGATCTGACTGTGTCTCAGATCCTAAACTACTTATTGCCAAATTCAGGCTAAAATTGAAGAAAGTAGGGAAAAGCACTAGACCATTCACATATGACCTAAATCAAATCCCTTATGATTATACAGTGTAAGTGAGAAATAGATTTAAGGGACTCGATCTGATAGATCGAGTGCCTGATGAACTCTGGACAGAGGTTCGTGACATTGTACAGGAGACAGGGACCAAGATCATCCCCAAGAAAAGAAATGTAATAAAGCAAAATGGCTGTCTGAGGAGGCATTACAAATAGGTGTGAAAAGAAGTGAAGCGAAAAGCAAAGGAGAAAATGAAAGATATAAGCAACTGAATGCAGAATTCCAAAGAAGTACAAGGAGAGATAAGAAAACCTTCCTCTGTAATCAATGCAAAGAAATAGAGGAAATAAACAGAATACGAAAAACAAGAGATCTCTTCAAGAAAATTAGAGATTCCAAGGGAACATTTCATGCAAAGATGGGCTCGATAAAGGACAGAAATGGTATGGACCTAACAGAAGCAGAAGATATTAAGAAGAGATAACAAGAGTACACAGAAGAACTGTATAAAAAAGATCTTCACCACCAAGATAATCACGATAACGTGATCACTGACCTAGAGCCAGACATCTTGGAATGCGAAGTCAAGTGGGCTGTAGAAAGCATCACTACGAACAAAGCTAGTGGATGTGATGGAATTCCAGTTGAGCTATTTCAAATCTTGAAAGATGATGCTGTGAAAGTGCTGCACTCCGTATTCCAGCAAATTTGGAAAACTCAGCAGACCACAGGACTGGAAAAGTTCAGTCTTCATTCCAATCCCAAAGAAGAGCAATGCCAAAGAATGCTCAAACTATCGCACAATGCACTCATCTCACACGCGAGTAATGTCATGTTCAGAATTCTCCAAGCCAGGCTTCAGCATTATGTGAACCATGAATTCCCAGATGTTCAAGCAGGTTTTAGAAAAGGCAGAGGCACCAGAGATCGAATTGCTAGCATCCGCTGGATCATGGAGAAAGCAAGAGAGTTCCAGGAAAACATCTATTTCTGCTTCATTGACTATGCCAACTCCCAGAGACCACCCGAACTCATGTCCACTGATCGGCAATGCCATCCAAACATGCCATCCTCTGTCATCCCCTTCTCCTCCTGCCCTCAATTTTACCCAACATTAGGGTATTTTCCAATGAGTCATCTCTTCACATCAGATGTCAAACTATTGGAGTTTCAACCTCAACATGACATATTCCAACAAATACCCAGGGCTGATCTCCTTTAGGATGGACTGGTTCGATCTCCTTGCAGTCCAACGGTCTCTCAAGAGTCTTTTCCATCACCACAGTTCAAAAGAATCAATTTTTCAGCACTAAGTTTTCCTTACAGTCCAACTCTCACATTCATATATGACCACTGAATAAATCATAGCCTTGACTAGATGGACCTCTGATGGCAAAGGAATGTCCCTGCTTTTTAATATGTTATCTAGGTTTGTCATAACTTTCCTTCCAAAGAGAAAGCGTCTTTTAATTTCATCGCTGCCGTCACCATCTGCAGTGATTTTGAATCCCGAAAAGTTAAAAACTCTTAGGGGGCCCTTGGACTGCAAGGAGATTAAGCCAATTCATCCTAAATGAAATCAACCATAAGTATTCATTCAAAGGACTAATGATGAAGTTGAAAGTTCAGTTTGGGCCAGCTGATGCAAAGTGTCAATTCACTGGAAAATTCATGATGCTTTTAAAATTTGATGACAGGAGAAGAAGAGAGTAATGGAGGATAAGATGGTTGGACGGTATCAGAAAAACAATGGACATGCATTGGCACAAACTCTGGGAGATACTGAAATATAGAGAGGCCTGTTGTGCAGCAGTCCATGGCATCACAAAAGAGTTGAAGACAACTTGTTGACTGAAAAATGACACTCAATGTCTCTAGCGTTACTTCTTCAAATCACTCTATGATTAAATACTTAATGAAAGTAGTTATAAATAACAACTAAGGTGGTATAATAGCAGATGGTGCAATGCATTTTTTGTAAACAAATATGGGAACTGTAGGGTCGGAAAGAAACAAATCTTAGGATTGAATGAATTTTAAATATTACTGTGAGGGAGGAGATAGGAAGACGGGAAGATGGAGGCAAAATAGGATGGGGTGACAACTGTCTCCCTCAGAAATTCATTAAAAGAAAAATTGAACGCTGAGTGAATCCAACAAAACAACTTCTGAATGCTGGCAGAGGACATCAGGCAACCAGAAAAGCAGGCCATTGTCTTCGAAAAGAGGTAGGAAATAATACAAAAGATAAAAAGAGAGGTAAAACAGGGCGGGATGGAAGTCCATCCCGAGAAGGGAGGCTAGAAGTTTCCAAGCACTTGGAAACACTCACTGGCGAATCTGTGACAACTCTTGGAACCTCAGAGGGCCACATAACTGGGAGGAACAATAAATAAATAATTAAAACCTACAGACTACGTGTCCAGTGGTAACTCCCAGCAGAGAAGAAGTGCAGCCGCCCGCACACACCACCAGCAAGCAGGGAATGGGCAGGGAGGGGCGGGCTGCATCCCTTAGAGTAAGGACAGGGCCTGAATGCCCCGAGTGCAATCTGAGGTTGCTAACTTAAGATAGCTAAGCAGACTGTGGGATAGCTAGCCCTCAAAAAGGCGAAAAGCCCCAAGATAAGACACCACCAGACCCACTCACAGAACAAAGGACTAAACAGAGCTAGATATCTGCGGTCAGCCCATCCACCATCCCCCTCTGAGATAGGCAGGGAAGTACAGCCAGAGACAGAAGCGGACAATCGCGGTCCCAGTGAGGCATCCAATACCAAGCTGCATGCAGGCTTCGTTGCTAACCAAGACTTCTTGGGTTCTGGCCGGTTGATATCCGTTGAAAAGGTGCGCTGGTTGTACACCCAGAAAACCGAACATCAGGGACTGGGGAGGCAATAAGTTGCAGTGACCCCGCTGGCCAAACACCTGCTCACCTGAGCTGCTCAGACTGGGGAAGGGCACAAAACACAGGCCCAACCAAGTCTGTGCCTTTGTGTAGTACCCGAGTACCAGAACCTGAGCAGTTTAGACCAGAGATGTACATCCAACCCAGCGCCGGCCTTGGACGGTTTGCAGCAGAGCAACCTAGAGCCTGTGCAGTGTAGACTGGGACACACACATGCCATGAGTGGGGGCAAACCCAGTGTGGCTGAGAAACTGCAAGCACTCCCCACAGATGCCGTTGATATTTGTCTGCAGCTTACCCCCCACCCCACAGCACGACTGAATGGGTGAGCCTAAAAAAGTGTCTACCACAGTCCCCTTGTGTCAGCACAGAAATTAGACACTGAAGAGACCAGCAAACAGAAGACGCTTCAACAGAAGGAACTGAGTTGGAAGAGACAGATGGAGAAGTCTTGAGCTTACTGCAAGAATACCAGAGCCAGAGGCTTAAGTCCAAATCCTGAGAACACCAAAGAACTCTTGTTCCAGGGAACATTAATTGATAGGGGCTCATGAAATGCCTCCATCATTTCAGTTCAGTTCAGTCGCTCAGTCGTGTCCGACTCTCCGCGACCCCATGAATCACCACATGCCAGGCCTCCCTGTCCATCACCAACTCCCAGAGTTCACTCAAACTCGTGTCCACAGAGTCGGTGATGCCATCCAGCCGTCTCATTCTCTGTCGTCCCCTTCTCCTTCCGTCCCTAAACTTTCCCAGCATCAGAGTCTTTTCCAGTGAGTCAACTCGTCGCATGAGGTGGCCAAAGTATTGCAGTTCAGCTCTAGCATCAGTCCTTCCAATGAACACCCAAGATTGAGCTCCTTTAGAATGGGCTGGTTGGATCTCCTTGCAGTATAAGGGACTCTCAAGAGTCTTCTCCAAGACCACAGTTCAAAAACATCTATTCTTCGGTGATCAGCTTTCTTCACAGTTCAATTCTCACATCCATACATGATCACGGGAAAAACCATTGTCTTGATTAAACGGACATTGGTTGGCAAAATAATGCCTCCATACCTACACTGAAACCAGGCAACACCCAAGGGTCAACAAGTTCCAGAGAAAGACATACAATGCACATTATCCAGCAACGCAGGAGAATAGACCTGAGCTTCAATATAATGGCTGCCCAAAGCCACTGGAAAATCCACTGACATCTCATAACTCATTACTGGACCCTTCATTCCATTCCAGAAAGAAGAAATCAGCTCCATCCACCTGAACACCGGCACAAGCTTCCCTAACCAGGAAACCTTGACAACCACCCATCCAAAGCCACACACAGCAATTAAACTACACAATAAGGATAACTCCACAGACTGCCAGAAGGTGGAAAGGCCACCCCAAACACAACAATATAGGCAAGATGAAGAGGCAAAGAAATACCCAGCAAGTAAAGGAACAGGATAAATGCCCACCAAAAAAGAAAACAAAAGAATAAGATATAGGGAATCTATCTGACATAGAATTTCGAATACTGAGAGTGGAAATGATTCAAAATCTTGAAAACAAACTGCAGTTGCAGATAAACAACCTGGAGACAAGGATCGATAAGATGCAAGAAAGGTTTAATAAGGATCTACAGGAAAGGAAAAAGAGTCAATATACAATGAATAGTGCAATAGGTGAGATCAGAAACACTCTGGAGGGAACCAACAGTAGATTAACGGAGGCAGAAGACAGTTGTTAAGCGAGCTAGAAGACAGAATTGTAGAAATAAATCAAACAGTGGAAAAAAGAAAAACGAAGTAAAACAATTGAGGACAATCTCAGAGACCTCTGGGACAATGTCAAATGCCCCAAAATACGAATCATAGAAGCCCCAGAAGAGGAAGACACAAAGAAAGACCATGAGCGAATACTTGAGGAGATAATAGTTGAAAACTTCCTTAAAATGGGGAAGAAATCAATCACCCAAGTCCAAGAAACACAGAGCGTCCCTAACAGGAGAAATCCAAGGGGAAATACTCCAATACAAACATTAATCAAATTAACAAAGATCAAACACAAGAACTAATATTAAAAGGAGTAAGGGAACACCGACAAAAAACACACAAGGCGATTCCCATAAGCATAACAGCTGATGTTTCAGCAGAAACTCTTAAGGCCAGGAGGCCATGGCAAGACATACTGAAAGGGATGAAAAAAAAAATCTACAGCCAAGATTACTATACCCATATCTCATTCAAATATGAAGGAGAAACCAAAAGCTTTACAGACAATCAAAGGCTGAGAGAATTCAGCATCACCAAACCAGCTCTCCAACAAATGCTGAAGGATCTTCTCTAGATAAGAAGCATAGAAAGGGTGTATAAACTTGAACCCAAAACAATAAAGAAAATGACAACGGTATCATACTTACCAATAATTACCTTAAATGTAATTGGGTTAAATGCCCCAAACAAAAGACAAATACTGGCTGAATGGATACAAAAGCAAGACCCCTATATATGTTGTCTGCAAGAGACACACCTCAAAATAAGGACACATAGAGACTGAAATTGAAGTGCTGGAAAAAGTTATTCCACACAAATAGAGACCAAAAGAAAGCAGGAGTAGCAATATTCATATCAGACAAAATAGACATTAAAATAAAGGCTGTGAAAAGAGACAAAGAAGGACACTACATAATGATCAAAGGATCAATCAAAGAAGATACAATTATAAATATACGCACCCAACATAGAGCACCGCAATATGTAAGACAGTTACTAACAAGTATAAAAGGGGAAATTAACAACATAATAATAGTGGAAGACTTAAATACCCCACTCACACCTATGAATAAATCATCTAAACAGAAAATTATCAAGGAAACACAAACTTTAAGATACAATAGAACAGTTAGACCTAATAGATATCTATAGGATATTTCACCCCAAAACAATGAATTTCTCCTTTTTCTAAAGCACACACAAGGGTGCCCACCCTCACCACTACTGTTCAACATAGTTCTGGAAGTTTTGGCCACAGCAATCAGAGCAGAAAAAGACATTAAAGGAATTCAAACTGGAGAAAAAGAAATAAAACTCTCAGTGTTCGCCAATGACATGATCCTCTACACAGAAAACTCTACAGACTCTACCAGAAAATTAATCAATGAATGCAGTAAAGTTGTAGGATCTAAAATCAACACAGAGTAATCCCTTGCATTCCTATACACTAATAATGAAAAAATAGAAAAATAAATTAAGGAAACTATTCCATTCACTGTTGCAACAAAAATAATAAAATACACAGAGATATATCTACCTAAAGAAACAAAAGACTTCTATATAGAAAACTATAAGACACTGGTGAAAGAAATCAAATAGGACACTAATAGATGGAGATATATACTGTGTTCGTGGATTAGAAGAAAAAATATTGTGAAAATGTGTATAATACCAAAAGTAATCCATACATTACATGCAATCCCTACCAAGCTACCAAGGCTATTTTTCACAGTGTTAGAACAAACAATCTCACAATTTGTATGGAAATTCAAAAAACCTCGAATAGCCAAAGTGATCTTGGAGAAGAATGGAGCTGAAAGACTCAACCTGCCAGACTTCAGGCTCTACTACAAAGCCACAATCATCAAGACAGTATGGTACTGGCATTAACTCAGAAATGTAGATCAATGGAACAAAGTAGAAAGCCCAGAGATAAATCCATGCACCTGTGGACACCTTATCTTTTATAAAGGAAGCAAGAATATAAAATGGAAAAAAGACAGTCTCTTTAACAAGTGGTGTTGGAAAAACTGGTAAAAGAATGAAATTAGAACACTCCGTAACACCATACACAAATATAAACTCAAAATGGATTAAAGATCTAAATGTAAGTCCAGAAACTATAAAACACCTAGAGGAGAACATAGGCAAAACACTCTCTGGCATAAATCACAGCAGGATCCTCCATGACCCACCACCCAGAATATTGGAAATAAAAGCAAATAAACAAATGTGACCTAATTCAAATGAAATTCTGCACAGCAAAGGAAACAATAAGCAAGGTGAAAAGACAGCCTTCAGAATGGGAGAAAATAATAGCAAATGAAAAAACTGACAAAGAATTAATCTCCAAAATATACAAGCAGCCCCTGCAGCTCAATTCCAGAAAAATAAATGACCCAATCAAAAAATGGGCCAAAGAACTAAAGAGATATTTCTGCAAAGATGACATACGGATGGCCAACAAAGCACGTGAAAAACTGTTCAATATCCCTTATAATCAGAGAAATGCAAATCAAAAGCAAAATGAGATACCATTTCACACCAGTCAGAATGGATGCTATTCAAAAGTCGACATGCGATAAATGCTGGAAAGGGTGTGGCGAAAAGGGAACCCTCTTACACTGTTGGTGGGAATGCAAAGTAGTACAGCCACTATGGAGGACAATGTGGAGATTCCTTAAAAACCTGGAGATAGAACAACCATATGATCCAGGAATCACACTCCTGGGCATACACACCGAGGAAACCAGAATCGAAAGAGAAACATGTACCACAATATTCATTGCAGCACTGTTTATAAGAGCGAGGACATGGAAGCAACCTAGATGTGCATCTGCAGACGAATGGATAAAAAAGCTTTGGTACATATACACAATGGAGTATTACTCAGGCATGAAAAAGAATACCTTTGAATCAGTTCTAATGAGGTGGATGAAACTGGAGACTTATACAGAATTAAGTAATTCAGAAAGAAAAACATCAATACACTATACTAAGGCATATATATGGACTTTAGAATGATGATAATGATAACCCTGTATACGAGACAGCAAAAGAGACACAGATGTATAGAACAGTCTTTTGGTCTCTGTGGGAGAGGGCGAGGGTGGGATGATTTGGGAGAATGGCATTGAAATATGAATCATATCATATGTGCAACGAATCAACAGTCCAGGTTCGATGCATGATACAATGCTCAGGATGTTGTACTGGGATGAACCAGAGGGATGGGATGGGGAGGGAAGTGGGAGGGGTGTCAAGATGGGGAACACATGTACACCTGGGGCAGATTCATGTCAATATATGGCAAAACAAATACAATAATGTAAAGTTCAGTTCAGTTGATTTCACTCACTCAGTTGTGTCCGACCCTCCGCGACCCCATGAATCACAGCACGCCAGGCTTCCCTGTCCATCACCAACTCCTGGAGTTCACTCAAACTCTTGTCCACAGAGTCGGTTATGCCATCCAGCCATCTCATTCTCGGTCGTCCCCTTCTCCTCCCGCCCCCAACCTTTCCCAGCATCAGAGTCTTTTCCAGTGAGTCAACTTGTCGCATGAGGTGGCCAAAGTATTGCAGTTTCAGCTTTAGCATCAGTCCTTCCAATGAACACCCAGGATCGATCTCCCTTAGAATGGACTGGTTAGACCTCCTTGCAGTCCAAGGGACTCGCAAGAGTCTTCTCCAACACCACAGTTAAAAAGCATCAATTCTACGGCGATCAGCTTTCTTCATAGTCCTATTCTCACATCCATACATGACCACGGGAAAAACCATAGCCTTGACTAGACGGACCTTGGTTGGCAAAGTAATGTCTCTGCTTTTTAATACATTATCAAGGTTGGTCATAACTTTCCTTCCAAAGAGTAAGCGTCTTTTAATTCCATGGCTGCAATCAGCATCTGCAGTGATTTTGGAGCCCAAAAAAATAGTCTGACACTGTTTCCACTGTTTTTCCGTTTATTTCCCATGAAGTGATTAGCCTCTAATTAAATAAATTTTAAAAAGAAAAAAAAATATTCCTTTAATGATACTAATTACATTGCCTCAACTAAAACGCTTCCAGATTAGTTTTAACAGCTAACATGTAGAAACAATTATGCTTCTCAACTAAAAATACATTGTATATATACTGTAAATACTACTTTAAGTAGCTTCAAAACTCGTATCTTGTTTCAAGTTGATTGGAAAGTTTGTTAAAGGTCAAATACTATATCCTCCAGCTGTTTTCAACTTCAAAACATAAAGCTTCTTCAACAATTTGCTATCTCAATTTTAAATTCTGTTTTAGCTACATATGGTAACATGCTTTCTAGGTCACATGATTTAATCTTACATATTGCCAATAAGGGAAAATTTTGGAATACCTTGCTCAAAAGAGAGATGTTGTTTTCTTCTTCCAGAAAGTCAGATAGTGAAGCAGATCTTTGAAGAGGTTGTTGCTGTTTACTAAACCCATAAACGTTCAGCTGTCAAAATAAACATTTCATATTATTGGTTTCAAATATCCTGAAAGGTGCCTTTCTTTCCAAGACTTCTTCCTTGAAGAGTTCTTCATTGATCACTATACAAGTGCCACTCTCATCCCACCAAAAAGATTCAAATTGATCACTTTCCACTCTATTCCACAATTTTTGTGGAAAAGTGAGTCAAAGAAAATCATTCAGTTCATCTGTTTCAGAGACAGAAAATGTGTAATGTGGTCTTTTCATCAGAGCTGCCTCAGACAAAGCCTGAAAAGCATATTTTTCTTTTTTTTTTTTTAGATAATTAATTTATTTTTTTTTGGAGGCAAATTATTTTACAATATTATATTGGTTGGTTTTGCCATACATTGATATGAATTTGCCCCGGGTTTACATAAGTTCCCCCTCCTGAACCCCCCTCCCACCTCCCTCCTCCCTTTATCCTCCCTCTATCCTCCCTCTGGGTCATCCCCACATGCCAGCCCCGAGCATCCTATAAAATACATTGACCCTGAACTAGTGATTCGTTTCACATATGACAACATACGTGTTTCAATGTCATTCTCCCAAATCATCCCACCCTCACCCTCTCCCATAGAGTCCCAAAGACTGTTCTATACATCTGTGTCTCTTTTGCTGTCTCATATACAGGGTTATCATTTGCATCTTTCTAAATTCCATATATATGTGTTAGTATACTGTATTGGTGTTTTTCTTTCTGGCTTACTTCACTCTGTATAATAGGCTCCAGTTTCATCCACCTCATTAGAACTGATTCGAATGTATACTTTTTAATGGATGAATAATACTCCATTGTGTATATGTACCAACGCTTTCTTATCCATTCATCTACAGATGGACATCTAGGTTGCTTCCATGTCCTGGCTATTATAAACAGTGCTGCAATGAACATTGGAGTTCACATGTCTCTTTCAATTCTGGTTTCCTCGGTGTCTATGCCCAGGAGTGCGATTGCTGGATCATATGGCAGTTCTATTTCCAATTTTTTGAGGAATCTCCATACTGTTCTCCATAGTGGCTATACTAGTTTGCATTCCCACCAACAGTGTAAGAGGGTTCCTTTCTCTCCACACCCTCTCCAGCATTTATTGCATGTAGACTTTTGGATAGCAGCCATTCTGACTGGTGTGAAATGGTATCTCATTGTGGTTTTGATTTGCATCTCTCTGATTATGAGGGATGTTGAGCATTTTTTCATGTGTTTGTTAGCCATCTTTATGTCTTCTTTGGAGAAATGTCTGTTTAGTTCTTTGGCCCATTTTTTGATTGGGTCATTTATTTTTCTGGAATTGAGTTGCAGGAGCTGCTTGTATAATTTGGAGATTAATCCTTTATCAGTTGCTTCATTTGTTATTATTTTCTCCCATTTTGAAGGCTGTCTTTTCACCTTACTTATAGTTTCCTTTGCTGTGCAGAAGCTTTTGATTTTAATTAGGTCCCATTTGTTTATTTTTGCTTTTATTTCCAATATTCTGGGAGGTGGGTCTTGGAGGATCCTGCTGTGATTTATGTTAGAGAGTGTTTTGCCTACGTTCTCCTCTAGGAGTTTTATAGTTTCTGGTCTTACATTTAGCTCTCTAATCCATTTTGAGTTTTTTTGGGGTATGGTGTTAGGAAGTGTTCTAGTTTCATTATTTTACAAATGGCAGATCAGTTTTCCCAGCACCACTTGTTAAAGAGACTGTCTATAATAGATCACAAAACCGAGTCTCCAGCAAGTGTATAATCATGCAAAGGTCTGATGGAGGTTTCTGAACCAGTGGATTCATCGTTAGGAGGCACATCTTGATTTTCTGAAGAAATATGTGCCATCTCAGAAAAAACTTTCTTCAAACACTTTTTTCATTTGTCTGATTTTACACACGGAAAATTCAAATGCTGCTTGGCTGGCCTACAGAGGGAAACTCCCAGACCATCACAGTGTTTCAAAAAGTCACTGATCTCCTAGCAATGGACCGGTCGCTGTGACATCACAAAGTCACTAGTCTCCTAGCATTGAAGCGTAATGTTCAACCAGTGTTTACTTCAGCATAAACTTAAAATACAGGCTCCTTACACAAATCCATGAGCCTGCAAAATCTCATTGCTAAAGAATTTTTTTATGGTTAAATCACATCAGTAAATCTATTTGTTTTCTGAAATAAAAGTGTTTCTGGGTGGTGGCCGAGAGGAGGTACCCACTCCTGAGGCCAGGAGTGGCTGCTGAGAGGAGCTACTCCACCTTCAAAATCAGGAGGGGGTAGCCGTGAGGAGATACCCCTCGTCCAAGGTAAGGTGCAATGGCTGTGCTTTGCTGGAGCAGCCGTGAAGAGATACCTCACAACCAAGGTAAGAGAAACCCAAATATGATGGTAGGTATTGCGAGAAGGCGTCAGAGGGCAGACACACTGAAATCGTGATCACAGTAAACCAGTGGATCTGATCACACGGACCACAGCCTTGTCTAACTCAATGAAACTAATCCATACTGTGTGGGGCCACCCAAGTTGGGCGGGTCATGGTGTAGAGGTCTGAGAGAATGTGGTCCACTGGAGAAGGGAATGGCAAACCACTTGAGTATACTTGCCTTGAGAATCCCAAGAACAGTATGAAAAGGCAAAATAATAGGATAGTGAATGAGGAAATCCCCACGTCGGTAGGTGCTCAATATACTACTGGAGATCAGTGGAGAAATAACTTCAGAAAAGGTGAAGGGATGGAGTCAAAGCAGAAACAGTACCCAGTTGTGGATGGGCCTGGTGATAGAAGCAAGGTCCGATGCTGCAAAGAACAATATTGCATAGGAACCTGGAATGTTAGGTCCATGAATCAAGGCAAATTGGAAGTGGTCAAACAGGAGATGGCAAGAGTGAACATAGACATTCTAGGAATCAGTGAACTAAAATGGACTGGAATGGGTGAATTAAACTCAGATGACCATTATATCTACTACTGTGGGCAGGAATCCCTTAGAAGAAATGGAGTAGTCATCATGGTCAACAAAAGAGTCCGAAATGCTGTACTTGGATACAATCTCCAAATGAACAGAATGACCTCCGCTCATTTCCAAGGCAGACATTCAATATTAGAGTAATCCAAGCCTATGCCCCAACCAGTAACGCATAAAAAGGCGAGGTTTAATGGTTCTATGAAGACCTAAAAGATCTTTTAGAACTGACACTTTAAAAAGATGTCCTTTTCATTATAGGGGACTGGAATGAAATTTGTAGGAAGTCAAGAAACACCTGGAGTAACAGCCAACTTTGGCCTTGGAGCACGGAATGAAGAAGGGCAAAGACTAATAGAGTTTTGCCAAGAGAACACACTGGTCATAGCAAACAACCTCTTTCAGGAACAGAAGAGAAGACTGTATACATGAACATCACCAGATGGTCAACAGAAAAAACTGATTGATTATATTCTTTGCAGCCAAAGTGGAGAATTTCTATACAGTTTGAAAACACAAGACCAGAGCTCACTGTGGCTCAGATCATAAACTCCTTATTGCCAAATTCAGACGTAAATTGAAGAAAGTAGGGAAAATCACTAAACCATTCAAATATGACTGAAATCAAACCCCTATGATAAAACAGTGGAAATGAGAAATAGGTTTAAGGGACTAGATCTGATAGATAGAGTGTCTGATGAACTATGGATGGAAGTTCATGACATTGTAAAGAAGATAGGGACCAAGACCATGCCCATGGAAAAGCAATGCAAAAAAGCAAAATAGTTGTCTGAGGAGGCCTTACAAATACCTGTGAAAAGAAGAGAAGCAAAAGCCTGAGGAGAAAAAAATATATAATCACCTCAATGCAGAGTTCCACAGAATAGCAAGGAGAGATCAGAAAGCCTTTCTCTGTGATCAATGCAACGAAATAGAGGAAAACAAGAGAATGGGAATGATAAGAGATCTCTTGAAGAAAATTAGAGATACCAAGGGAATATTTCATGCAAAGAGGGGCTCGATAAAGGTCAGAAATTGTATGGACCTAAGAGAAGCAGAAGATATTAAGAATAGATAACAAGAATACACAGAAGAAGTGTGCAAAAAATGGTCTTCACAACCAAGATAATCTTGGTGTGATCACTGACCTAGAGACAGACATCTTGGAATGTGAAGTCAAGTGGGCCTTAGAAAGCATCACTAAGAACAATGGTAGTGGAGGTGATGGAATTCCAGTTAAGCTTTTTCAAATCCTGAAAGATGATGTTGTGAAAGTGCTGCACTCAACTTGGAGCAAATTTGGGAAACTCAGCAATGACCACAGGATTGGAAAATGTCAGTCTTCATCCCATTCTCAAAGAAGGGCAATGCCAAAGAATGCTCAAACTACCACACAATTGCCCTCATCTCACACGCTAGTAAAGTCACGCTCAAAATTCTCCAAGCCAGGCTTCAGCAATATGTGAACCTCCAGATTTTCAAGCTGGTTTTAGAAAAGGCAGAAGAACCAGAGATCAAATTGCCAACATCCTCTGGATCATGGAAAAAGCAAGAGAGTTCCGGAGAAATATATATTTCTGCTTCATTGACTATGCCAAAGCCTTTGATTGTGAGAATAACAACAAACTGTGGAAAATTCTGAAAGAGATGGGAACACCAGAACACCTGACCTGCCTCCTTAGAAACCTGTATGCAGGGCAGAAAGAAACAGTTAGAACTGGACATGGAACAACAGACAGATTCCAAATAGGAAAAGGAGTACGTCAAGGCTGTATATTGTCACCCTGATTATTTAACTTCTATGCAGAGTACATCATGAGGAACGATGGGCTGGAAGAAGTACAGCTGGAATCAAGATTGCTGGGAGAAATATCAATACCCTCAGATATGAAGATGGCATCACCCTTATGGCAGAAAGTGAAGAGGAACTGAAAAGCCTCTTGATGAAAGTGAAAGGGGTTAGTGAAAAATTTGGCTTGAAGCTCCACATTCACAAAACTAACATCATGGCACCTGGTCCCATCACTTCATGGGGAATAGACGGGGAAACAGTGTCAGACTATATTTTTGGGCTCCAAAACCACTGCGGATGTTGATTGTAGCCATGAAATTAAAAGACGCTTACTCCTTGGGAGGAAAGTTATGACCAATCCAGATAGCATATTAAAGAGAAGCGACATTACTTTGCCAGCAAAGGTCCGTCTAGTCAAGGGTATGGCTTTTCCAGTGATCATAATGGATTTGTGTGTTGGACTGTGAAGAAAGCTGATTGCCAAAGAATTGATGCTTTTGAACTGTGGTGTTGGAGAAGACTCTTGAGAGTCTTGGACTTCAAGGAGATCCAACCAGTCCATTCTAAAGGATATCAGTCCTGGATGTTCATTGGAAGGACTGATGCTAAATATGAAGCTCCAATACTTTGGCCACCTCATGCGAAGGGTTGACTCACTGGTAATGCTTCTGATGTTTGGACGGATTGAGGGCAAGAGGAGAAGTGGGCGACAGAGAATGAGATGTCTGGCTGCCGTCACCGACTCGATGGAGGCGGGTTTGTGTGAACTCCGGGAGTTGGTGATGGACAGGTAGGCCTGGCGTGCTGTGGTTCATGGGGTCACAAAGAGTTGGATTCGACCGACTGACTGAACTGAACTGAACTGAATTGAACTCTTACCCAACCAAACTTGGGTTACTCACTTCTGTGCAATAGTTTATTGTGGAACCAAGCAAGGCTTCCTAGCAGCTGGTGTTTCAAAGACCCACACTCCCCAAATACTTTCAGGGGAACTATCCTATTGACAGAGTGAGGTTAGGCATGGGGTGTGTGATTAGTTTGGGGACATTCTACTAGTGGCCTGTTCCTGAGGTTATTGGGAGTCAACATTATTGACCATCTGGTTCCAAATACTCTGTGGTCTCGGTACTTATATTTCAGCCTGGTTGGGGCTTTAGTATCTCTAAAACTGTTCACAGGATATTGCTCAGAATGTTATCTATGGCCCTTGAGGAGGAACTAAAGATCCTTGACTTTGCTTAATGTTCAAACATTATTATTCTATATTGCTTGATCATTTTCGTTTGTTTCTGGATTTTCTAGTTTATCTGATTAAAATTACTCTGAGAACACGAGGAAGTCTAGAATCTCCTACTCCTCTCTCTCGGTTTTCATAGTTTTCAATCTTAAGACGGGACTGCTTAGAACAAGAAATGAAATAAAGTGTTGGATTTAGAGCGTGATCATAACTGTGACTGAAAATCTCAGTTGCAGGTTCGATTTCTGTCCCAGCTCTTGGAGTGTTTGAGTTAACTACAACTTTGGCTATTTCATGATGAGATAGAGCATGGAACTGGAAATAAATCTGACATCTAAGCTTGATATCAATATTTTTTGTTATGCAAACATATCTGTCTACTTTATATAGATATATGTATATCTATTATGCATATATATTTTTTTCTATAACTTTATTTTTGTCATTAAGCCTGGACAAACATTTGAAAGTTGGTAGCTATTTACTAAAAGAAAAGAGGGGAGTGATATAAAGGAGTTCTCGTATTTTTTCCACTTACGTATATTGAATAACCGAGTAGACAGTTGGTGATGGACAGGGGGGCCTGGCATGCTGTGATTCATGGGGTCATGGAGAGTCGGACACGAGTGAGTGACTGAACTGAACTGAACTGAACTGAGACTTTTCAGTAATTCTACTTTTGGGTTTTAATTTTTTTTTTCCATTGCTGCTTTGCCTAACAGGAACTAAAAGCCATTGTACACTTTTTAATACACACACACACACATGCACATATGCGTATATATGTGTATATGTCAAAATATAATTTTAGACAACTCTATTTAGGTGGTCAAAGTCTTTGCTTGTTCCCAAGATCTTAAATGAACTGTTTGGGAAGCCCAACATTGCTTAATAACTTTCTGGCTGAATAATATAGATTCTATTCTGAAAGGCTGTCCCTTAATGGAGTTGATCACCCAGTATGCTTTCTGTAATAGTGATGGGGTTCATACATATGAGGACATCTTGAGCCCATAAAACTGCAACTCTCATTTACTTAGAGATATTGTTCTAAGACTGCTGTTCCTCTCCTCACGTTGGATATAATTTTAAACATTCAAATTAATGGGTTAAACAGATGCACCATGCACTGTGCATAGATCATAATCAGGCTCTCTGGCTGGCTGAACACTGAAATTATATGATGTGTACATTAAAATAACTCTTCCATAATTCAGTGTGTACATTTTTATTTCATCACTTTAAACTTCTGGTACCAAATATTTGAGTAGAAATCATTGATGATCAAAACTTCTCTCCCTTCATGACACAGCGGTTCGGCTTCCTGTCCCCCTCCACATCATATCATTATTTCTTGTCCTCCTTTGTATTTTTGTAGGTGCCACATTAGAGATAACATGAAGAGGCTCGATATATTATGTTAATAGAGAAATGTATTATAGACTGTGAATATTGTCAACATTTTACAGAGTTGTCACAGAAGCATGGCACAAATGCTCCAACAGGAAATTTAAAAAGAGCAGTATTATATGTGATGAGTAACGATCATCTTAGAATGCTCTTAGAAAACAATTTCTTATCCAAAACACTGAGGGGAAAAAATGGTACAAGAATAAAATAATTCTCAATGTTAATAGGAAAACATAGGATAAACAGTACACTTGAATTCTCAGTATTACACAAAATAAGATCGTAGCATCTGGTCCCACTGCTTCATGGGAAATAAAGGTGGAAAAGGCAGAAGCAATGACAGATTTCCTCTTTTGTGGCTCTATATTCACTATGAATGTGATGGCAGTTATAAAATTAGAATACAGGTGCTTTCTGGAAAAATGGCACTCACATATTTAGTAAGCGTGTTAAAAAGTGAATAGTTGACTTGACCAAAGGAGGCACATTGAGTACACTAATGGTCTTTCCAGTAGACATGTACAGATGTGAGAACACCAAACTGCTCTGCTGGAGATGACTTGTGAGCATCCATTAGATAGCAAGGAGATCAAGCCATTCAAACTTAAAGGAAATCAACTCTGAAGATTCATTAGAATCACTGATGTTGAAGCTATGTCTTCAAAGCTTTGACCACCTGAGCAAGGAACTGACTCAGGAGAAAAGACCCTGATTCTTAGGAGCCAATTAAATCTTGTTTCATGATTTGGATGAGAGAGGAGGAGAAGAGTGTATAGCTTCACTCATTCAATGGACATGATCTCACGCAGACTCTGGGAGATGGTGAGGGGCAGAGAGGCCTTGTGTGCTGCAGTCCAAGGGGACACAACGAGTCTGACAAGACTTTGTGACTGAACTACAACAAGATTTCAGTTAATAAAATGGATCTTCCAGGGTCTCGGTGGGGTCTCATCATGTTAGAGGAATAGGAGCCTGAGTCCACTTTCTCCCACACAAATCCATCAAAGGATAGATTGCACATGGAACACCTTCCAGAAACAAATTTGTGACCAATGTTGATGGGCCCTAGAAACCGATAAAGGAAAACCAGTCTCTTAAAAAGTAGGTAAGAAAAAATAAGTAATGAAAGGGGGGAAATTTTTTTAGGGATCGAGACTCACCTTGGAGAAGGAGTCTTAAAGAAGGAGAAATTTGCACAAAATTGGAAACCCTCTCTCATAGGTGTCAGTCGGGAATAGAAATAGAACGGAAGAGAGGAAGAATAAAGAAACACAGATTATGCCAATAAATGCAATCACTGCCCTGTGGACAATGTGCAAAGCTAAGGTAACACGCAAAAATAAACTATGGGGACACTAGAGACAGAAATTTTAGAAAGGACCTTTCCTGTGAGAAGACTCTAAGGCCACATCTTGAACCATGGCATACTCACAGAACAGAAGATTGTGCACTAGAAAATACCAAAGGAGACCAAGCCAGTGTCCATTTAAGACCCATTCCTCCACGGAGGGAGAGAGGAACGTGTACGAGTGCCAGAGGAAGAAGGAAATAGGCTAATAGAATCTTGGCCCCAGACACATCCCCTGCCAAGCTCTAAGCTGGTTGACAGTTGCTAGTGATGAATTCCTCACTTCATGGACAGTTCGCATAGCCCAGAAACATGACAGCTTGGGGTCAGTTAGCATGAGGAGACGCATGGCACACTTGAGACTGTGCCCTCTGCAGACACAGGCAGCACACTGAGTGGCTGAGACCAGAAATTTGCATAAGATGCATGGACTACCTGGGACTGTGCCTTGCTTCCAACCGGTCACCCGAGGTTTTGGACTTGGGAAGAGCACAAAGCACATAGCCAATAGTGGTCATGGCCCTTGCCAAGCACCTAACTGCCTGATTGGCTGAGAAACCCATGAAACACAGGGCCCACTTGGGACTGTGCCCTCATGTATCAACCAGGAGTCTGAGCAGGGTGGACCCAGAAAGTACATGCCACATTTGTCATTGACAAGCCCGATGTGATCAATAGACCTCAAGCACGCCCACTATCCCAATGGCATTTGCTTTCTGCGTCCCACCTCTCACCCCCAAACACTGAACAGGTGAGGTCGAATAAGAGGCTACTGCACCCTCGTTTCATGGTGAAAACCAGATATGGAGAGGCTTTCAAATAAAAGAAGGAAATATAAACAAAAAAGCATAAACCAACCCAGAAGTGACAGGTTAAAAGTAAGAAGTCTGCAAAATATGGCCAGACTGTTCAAGTGAGGAACAACAGTCACCTTTGACAAGTACAAGCTTCAACAAGAGACTGTCTGACACTGAACTGACACCAAAAATCACACAACTACTTTAAAATTCTGAGATCTATTTCCTCTATTTTTTAAAAAATTTATTTATTTTATTGGAAAGCTAATTGCTTTATATTATTGTATTGGTTTTGCCGTACATTGGCATGAATCTGCCCCAGGTGTTCATATGTTCCCCATCTTGAACCAGCCTCCCACCTCCCTCCCCGTCCCATCCATCTAATTCATCCCCGTACACCAGCCCCGAACATCCTGTATCATGCATCGAACCTGGACTGGCGATTCGTTGCACATATGATAATATACATGTTTCAATGCTATTATCCCATCATCCCACCCTCGCCCTCCCCCACAGAGTCCAAAAGACTGTTCTATACATCTGTGTCTCTTTTGCTGTCTCGTATACAGGGTTATCCTATCACCTTTCTAAATTCCATATATACGCCTTAGTGTACTGTATTGGTGTTTTTCTTTCTGGCTTACTTCACTCTGTATAATAGGCTCCAGTTTCTATATGATTTCTTTAACTTTAAATTATTTTAGTCCTTTATTATAACCTAAACGTTTATTTCTATTAACTATTATTAGCTTTCAAGCAAAACACACATAAATCTATTTTTTAAACACGTTTTATAAATGAGAGAATGAATTTGTACTCCGTTTTTCTTTTTTACACTATTTAAACAAGTCTATATTTTATTTTTGGTTCTTAACTTTCACTTTCCAAAAATTGATATCAATGTTGTGACTTTAGTAACAAAATCTTTACGATCTGATTTCACTTATGGATTCGTTTTCCCGAATTGATTGCTCTCTCCCCTTTCAACTCTCCCATATCTCCCCCTAGGCACCTCTTTCTCCCTCTTTCCTTTTCTCTGCTGTCTGAAATTCTGTGAATCCCTTTGATTGTTTTGGGATGAGGAGAATTATGCCACCATTAACCTCGGGTTTTGTCTTCTGTATTGCATGGATTTTTGATGTTACTGCAACCTGGGAACAGAAAGCCAGAGGCCAGGGCGTCGATTCCAGAACTTCAGATCAACATTGACCTCCTTACCTCAAGGAATATTAAAGGACAAGCACACACCCCAGAGTTTCCGTGTCTACATGGAAAGCAATCTCCACTCTTGAGTCAGAAAGTTCAGTACAAGAGAACCCACAGCTATTCTCCAGTGAAACAGAAACACAACAATGAATATTATAAAAGCCATACCAGACCCACAAACACCCCAAAGCACAGTCCATGGACAATTCATTGCACTTCAGAGAGAAGAGATACAGATTTGCCTGCCAGTGAACACGCACAAATGATTGGAAACATTAAACCTTGAGAAGTCACTGGTCCAATCCCACCCACAAATGACAGGTTCCACAACATAGTGGAGCTATAATTCTCCGGCCTGCAGAAAGGGGACCCAAATCACAGTAATCGAAACAGAATGAAAAGGGAGAGAAATATGCAGCTGTTGAAGGTAAATGATAAAAAAAAAAAAAAGCACAAAAACAAAGAAAAGAAGAGGAGTTAGGAAGTTTTCCTGAAAAAGAATTCAGAATAATGAGAGTAAAGATAAAAATCTTGAAAGAGATGTAGAATTGCCAGTAAACACACTGGGGGACCGGAATGAGTAGAAATAAACATGTTTAACACGGATCTAGAAGAAATAAAGAGGAGTCAAGCAGTAAAAATCAATACAATATCTGAAATTAACAACACCCTGGAAGGAACCAACAGTAGAATAACTGAGACAGAGAAAGAACTAATTAGGTAGAGGCAGAAAGGAGGAAATAAATGAAGCACAGTGAGGTGTGCAACGAAAACAACTAGTTAAACAGGTAAAGCTCAGCAGTGATAAATCTCCCACAATGAGAAACTTAGGTGTCGAGAAGGAGAACACCAAAACAAAAAGGGGTGGAGTACTTGGAAGATTCTTGAGGAAGTAAACGTTGAAAGCACCCTTAAATGAGTCAAGCCAAAAGAATTGGGACCAGATATGAAACAACTGAATGTTCAAAACCGGGAAAAGAAGGTGACAAATCTCTGTATTGTCACTCAACTTATGTGAGTCTACATTAGAGTATACTATTAAAATACCAGATGAGTAAATCCCAAGCTTGCATCAAGGATTGGGACAAACATAAACAGCCTCAGATTATATAGATGGCAACACTGAAACAAATAGAAAGTGAAGAAAAAATAAAGAGTCTTTTGATGAGGGTGAATGAGAAGAGTGCAAAACCATGCTGACAACTCAACATTCATGAAAACAAAGAAAAAGCCATCTGGTCCCATCACTACTTGGCAAATAGAAGGGGTAAACATGTGAACTTCTAGATGTTCCAGTTGGTTTTAGAAAAGGCAGAGGAAAGAGAGATCAAATTGCCAACATCCGATGGATCATGGAAAAAGCAAGAGAGTTCCAGGAAAACATCTCTTTCTGCTCTATTGACTATGTAAAGCCTGTGACTGTGTGGATCACAATAAATGGTGGAAAATTTTGGAAGAGATGGGAATACCAGACCGCCTGACCTGTCTCTTGAGAAAACTGTATGCAGGTCAGGAAGCAACAGTTAGTGCTGGACATGGAACAACAGACTGGTTCCAAATAGGAAACGGAGTATGTCAAGGCTGTATATTGTCATCCTGATTATTTAACTTATATGCAGAGTACATGATGAGAAACACTGGGCTGGAAGAAGCACAAGCGGGAATCAAGATTGCCGGGAGAAATATCAATAACCTCCAATATTCAGAAGACAGCATCTTTACGCCGGAAAGTGAAGAGGAATTAAAAAACTTCTTGATGAAAGTGGAAGAGGAGAGTGAAAAAGTTGGACTAAAGCTCAACATTCAGAAAGTTAAGATCATGGCATCTGGTCCCATCACTTCATGAGAAATAGATGGAGAAACAGCGGAAACCATGCCAGACTTTATTTTATAGGTTCCAAAATCAATGCAGATGCTGATTGCAGCCATGAAATTAAAAGACGCTTACTCCTTGGAAGAAAAGTTAAGACCAACTTAGATAGCATATTAAAAACCAGAGACATAACTTTGCCAACCCAGGTCGGTCTAGTTAAGGCTGTGTATTTTACAGTGGTCAATATGGATGTGAGAGTTGAATTGTGAAGAAAGTTGAGTGCAGAATTGATGCTTTTCAACTGTGGTGTTGGAGGAAATTTTTGAGGGTCCCTGCAAGGAGATCCAACCAATCCGTTCTATAGGAGATCATTCCTGGGTGTTCATTGGAAGGGCTGAAGCTGAGGCTCAAACTCCAATACTTTGGCCACGTGATGTGAAGAGTTGATTCATTGGAAAAATCTCTGATGCTGGGAGAATTGGGGGCAGGAGGAGAAGAGGATGGCCGACGATGAGATGGCTTTATGGCATCACCGATTCAACGGACGTGAGAGTGAGATGAGTTCATTCATTCATGAACCCCAGGAGTTGGTGATGGACAGGGAGGCCTGACATGCTGTAATTCATGGGGTAGCAGACAGAAGGACACGAAGAGACTGTTCTGAACTAAATTGAAATATGTGGAAACAGTGACAGGCTTCATTTTCTTTGGCTCGAAAATTACTAAGTATAGTGATTGCAGTCATCAAATTAAATGTCACTTGCTTTTGGATGTAAAAGCTCTGACAAACCTAGACATTTCATTAAAATGAAGACACACCACCTTATTAATTCTCAGTTAAATATAAATGTCAAAGATGGTTACCCTTGTCTAACTCAAAGAAAATAGCCATGCCATGTGGTGCCACCCAAGACAGGCAGGACATGGTGGAGAGGTCTGACAGAATGCGGTCCACTGGAGAAGGGAATGGCAAACCACTTGAGTATACCTGCCTTGAGAACCCCAAGGACAGTATGAAAAGGCAAAGTAATAGGATACTGAATGAGGAATTCCCCAGGGTGGTAGGTGCCCAGTATGCTCCTGTTGATCAGTGGATAAAAAACTGCAGAAAGAGGGAAGGGATGGAGCCAAAGCAAAAACATTACCCAGTTGTGGATGTTACTGGTGATAGAAGCAAGGTCCGATGCTGCAAAGAGCAATATTTCATAAACCTGGAATGTAAGGTCCGTGAATCAAGGCAAACTGTAAGTGGTCAAATGAGACGGCAAGAGTGAATGTAGACATTCTAGGAATCAGTGAACTAAAATGGACTAAATGGATGAATTTATCTCAGATGACTCAGATGATTATATCTGCTACTGTGGGCAGGAATACCTTAGAAGAAAGGGAGGAGCCATCATGGTCAACAAAGGAGTCCGAAATGCTGTACATGGATGCAGTCTCCAAAACGACAGAATGAAATGTGTTCATTTCCAAGAAAAACCATTCGATATTACAGTAATCCAAGGCTATGCACCAACCAGTAACGCTGAAGAAGCTAAAGTTGAATGATTCTATGAAGACCTACAGGACTTTTAGAACTAATACTGAAAAAAAAGATGCCCTTTTCATTATAGAAGACTGGAATGTAAAAAGTAGGAAGTCAAGAAACACCTGGAGTAACAGGCAAACTTGGCCTTGGGGCAGGGAATGAAGCAGGGCAAAGGCTAATAGAGTTTTGCCAAGAGAACGCACTGGTCATAGCAAACACCCTTTTGCAACAACACAAGAGAAGACTCTACACATGGACATCACCAGATGGTCAACAGCAAAATAGGATTGATAATATTCTTTTCAGACAAAGATGGAGAAATTCTATACCGTTAGCAAAAATAAAACCAGGAACAGCCTGTGGCTCAGATCATGAACTCCTTGTTACCAAATTCAGACTTAAAATGAAGAAAGTAGGGAAAACCACTACACCATTCACATGTGACCGAAATCAAATCCCTTATGATTATACAGTGGAAGTGATAAATAGATTTAAGGGGCTAGATAAGGTAGATAGAGTGCCTGATGAACTCTGGACGGAGGTTCTTGATATTGTATAGGAGACAGGGACCAAGACCATGCCCATGGAAAAGAAATGCACAAAAGCAAAATGGCTGTCTGAAGAGGCCTTACAAATAGCTGTGAAAAGAAGAAAAGTAAAAAACAAAGGAGAAAGGGAAAGATATAAGCATCTGAATACAGAGTTCCAAAGAAAAGCTAGGAGAAATAAGAAAGCCTTCCTCAGTGATCAATGCAAAGAAATAGAGGAAAAGAACAGAATAGGAAAGACAAGAGATCACTTCAAGAAAATTAGAGATACCAAGGGAACGTTTAATGCAAAGATGGGCTCAATAAAGGACAGATATATTATGGACCTAAGAGAAGCAGAAGATATTAAGAACAGGTGGCAAGAATACACAGAAGAACTATACAAAAAAGATCTTCACAACCAAGATAGTCACGATGGTGTAGTCACTGAATGAGAGCCAGACATCTTGGAATGTGAAGTCAAGTGGGCCTGAGAAAGCATCACTACGAACAAAGCTAGTGGAGGTGATGGAATTCCAGTTGAGCTTCTTCAAATCCTGAAAGATGATACTGTGAAAGTGCTGCACTGAATATGCCAGCAAATTTGGAAAACTCAGCAGTGGCCACAGGACTGGAAAAGGTCAGTCTTCATTCCATTCCCAAAGAAAGGCAATGCCAAAGAATGTTCAAATGACCTCACAATTGCACTCATCTTCACTTTAGTTCAGTTCAGTTCAGTCGCTCAGTCGTGTCCGACTCTCCGTGACCCCATGAATCACAGCACGCCAGGCCTCCCTGTCCATCACCAACTCCTGGAGTACACTCAAACTCATGTCCACAGAGTCGGTGATGGCATCCAGCCATCTCATTCTCCGTCGTCCCCTTCTCCTCCCGCCCCCAACCTTTCCCAGCATCAGAGTCTTTTCCAGTGGGTCAACTCCTCGCATGAGGTGACCAAAGTATTGCAGTTTCAGCTTTAGCATCTGTTCCTCCAATGAACATCCACGATCGATCTTACACACTAGTAAATTCATGCTCAAAATTCTCCAAGAGAGCCTTCAGTAAAATGTGAACTTTGAGATACTCAAGCTGGTTTTAGAAAAGGCAGAGAAACCAGAGATCAAATTGCCAACATACTCTGGATCATGGGAAAACTATGAGAGTTACAGAAAAACATCTATTTCTGCTTCATTGACTATGCCAAATCCTTTTATTGTGGGGATCACAACAAACTGTGGAAAATTGTGAAAGAGATGGGTATAACAGACCACCTGACCTGCCTCTTGAGAAACCTGTATGCAGGTCAGGAGGCAACTGTTAGAACCGGACATGGTACAACGGACTGGTTCCAAATAGGAAAAGGAGTGTGTCAAAGTTGTATATTGTCACCCTGCCTATTTAACTTCTATGCAGAGTACATCATGAAGGAACACTGGGCTGGGAGAAGCACTGGTTGGAATCAAGATTGCTGGGAGAAATATCAATACCCTCAGATATGAAGATGACATCACCCTTATGGCCGAAAGTGAAGAGGAACTCAAAAGCCTCTTGATGATAATGAAAGAGGAGAGTGAAAAAGTTGGTTTGAAGCTCCACATTCAGAAAACTAAGATCATGGCATCTGGTCCAATCACGGCACGGGAAATAGATGGGGAAACAGTGGAAACAGTGTCACACTTTATTTTTTGGACTCCAAAATCACTGCGGATGCTGATTGCGGCCATGAAATTAAAAGAAGATCACTGCTTGGAAGGACATTTCTGACCAACCTAGATAGCATATACAAGAGCAGAGACATTACTTTTCCAAAAAAGGTCCGTCTAGCCAGGGCTACAATTTTTCACGGGATCATGTATGGATATGAGACTTGGATTGTGAAGAAAGCTGATAGCTGAAGAATTGATGCTTTTGAACTGTGGTGTTGGAGAAGATCTCTAGAGTCCCTTGGACTGCAAGGAGATCCAACCAGTCCATCCTAAAGGAGATCAGTCCCGGGTGTTCATAAGAAAGACTGATGCTGAAGCTGAAGCTCCAATACTTTGGCCACCTCATGCGAAGAGCTGACTCACTGGAAAAGACTCTGATGCTGGGAGGGATTGGGGGCAGGAGGAGAAGGGGATGGCAGAGAATGAGAGGGCTGGATGTCATCACCGACTCGATGGAGGTGGTATTGATTGAACTCCGGGAGTTGGTAAAGGACACGGAAGCCTCGCATGATGTGATTCAGGGGTTTCAAAGAGTTTGACACGACTGAGGGACTGAAGTCAACCTGAACTGAACTGAATGATGGTAATGTTGGAGGCTATGGGATGTTGTTGAGTAATGTATATAGCTTTTGACTGCCAATTTATTTAGCACCTTTTATTGCTAATTCAGGAAATACTTAAAATACTTCATTTGGCAAGCACCATGCCATCACTTCATGGGAAATAGATGGCAAAACAGTGGAAACAGTGTCAGACTTTATTTTTTGGAGCTCCAAAATCACTGCAGATGCTGGATGCAGCCGTGAAATTAAAAGACACTTACTCCTTGGAAGGAAAATTATGACCAACCTTGATAATATATTGAAAAGCAGAGACATTACTTTGCCAACCAAGGTCCGTCTAGTCAAGGCTATGGTTTTTCCCGTGGTCATGTATGGATGTGAGAGTTGGACTGTGAAGAAAGCTGATCGCCGAAGAATCGATGCTTTTGAACTGTGGTGTTGGAGAAGACTCTTGAGAGTCCCCTGTACCGCCAGGAGATCCAACCAGTCCATTCTAAAGGAGATCAGTCCTGGGTGTTCATTGGAAGGACTGATGCTAAAGCTGAAGCTGCAATACTTTGGCCACCTCATGCGACGAGTTGACTCACTGGAAAAGACTCTGATGCTGGGAAAGGTTGGGGGCGGGAGGAGTAGGGGACGACCGAGAGTGAAATGGCTTGATGCATCACCGACTCTATGGACATGAGTTTGAGTGAACTCTGGGATTTGGTGATGGACAGGGAGGCTTGGCGTGCTGTGATTTATGGGGTCGCGGAGAGTCGGACACGACTGAGCGACTGAACTGAACTGATGTCTTAGCTGATGTGAAAGATACATAAGGCAACTTGGGTACAGATACAACACATAGAAGAATTGGACATCTGTGGTTAACTTGGCAGGAAGGAAGACAAGTTCTTTCCATTTCCAAGTAAGTGTTTAGGAAAAGTTGTGAAATGTGGCTTATTATGACTGAAAATATGTTGCCTGATTCTAGCTCTAGCAATTCTGTGAAACAGATAGATAATGGAGCTTGTCAGGGAAAGAAATGTCATGTCTTCAAAGAACTGATTACCTTGCTGAGATACTGCATTCACCAAAAGGATTTAAGTCTATCTTTTCAGGAACAGCAAAGCAACATCAAAATATACATGAGGAAATATAGGGTGGTGTGTTGGTGGGAGGAAATAAAGGCATGACATAAGGAGAGCAGAGCAAGAATGACCCTTTTTAATAGAACTTGTAAAATGCCTATCTTTTGCTGACTGCAGTGCAATCTTTGGCTATGTCATGTTATCATTGGCATCCCATCATGGTATGTTAGTGATCATGATTATCGAGTAGGCTACATCTATATTTTCAAGTGAAACACTTTTTTTTTTAAATGCAGAAAATCTTCTGTCTAACCTCTTAGCTTTCTTTGCAATGACTGATATAATATAATAAAACTGAAAAAACATTAAAATATATATGCTCATTTGTTGTTTCTAAATTTGATTTGTATCTGATCCTTCCCCCATACCATCCTATCTTAGACACCCAATCAGTTCTGCCTGGATGATTTCAGAAGTCAATTTATTTACATTTTGCCTTTTCACACTGTTTACATTTTCTATTTCTTCAAACAATTCATTAGGTGTAATGTACCTATGATGCATACTGAATGTTTCCTTGAACAGAAAATTTTATATTAAAGCAGAGCAAAATATCCAGGAACTGAAATGCTCATTTACTCTTAATTATTTCAAAGTGAAATTGACACTATGAAAATGAACATATATCTTTATTCTTCAAGTAAGAGAATTGTAGGAATTTGTTGACATCTCCCAACATTAATTTAATCTTCAGTGTCATGCATAATCTGACACCTATTTGGTACACCAGTTGTATTAGAATGATTTTTAAATAATGAAGACGATTGATGTATTGACCTAGATAGAGAGGCAACAATGTATCAGAGATCTCCGGTACTGGGAAACATGAATGGGCTGCGTGTTTTATTTTAGGGAAAGGTTTGTCATGGACTGCCACATGAACGTACACACCTGGAAAGGTAGACGTTTCCACTCTCAGTCCAAAATCACTGTTGCATAATGGAGATACAATATGTTACTGCAAAATAGAAGTAGACATAGCTGCCACAGTATGTCAAATAGACACTGCAACCATTTGGCGTATAGCAGCTGCTAGGTGAAACACCGTGAACAGTGCTCCACCTAGATTGTGGTATGGAGAGGGAGATGGGAGAGTGTTTCGGAAGGGATGGGGATACATATATATATATATATTTCTAAGCCTGATTTATTTTGAATTCTGACAGAATACAGAAAAATTCGGTAAAACAATTACGCTTCCATTAAAAAAATAAACAAAACAATAAGAGAAACAGCAGGGTGATGTATCACAGTATGCTCCTGTCGTCTAACTGATATTGATGATGGAGAAGAGAAATAATTTCAAGTTAGGGCACTTGTATCAGCAACTATCTGGATTGCAGAACGTTATAGTTTGAATGGCACACTTAAACTTCTGCAGGCTGAAAATACATTCACTTCTCTAGTTCCAGGACTGAAGTCAGAATTATGACCATCCACATTACCCGTTGCTTTAACATGCTTCTTCTTCTTATCTCGGGTTAATGAAGATACTGTAGAGACATTTTTCTGATCAACTCTTCTTTTGATTCTTACTAAATGTGAGGATAATCTCGTTCAAAATATGGTTATGATAGAACTGAAACTAAAACCAAAGGGGGGAAAATATTTCATAACTCTTTCAACCAAGATAGATAAGAAAAACAAAGAAAATGGATTCCTTTAAACATAAAATATAAATAGTATCAAATAATCCCCTTCCGTTAGTAGTTTTAAAAACTTACATAGTCGTAGAAATTATGATCCTCAAGTGAAATATGTTATAAGTCTATGGTAAATATTATTTAAATACCAATAGTATTTGAAATTTTCCCAATTATTTTTTGGTCAAAATATAATTTAAGCCATTTTCATTAATCTGGACAAACAAATGACAGAGAGAAGATATCACCAAATGTTCAACACTGAAATCAGATTGATTTTATTCTTTCAGTCAAAGATGGAGAATCTCTATACAGACAGCCAAAACAAGACAAGGAGCTGATTCTGGCACAGATCATGAACTCCTTGTTGCAAATGCAGACTGAAATAGAAGGAATTGGAGAGAACCCCTATACCATTCATGTATGACATAAGTCAAACCCCTTATGACTATATAGTAGAAGTGAGAAATAGTTTTAAGGGACTAGATCTGACAGAGTGGGTGCCTGATAAATTATGGGTGGAGGTTCATGACATTGTCCAGGAGACAGGAAATAAGATTATCCCCAAGAAAAAGAAATGCAAAAAAGCAAAATGGCTGTCTGAGGAGGCCTTGCAAATGGCTGTGAAAGAAGGGAAGTGTAAAGAACAGGAGAAAAGGAAATTTATACCCATTTGAATGTAGAGTTCCAGTGAATAGCAAGGAGAAATAAGAAAGGCTTCCTCAGTGATGAATGCAAAGAAATGGAGGAAAGCAATAGAATGGGAAAAACTAGACATATCTGCAGGATAATTAGAAATACTGAGGGAACATTTCATGCAAAGGTGGGCTCAATAAAGGACAAAAATGTTAGGAACCAAAGAGAAGCAGAAGATATTAAGAAGAGGTGGCAAGAATACACAGAAGAACTGTACATAGAAGATATTCAGGACCCAGAAAATCACGATGGTGTGATCATTCACATAGAGCCAGACATCCTGGAATGTGAAGACAAGTGGGCCTTAGGAAGCATCACTATGAACAAAGCTAGAGTAGGTGATGGAATTCCAGTTGAGCTATTTCAAATCCTGGAAGATGATGCTGTAAAAGTGCTGCACTCAATATGCCAGCAAACTTGGAAAACTCAGCAGTGGCCACCAGACTGGAAAAGTCAGTCTTCATTCCAATCCCAAAGAAAGGCAATACCAAAGAATGCTCAAACTACAGCATAGTTGCTCTCATCTCACAAGCTAATCATGCGTTGCTAGAAACTGTCTTTAAAAACTAAAACGTGAGTGACCTACAGAGGCCCGTAGAGTCATATCTCTGGTCTTTCCAAAGGTATGTACAGATATGTGAACACCAAGGGATTACTGACTGTGAACCGCTCTGCTGGGGAAGACCTGTGAGATTCTTTTGAACTGCAGGAATACCAAACAAATGAATTGTAAAAAAAATCAACTTTGAAGACTCATTGGAAGGACTGATGCTGAAAATAAAGCCCCAAATCTTTGTCCAACTGAGGCAAAGAGCTGACTCATTAGAAAAGACCATGATCTATAGAAAGTGTTGAAAGCAGGGGTATCAGTAGGTGAGAGAGGATGAGACATCTGGAGAGCATCAGCGATTCGAAGGACATGAACTCGGAGAAACTATGGGAGACAGTGAGGGACAGAGAGGCCTCTTGTGCTAGAGTCCAAATGGATACAAAGAGTCAAACATGGCTTGTGGCTGAAGAACAATAGCATTTCAGTTAATAAGATGGGTCTTGACGGATGGCAGTTGGTCCCCAAATATCAGAGGAATAGGAGGACAAGACCACTCCCTCCCCAACAGATTCATCTAAGCATCGACTGCACATGGAAGAACTTCCAGACAACAAATTGTGAACACTGTTGAATGGCCCAAGATACCCAGAAGTCAAACATGTTTTCCTTTGAAAAGGAAGTAGGAAAAAATAAAAGAGACACAAAAAGAGACAAAGTATTTAGGGGCTGAGGCTGGTTTTGGAGAGGAAGTTGTAAATGAGGAGAAGCTTGCAGAAAATTGTGAACCCTCTCAGGACAGTGATAGTGGAAAACTCTGGGATCGCTTAGAGCAACATAACCAAGGGAAAGAAAAACAAAAGCAAATGTGCCTAACTGTAATTTCCAGCAGAGAAAAAAATCAGATACACCTGTCCACCATCATTGAGGTGGACCTAGGAGGGATGCCCAGACTGTATCACCTGCCCTATGATAAGGACCCAGTTTTAATGGTCTGAGGATGATCTGACAGGTCTAAGGTGACGTAGCAACCTAATCCATGGGAACACCAGAGACAAAAATGCAAAACAGTCCTTTCTTGAGATAATTCTCTATGACCATATAGGGAAAACCGACACTCACAGAACCAAAGATTGCACATTCAGTTCAGTTCAGTTCAGTTCAGTGGTTCAGTCGTGTCCGACTTTTTGAGACCCCATGAATCACAGCACGCCAGACCTCCCTGTTCATTGTCAACTCCCGGACTTCACTCAAACTGATGTCCATCGAGTCGGTGATGCCATCCAGCCTTTTAATTGTTTGTTGTCCACTTCTCATTCTGCCCCCAGTCCCTCCCAGCATCAGAGTCTTCCAGTGAGTCAACACTTCACATGAGGTGGCCAAAGTATTGAAGTTTCAGCTTTAGCATCAGTGCTTCCAATGAACACTGAGGACTGATCTCCTTTAGAATGAACTGGTTGGATCTCTTTGCAGTCCAAGTGACTCTCAAGAGTCTTTTACAAAATATCAAAGATGTGCAAACAGGCTTCCATTTATGGCCCTGTCCTCCACGGAGGCAGAGAGGAATGTTTGCATCAGACCAAGGCAGAATGCAGGAGGCTGCTGTTATATCAGCCCCAGAGACCACATCTGCCACCAAGCTCTGAGCAGGCTGTCAGTTGTTAACCATGTCTTCCTGGGTTCATGCTCAGTTCACATAGGTCAGGAGTGTCAAAATATGAGTTCAGTACCCTTATGGAGACACACGGATTTCTTGCAAATTTCAGGGAAATTTGAATGGCCTGCCCGTTGTAGTTTAGGAAAAGGTTTGTCATGGACTGTCACATTACCCTACACACCTGGAAAGGTAGAAGTTTCCACCCTCAGTCCAAAATCACAATTGCATAATGGAGTTACGATGTGGTACTGCAAAATAGAAGTAGACATAGCTGCCAAAGTATGTCAAGTAGACATTGCAGCCATTTGATTTAGAGCAGCTACTAAGTGACACCCAGTGAAAAATGCTCAACTTGGATTGTGATATGGAGAGGGAGATATGAGGGTGTTCCTAAAGGGAAGGCATATAGGTATATTTATGCCTGATTTATTTTGAGCTCTGACAGAATACAGCAAATTTCGGTAAAACAATTCAGTTCAGTTCCGTTCAGTTCAGTCTTTCAGTCGTGTCTGACTCTGCAACCCCTGGAATCACAGCACGCCAGGCCTCCCTGTCCATCACCGACACACGGAGTTCACTCTAACTCATTTCCACAGAGTCGGTGATGCCATCCAGCTTTCTCATTCTCTGTCGTCCCCTTCTCCTCCCTCCCTCAAACTTTCCCAGCATCAGAGTCTTTTCCAGTGAGTCAACTAGTCGCATGAGTTGGCCAAAATATTGGAGTTTCAGCTTCAGCATCAGTCCTTCCAATGAACACCCAGGATTGATCTCCTTAAGAATGGACTGGTTGGATATCCTTCCAGTCCAAGGGACTCTCAAGAGTCTTCTTCAGCACCACAGTTCAAAAGCATCAATTCTTTGGCGAGCAGCTTTCTTCACAGTTCAACTCTCACATCCATACATGACCACGGGAGAAACCATAGCCTTGACTAGATGGACCTTGGTTGGCAAAGTAATGTCTCTGCTTTTTAATATACTATCGAGATTGGTCATAACTTTCCTCACAAGGAGTAAGCGTTTTTTAATTTCATGGCTGCAATCAGCATCTGCAGTGATTTTGGAACCTAAAAAATTAAGTCTGACACTGTTTCCACTGTTATTCCGTCTATTTCCCATGAAGTGATGGGACCAGATGCCATAATCTTTGTTTTCTGAATATTCAGCTTTAAGTCAAACTTTTCACTCTCCTCTTTCACTTTCACCAAGACATAATGAAGATACGGTAGAGACATTTTTCTGATCAACTCTTCTTTTGATTCTTACTAAATGTGAGAATAACCTCGTTCAAAATATGGTTATGATAGAACTGAAACTAAAACCAAAGGAGGAAAATTATTTCATAACTCTTTCAACCAAGATAGATCAGAAAAACAAAGAAAATGGATTCCTTTAATCATAAAATATAAATAGTATCAAATACTTTCATTTTCTGACATAAGAGTGATGTCATCTTCATATCTGAGGTTATTGATATTTCTCCCAGAAATCTGGATTCCAGCTTGTGCTTCTTCTAGCCCATCATTCTTCATGATGTACTCTGCATATAAGTTAAATAAGCAAGGTGACAATATACAGCCTTGACGTACTCCTTTTCCTATTTGGAACCAGTCTGTTGTTCCATGTACAGTTCTGACTGTTGATTCCTGACCTGCATACAGGTCTCTCAAGAGGCAGGTCAGTGGTCTGGTATTCCCATCTCTTTCAGAATTTTCCAGTTTATTGTGATCCACAAAATCAAAGGCTTTAAAATAATTACCCTTCCATTAAAAAATCAATAGGAGAAATAGCAGGTTGATGTGTCACAATATTTTCCTGTTATCTAAGTGATATTGATGATAGAGAAGAGAAATAATTTCAAGTTAGGGCACTTGTTTAAGCAACAATCTGAACGGTAGAACGCTTTAGTATGAATGGCACAGTTAAACTTCTGCAGGCTGAAAATACATTCGCTCCTCTAGTTTCAGAATGGAATTCAGAGTTATGATCACCCATATTACCCATTGCTTTACCATGCTTCTTCTTCTTATCTCGGAATAATGAAGATACTGTAGAGACAATTTTATGATCAACTCTTCTTTTGATTCTTACTAAATGTTAGGATAACCTCGTTCAAAATACAGTTATGATAGAACTGAAACTAAGGGGAGCACGAGAAGATGGCAGAGGAATAGGACAGGGTGACCATTTGCTCCCCCACAAAATCAGCAAAAGAACAGTTGAAAGCTGAGTAAATCCCATAAAACAACTTCTGAATACCGGCAGAGGACATCAGGCACGCAGAAAAGCAGCCCGTAAACTTCGAAATGAGGTAGGAAACAGCATAAAAGATAAAGAGATACAAAAGAGGGAAGAAGGGGACTCCGTCTTGGGAAGGGAGGCTTAAAAAAAAAAAAAAAAAGAAGAGGAAGTTTCCAAACACCTGGAAACATAGGTGACTCTGTGGATAGGCTTGGAACCTCAGAGGGCCACATAACTAGGAGAAAAGAGAGACATAAATAATTAAAGCCCACAGACTAAGTGCCCAGAGGAAACTCTCAGTGGAGAAGTGGTACAGACGCCCGCTCCCACCACTAGCAGGTGGGGGCCGGGCAGGGAGGCGAGATGTCAGTGCTTAGAGAGAGGACAGGGACTTAACGCCCCAAGGGCAAGCTGAGCGCTCTAACGGGAGCAAAGCAGACTGTGCAGCAAAAAGCCCCATCCTAAGACTCTTCCAGTCCCGCTCACATAACAAAGGACTGAGCAAAGCAAGCCGGCTGGGGGTGGCCAATCCCCCAGCTCCCGCCGGGACAGGCATGGAGGGCAACCAGCTCCGGAAGGGGCAGCTGTGGCCCCAGAGAGGCTTCCCATACCAAGCTGCAGTCAGGCTTCCTTGCTAACCAAGACTTCTTGGATTTGGGCCAATCAATATTTGCCTGAGAAAGTGCTCCAGTTGTACACACAGAAAACCAAGCAGCAGGGACCGGGGAGGCGATAAGCCACAGTGACCACGCTCGCCAAACGCCTAGTCACCTGAGCTGCTCAGACCGGAGAAGGCAAAAAACACAGGCCCAGCCAAGTCTGCGCTTTTGTGGAGTACTCGCGGACCTGAACCTGAGTCGCTCAGACCTGGGAAGTGCATGCAACGCAGCGCCGGCCAGGGACAGCACCTGGCAGACAACCTAGAGCCTGAGCAGCATAAACAGGAAAAACACACACCCTGCGAGCGGGTGCATTCCCACAGTAGTCAAGACACTGTGAGCACTCCCCACAGATGTCAGTGATATTTGTTAGCAGCGTTCCTCCCTCCCCACGGCAGGACCGAACAGGTGAGCTGGTGTCCACCACCACCCCCTGGTTTCAGGATGGGAATTAGACACTGAAGACACCAGCAAACAGAAGAGATTTTACAATAGAAGGAACTGCCTTGGAGGTAACAGAGGGAGAAGTCTTGAGCCTACTGCAAGAATAAGACTGAAAACCAGAGGCAGAGGCTAAAGGCCAAATCCTGAGAACACCAGAGACCTCCTGTTCCAGGGAACATTAATTGATAGGTGCCCATCAAATGCCTCCATACATAAACTGAAACCGGGCACAACCGAAGGGTCAACAAGTTTCAGTGAAATAAATACCACACAAATTCTCCAGCAACACAGGAAAATAGCCCTGAGCTTCAACATACAGGCTGCCCAAAGCCACCCCAAACCACTGACATCTCAAACTCATTACTGGACTCTCCATTGCAATCCAGAGAGAAATCCAACTCCATGCACCAGAACACTGAAACAAGCAAACCAAATTAGGGAACCTTGACAAGTCACCAATCCAACCCAACACACAACGAGGTAACTACATAATAAAGAGAACTCCACAAACTGCCAGAGGACGGAAAGGCCACCCCAAGCACAGTAATATAAGCAAGATGAAGAGGCAGAGAAACACCCAGCAAGTAAAGGAACAGGATAAATGCCCACCAACACAAACAAAAGAGGAAGACATAGGGAATCTACCTGATAAAAAATTTCGAATTTTAATGGTGAAAATGATTCAAAATGTGGAAAGCAAAAAGGAGTTACAGATAAATGAAGTGGAGAAAAAGATTGAGAAGATGCAGAAAATATTTAATAAGGAATTAGAGGGGGAAAAAAGAGTCAATATACAATGAACAATGCAATAGATGAGATCAGAAACACTTTCGAGGGAACAAACAGTAGAATAACGGAGATAGAAGACAGGATAAGTAAGCTAGAAGATAGAATTCTACAAATAAATGAAACAGAGATGGAAAAAGAAAAACAAATTAAAAGAAATGAGGACAATATTAGAGACTTCTGGGACAATGTTAAATACCCCAACATTGGAATCATACAAGTCCCAGAAGAAGAAGACAAAATGAAAGACCATGAGAGAATACTTGAGGAAATAATAGTTGAAAATTTCACTAAAATGGGGAAGGAAATAATCAGCCAATTCCAAGAAACCCAGAGAGTTCCTAACAGGATAAACCCAAGGCGAAATAACCCAAGTCACATATTAATCAAATTAGCAAAGATCAAACACAAAGAAAAAATATTAAAAGCCGCAAGGGAAAAACAACAAATAACACACAAGGGGATCCCCATAGGGATAACAGCTGATCATTCAATGGAAACTCTTCAGGCCAGGAGGGAATGGCAAGACATATTAAAGTTATGAAAGAAAGTAACCTACAGCCCAGATGACTATACCTAGCAAGGATCTCATTCAAATATGAAGGAGAAATCAAAAACTTTATAGACAAGCAAAAGCTGAGAGATTTCAGCATCACCAAACCAGCTCTCCAACAAATATTAAACGATCTTCTCTAGACAGGAAACACAGAAATGTTATATAAACTTGAACCGAAAACAATAAAGAAAAAGACAATGGGATCATACTTATCAATAAACACCTTAAGTGTAAATGGGTTGAATGTCCCAACCAAAAGACAAAGGCTGGCTGAATGGACACAAAAAAAAGACCCCCGTATATGTTCTCTACAAGAGACCCACTTCAAACTAGGGACACATACAGACTGAAAGTGAAGGACTGGAAAAAGACATTCGACGCAAATAGAGACCAAAAGAAAGCAGGAATAGCAGTACTCATATCAGATAAAATAGACTTTAAAGCAAAGACTATGAAAAGAGACAAAGTAGGAAAGTACATAATGATCAAAGGATCAATCCAAGATGAAGATATAACAATTATAAATAATTATTCACCCAACATAGGAGCACCACAATATGTAAGAAAATTACTAACAAGTATGAAAGGGGAAATTAACAATAGCACAGTAATATTGGGAGACTTTAATAGCCCACTCACACCTATGGATAAGTCAACTAAACAGAAAATTAACAAGGAAACACAAACGTTAAATGATACAATAGACAAGTTAGTCCTAATAGAGCTCTATAGGACATTTCACCCCAAAACAATGAATTTCAACTTTTTCTCAAGCGCACACGAAACCTTTTCCAGGATAGATCACATCCTGGGCAATAAATATAGCCTTGGTACATTGAAAAAAATTTGAAATCATTCCAAGTATCTTTTTTGACCACAATGCAGTAAGATTAGATCTCAATTATGGGAGAAAAACTATTAAAAATGCCAACATATGGAGGCTGAACAACACGCTGCTGAATAATGAACAAATCATAGAAGAAATCAAAAGAGAAATCAAAATATGCATAGAAATGAATGAAAATGAAAACACAACAACCCTAAACCTCTGGGACACTGTAAAAGCAGTGTTAAGGGGAAAGTTCATAGCAATACAGGCACATGTCAAGAAACAAGAAAAAAGTCAACTAAATAACCTAACTCTACATCTAAAGAAACTAGAAAAGAAAGAAATGAGGAATCCTAGGGTTAGTAGAAGGAAAGAAATCGTAACAATTAGGGCAGATATAAATGCAAAAGAACAAAAGGGACCATAGCAAAAATAAACAAAGCCAAAAGCTGGTTCTTCGAGAAGGTAAATAAAATTGACAAACCACTAGCCAGACTCAGCAAGAAACAAAGGGAGAAGAACCCAATCAATAAAATTAGAAATGAAAATGGAGAGATCACAACCGACAACACAGAAATACAAAGGATTATTAGAGAATACTATCAGCAATTATATGGCAATGAAATTAATAACTTGGAAGAAATGGACAAACTCTTAGAATTCTAAAACCTTCCAAAACTGAACCAGGAAGAAATAGAAAATCTTAACAAACCCATCACAAGCACGGAATTAGAGGATGCGATTAGAAATATTCCAGCAGACAAAAGCTCAGGTTCAGAGGGCTTCACAGCTAAATTCGACCAAAAATTTATTGAAGAGCTAACGCCTATTCTACTGAAACTCTTTCAGAAAATTGTTGAGGAAGGGAAACTTCCAAACGCAATCTATGAAGCCACCATCACCCTAATCCCAAAACCTGGTAAAGATCCCACAAAAAAAGAAAACTACAGGCCAATATCACTGATGAACACGGATGCAAAAATCCTTTACAAAATTCTCGCAATCAGAATCCAACAACACATTAAGAAGATCATACATCATGACAAAATGGGCTTTATCCCAGGAATGCAAGGATTCTTCAATATCCGCAAATCAATCAATGTAATACACCATGTTAACAAACTGAAAAATTAAAATCATATGACTATCTCAATAGATGCAGAGAAAGCCTTTGACAAAATTCAACATCCATGTGATAAAACCCCTTCAGAACGTGGGAATAGAAGGGACATATCTCAACATAATAAAAGCTATATATGACAAATACACAGCAAACATTATCCTCAATGGTGAGAAACTGAAAGCATTTCCCCTAAAAGCAGGGACAAGACAAGGGTACCCAGTCTCACCACTACTATTCAACATAGTTCTGGAAGTTTTGGTTACAGAAGTCAGAGCAGAAAAAGACATAAAAGGAATACAACTTGGAAAAGAAGAAGTAAAACATTCAGTATTCGCTGATGACATGATTCTCTCTACACAGAAAACCCTAAAGACTCTACCAGAAAACTACTAGAGCTAACCAATGAATACAGTAAAGTTGCAGGATATAAAATCAAGACAAAAATCCCTTGCATTCCTATACACTAATAATAAGAAAATAGAAAGAGAAATTAAGGAAACTATTCCATTCACTTTTGCAGTGAAAAGAATTAAATACTCAGCAATATATCTACCTAAGGAAACAAAAGAGTTGTACATAGAAAACTATAAAATACTGCTGCTGCTGCTGCGTCACCTCAGTCGTGTCCGACTCTGTGTGACCCCATAGACAGAAGCCCACCGGCTCCCCCGTCCCTGGGATTCTCCCGGCAAGAACACTGGAGTGGGTTGCCATTTCCTTCTCCAATGTGTGAAAGTGAAAAGTGAAAGTGAAGTCGCTCAGTCGTGTCCGACCCTTAGCGACCCCATGGACTGCAGCCTACCAGGCTTCTCCATCCATGGGATTTTCTAGGCAAGAATACTAGAGTGGCTTGCCATTGCCTTCTCTGATAAAATACTAGTGAAAGTAATCAAGGAGGACACTAATAGATGGAGAAATATATCGTTTCCATGGATTGGAAGAATAAATATAGTAAGAATGATTATACTACCCAAAGTAATTTATACATTCAATGCAATTCCTTTCAAGCTAACAACGATATTTCCCCCCAATCTAGAACAAATAATCACACTTTTTTTTTTTTTTTGAAATACAGAAAACCTTGAATAGCCAAACAATCTTGAGGAAGACGAATGGAACTGGGGGAATTAACCTGCCAGACTTCAGGCTCTATTAAAAGCCACAATCATCAAGAAAGTATGGTACTGTCATAAAGACAGAAATATAGATCAATGGAACAAAATAGAAAGCACAGAAATAAATTCACGCACCTATGGACACCTTATCTTTGACAAAGGAGGCAAGAATATAAAATGGAGAAAAGACAGTCTCTTCAACAAGTGGTGCTGGGAAAATTAGTCAGCCAATTGTAAAAAATGAAACTAGATCACTTCCTAACACCACACACAAAAATAAACTCAAAATGGGTTAGAGATCTAAATGTAAGACCAGAAACTGTAAAACTCCTAGAGGAGAACATAGGCAAAACACTCTCCGACATAAATCACATCAGGATCCTCCATTACCCACCTCCCAGAATTCTGGAAATAAAAGAAAAAAAAAAAATGGGACATAATTTAAATAAAAAGCTTCTGCACCGCAAAGCAAACTATAAGCAAGGTGAAAAGACAGTCTTCAGAATAGGAGAAATTAATAGCAAATGAAACAACTGACAAAAAATTAATCTCTAAAATATACAAGCAGCTCCTGCAGCTCAGTTCCAGAAAAAAAAAAAGACCCAATCAAAAAATGGGTCAAAGAACTAAACAGACATTTCCCCAAAGAAGACATAAAGATGGCTAACAAAAACATGAAAAAATGTTCAACATCCCTCATAATCAGATAAATGCAAATCAAAACCAAAATGAGATACCATTTCACACCAGTCAGAATGGCTGCTATCCAAAAGTCTACATGCAATAAATGCTGGAGAGGGTGTGGAGAAAATGGAACCCTCTTACACTGTTGGTGGGAAAGCGAACTAGTAGAGTCACTATGGAGAACAGTGTGGTGATTCCTCAAAAAATGATCCAGCAATCGCACTCCGGGGCGTACACACCGAGGAAACCAGAATTGAAAGAAAGACATGTACTCCAATATTCATTGCAGCACTGTTGATAATAGCCAGGACATGGAAGCAACCTAGAGGTCCATCTGCAGATGGATGGATAAGAAAGCTCTGGTACATATACACAATGGTGTATTTCTCAGCCATCAAAAAAATGCATTTGAGTCAGCTCTCATGAGGTGGATGAAACTGGAGCCTATTATACAGAGTGAAGTCAGCCTGAAAGAAAAACATCAATACAGCATACTAATGCATATATATGGAATTTAGAATAATGTTAGCCTTAATCCTGTATCAGTTCAGTTCAGTTGCTCAGTCGTGTCCGACTCTCTGCGATGCCATGAATCACAGCATGCCAGGCCTCCCTGTCTATCACCAACTCCCGGAGTTCACTCAAACTCATGTCCACAGAGTCGTTGATGCCATCCAGCCATCTCATTCTCTGTCGTACCCTTCTCCTCCTGCCCCCAAACTTTCCCAGCATCAGAGTCTTTTCCAGTGAGTCCACTCATCGCATGATGTGGCCAAAATATTGCAGTTTCAGCTTTAGCATCAGTCCTTCCAATGAACAGAGTTTTCTCCAACACCACAGCTCAAAAGTATCAATTCTTCCGTGATCAGGTTTCTTCACAGTCCAACTCTCACATCCATACATGACCACGGGAAAAACCATAGCCTTGACTAGACGGGCCTTGGTTGGCAAAGTAATGTCTCTGCTTTTTAATATACTATCTAGGTTGGTCATAACTTTCCTTCCAAGGAGTAAGCGTCTTTAAATTTCATGGCTGCAATCAGCATCTGCAGTGATTCTGAAGCCCCCAAAAATAAAGCCTGACACTGTTTCCACTGTTTCGCCATCTATTTCCCACGAGACATCAAAAGAGACATAAGTGTGTAGAACAGCCTTTGGGACTCTGTGGGAGAGGGTGAAGGTAGGATGATTTGAGACAATGGCATTGTAGCATGTACATTATCATATGTGAAATGAATCACCAGTCCAGGTTCGACGAATGATACAGGATGCTTGGTGCTGGTGCACATGGATGACCTGGAGGGAGGACATGGGGAAGAGGAAGTTGGGCTGGGGGTTCAAGAGGGGGAACACATGTACACCTAGGGCAGATTCATGTCAATGTATGGCAAAACCACCCAATATATTAAGGTAAAGTAATTTGCCTCCAATAAAAATAAATAAATAAAATGAAAAAAACAATAAATAAAATAAAAATAGAACTATATATATATCAAAAAAAAAAAAAACTGAAAATAAAACCAGAGTGGGAAAAAAAATATTTTATACCTCTTTCAACCAAGAAGATCAGAAAAATGAAGAAAAATGGATTCCTTTATTCATAAAATGTAAATAATATCAAATAATCCCCTTCCATTAGGAGTTTTAAAAACTTACATAGTCGTAGAAATTATGATCCTCAAGTAAAATATGCTATAAATCTATGGTAAATGTCATTTAAATACCATTAGTATTTGAAATTTTTCCAATTTTTTTTGGGGGGGGGACAAAAGAAATTTAAGCCAATTTTATTAATCTGGCCAAAAAATGACAGAGAGAAGACATCACCAAATGCTCAACACTGAAAACAGATTGATTTTATTCTTTCAGTCAAAGATGGAGAATCTCTATACAGCCAGCAAAAACAAGACCAGGAGCTGACTGTGGCACAGATCATGAACTCCTTGTGGCAAAATTCAGACTGAAATTGAAGAAAGTGGAGAAAACCACTATACCATTCATGTATAACATAAGTCAAATCCCTTATGACTATACAGTGGAAGTGAGAAATAGTTTCAAGGGACTAGATCTGACAGAGAGGGTGCCTGATAAATTATGGGTGGAGGTTCATGACATTGTCCAGGAGACAGGAATCAAGATCATCCCCCAGAAAACGAAATGCGAAACAGCAAATTGGCTGTCTGAGGAGGCCTTACAAATAGCTGCGGAAAGAAGGGAAGTGAAAAGCAAAGGAGAAAAGGAAATCGGTACCCATTTGAATGTAGAGTTCCAAAGAGTAGCAAGGAGAAATAAGAAAGACTTTCTCAGTGATCAATGCAGGAAACAGAGGAAAGCAATCGAATGGGAAGTCTGTACATAAAAGATCTTCAGGACCCAGAAAAACAAGAAGGTGTGATCACTCACCTAGAGTGAGACATCCTGGAATGTGAAGACAAGTGGGCCTTATTAAGCATCACTACGAACAAAGTTAGTGTAGGTGATGGAATTCCAGGTGAGCTATTTCAAATCCTGGATGATGATGCAGTGAAAGTGCTACACTCGATATGTCAGCAAATCTGAAAAACTCAGTGGTGGCCACAGGACTGGAAAAGTTCAGTTTTCATTCCAATCCCTAAGAAAGGTAATGCCAAAGAATGCTCAAACTACACCATAATTGCTCTCATCTCACATGCTAATAAAGCGATGCTAGAAAGAGTCTTTAAAAACTAGAATATGACTTGGCCCACAGAGGCCTGTAAAGTCATATCTCTGTTCTTTCCAAAAGTATGTACAGATGTGAGAACACCAAGGGATTACTGATTGTGAACTGCTCTGCTGGGGAAGACTTGTGAGATTCTTTTGAACTGCAGGAATACCAAACAAATGAATTGTATATAAAATCAACTTTGAAGACTCATTGGAAGGGCTGATGCTGAAAATAAAGCCCCGAAACTTCGTCCACCTGAGGCAAAGAGTTGACTCATTAGAAAAGACCATGATCTTTAGAAAATGTGGAAAGCAGGAGGATCAATGGGTGAGAGAGGATGAGACTTTTGGATTGCATCAGCGATTCATAGGACATGATCCCAGGGAAACTATGGGAGACAGTGAGGGGCAGAGTGGACTGATGTACTAGAGTCCAAGGGGATACAAAAAGTCAAATATGGCTTAGTTGCTGAAGAACAACGGCATTTCAGTTAATAAAATGGGTCTTGCAGGATGACAGTTGGTTCCAAAATATCAGAACAATAGGAGGACAAGACCACTCTCTCCCCAGCAAATCATCTAAGCATCGACTGCACATGGAAGAACTTCCAGAAAACAAACTGGGAACACTGTTGACTGCTCCAAGTTACCCAGAAGTCAAAATGTTTTTTTTCCAAAGGAGGTAGGGAAAAATAAAAGAGACACGAAGAAAGACAAAATATTTAGGGGCTGAGGTTGGTCTCGGAGAGGAAGTTTTAAATGAGGAGAGCTTGCAGATAATTGTAAACCCTCTCAGGACAGTGACAGTGGAGAACTCTGGGATCGCTTAGAGCAACATAACCAAGGGAAAGAAAAACAAAAGCAAATGTACCTAACAGTAATTACCAGTGGAGAAACATTTCAGATACTCCTGTCCACCATCATTGAGCTGGACCTGGGAGCGATGCCTGGCCTCTATAATCTGCCCTATGATAAGGACCCAGCTTTAAAGCTCTGAGGATGATCTGACAGAGCTAAGGTGATGTAGCAACCTAAACTATGGGAACACCAGAGACAAAAATTCTAAAAAAGGACCTTTCTTGAGAGAAGTCTCTATGGCCACATAGTGAAAAGAGACACTCACAGAACAAAAGATTGCACATTACAAAATATCAAAGATGTGCAAACAGGTTGCCATTTATGGCCCTTTCCTCCAAGGAGGCAGAGAGGAATGTTTGCATCAGACAGAGGCAGAAGGCACGAGGCTGCTGTTATATCAGCCCCAGAGTCCCAATTTCCCACCAAGGTCTGAGCAGGCTGCCAGTTGGTAACCATGTCTTCCTGGGTTCATGCTCAGTTCACATAGGCAAGGAGGGTCAAAATATGAGTTCATCACCCCTCTGGAGACACACGGAATTCTTGCAAATTGTCCTTCTGGAAAAGCCAATAATGAAGGAAATTTACATGGCTGAAAACAGCCTGGAGTTAAAACTCCCCTCCAGGTCATCCCCATCGTTCTATGAAAAGCAAAGAACTCTCTCACCTGAAGAAAAAAAATGGACATTAAGGATGATTACACACAACTTCCAGCAGGTCCAGCCTATGCCTGTTCTCCAAAATTCCTTGACCCAGCCATTTAAGTGATGACTACTCCAAACAACCTTGGAGAAGAACAGATTCCCTTAAGACAGTAACTTTCCACTTATTTGCCTATATATATGCATACAATTTTATTGGGTTTGTGCAGCAGCTCATTAATATGACTACTGCTCTTTCTTGTCTAATTAAAGGTGATCTGTTCCTGAAAAGTGCCAGTCTCATTCTTTTTCTGAACCTTGACTTCTCTAACTCCCTTACCCTACAACAAACCAAGTGGCTGGGACCTGCTAGGTACATAAGATGCATGGCATACATTAGGCAGTACCTTGCCTGCCACACAGTTGCCTGAGCAATTTGGATCTGGGAAGGAAACAAAGCATATAACCGATCATGTTCAGTTCCCTTGCAGAGCACCTGAGAGCCTGAGTGGCGTAGACATGAGAAGGGCATGAAACACAAGGCCCACTTTGGGCAGTGCCCTCACGGATCACTCAGGACCTTGAGCAGTGTGAACCGAGAAAGTCCATGTCACCTACTGCAGTGGGAGGCCCACTCTGGTCCATCTACCTTAAGCACCCCGACCCATATATCGCATCAGTATTTATTTCCAATGTCCTACCCTCACCACTGCACCACTGAGCAAGTGAAGTCATATAAGGGCCTGCTGACCTCTAGTGTTATGGTGCAAACTAGTCACGTGTAAACTTGTCAGGGAAGAAAATTGCAAATGAGAAAGTAAAAAAATAGCAAGAAGGGTGAACTAGCCCAGAATTGACAGGTGCAATAAATTGAAAATCTGAAGTTAATGCAGAAAATGTGCAATTCAGGACGACGATAGCTTTTGATAACAAGTCAGTTAGTTTGTCCTTCAGTCCAGTTGGTTAGTAGTATCCGACTCTATGTGACCCAATGAATCACAGCATGCCAAGCCTCGCTGTCCATCACCAACTACCGGGATTTACTCACACTCATGTCCATTGAGTCAGTGATTCCATCCAGGTATCTCATCCTCTGTCATTCCCTCCTCCTGCTGCCCCCAATCTCTCTAAGCATCAGATCCTTTTCCATTGAGTCAACTCTTAGCATGATGTGGCCAAAGTATTGGAATTTCACCTTTAGCATCAGATTTTCCAATTAACATCCAGGATTGATCTCCTTTAAGATGGACTGGTTGCAACTCCTTGCAGTCCAAGAGTTGGAAAAAGAGACCATCTGACACTGATCTGACACCACGAAGCTCACAGTAACTCTAGAGAAATTGTTAGATTTTTTTTTTACTTTATTCATGTTTTTATTAATGAAACTTTTATCTATTCTTTATCATTCCCTTACGTTCATTTCTATATACTACATTACAAGTTTGAGAATTCTTTTGGCTTCTATCATTTTTCAAGTATTTATAGTACTTTATATAGATAGCATATTAAAAAGCAGAGACATTACTTTGCCAACCAAGGTCTGTCTAGTCAAGGGTATGGTTTTTCCAGTGGTCATATATGGATGTGAGAGTAGGACTGTGAAGAAAGGTGATCGCCGAAGAATTGATGCTCTTGATCTGTGGTGTTGGAGAAGACTCTTGTGTGTCCCTTAGACTGGAAGGACAGTCAACCAGTCCACTCTAAAGGAGATCAGTCCTGGGTGTTCATTGGAAGGACTGATGATAAAGCTTAAACTCCAACACTTTGGCTACCTCATATGAACAGTTCACTCCCTGGAAAAGACTCTGATGTTGGGAGGGATTGTGGGCAGGAGAAGAAGGGGACGACAGAGAATGAGATGGCTGGATGGCATCACCAACTCGATGGACATGAGTTTCAGTGAACTCCGGGTGTTAGTGATGAACAGGGAGGCTTGGCGTGCTGTGTTTCATGGCGGCACAGAGTCAGACATGGCTGAGCGACTGAACTGAATTGAACTGGACGCTTATTCTACTCAAATTCTTCCAGAAATTTGCAGAGTAAGGGAGATTTCCAAACTCATTCTATGAGGCCACCAACATCCTAACACCAAAACCAAAGATGCCTTAGGAAAAGAAAACTACAGTCCACTAACACTGATAGACATAGATGCAAATATCCTTAAAAAAATCCTAACAAACAGAATCCAAAACCGTTTCAAAAAAGATCATACTTCATTACCAAGTGAGCTTTATCTCAGGGATCCAAGGATTCTTTAATATCTGAAAGTCAATGTAATACACCATGTTAACAAATTAAATGATAAAAACCATATGATTATCTAAAGAGGCAGTGAGGTCTTAGACAAAATTCACCATTCATTTATGATAAAAAAAAAAAAAACCCTCCACAAAGAAGGAATTTAAGGAATATACCTCAACTTAATAAAAGTTACGTTTGACAAACCCACAGTAAAGATGATCCTCAATGGTGAAAAATTGAAAGCATTCCCCCTAATGTCAGGAACAAGACAAGAATGACCTCTCTCATCACTACTATTAAACACAGATTTGGAAACTTTAGCAACAGCAGTCAGAGAGGAAAAAGAAATCAAAGGAATCCCTATTGGAAAAGAAGAATGAAAAATCTCACTCTTTGACGATATCTTGATCTTCTACTTAGAAAACCCTAAAGACTCCACCAGAAAATGGCTAGAGCTAAGCAATAAACATAGTAAAGTTGCAGGATGTAAAAGTAACACCCAGAAATTCCCTGCGTACCTAGACACTAACAATTAGAAAACAGAAAGATAAATAAAGGAAACATTCCCATTCACCATTGAAATGAAAAGAATAAAATTCTTAGGAATAAATCCACCTAAAGAAACCAATGTCCGATATATAGAAAACTAAAACGCACTGATGAAAGAAATCAAAAAGGAAATAATTAGATGTTAGAAATATACCATGTTTACGGATTAGAAGTGTCAAAATAGTGAAAATGATTATACCACCTAAAGCAATCTATAGGTTTAATGCAATCCTATTAAGCTACCGACGGTATTTTTCACAGAACTATTAACAAATAATGTCACAATTTGTATGGAAATACCAAAAACCAAAGCAATCTTGAGAAGGACGAATGGACCTGGAGGAATGAACATGCTTGACTTCAGGATATACAACAAAGCTGTAATCATCATGACTGTATGGTACTGGCACAAAGACAAAGTATAGATGATTGAAAGGACAACTTCTCTTTGACAAGGGATGCAAGTATATACACTGGAGAAAAGTCTCTGAAACAACTGGCGCTAGGAAAACTCGTCATCCACGTGTAAAAGTATGACACCAGCAATGAGGAACCATCTCAGGACGGTCAGAATGGATACTACCCAAAAATATACACAAAATAAATTCTGTATTGGAGTGGAGAAAGGAGGACCCTCTTACACTGTTGATGGGACTGCAAACTAGTACAGACACTATGGAGAACATTGGGGAGATTAGGTAAAAAATTGGAAACAGTACTGCCATATGGTCTAGCGGTATCACTACCTGACATACATACCAATGAAACCAGAATTGAACGAGATACGTGTACCCCAATGTTCATCACAGCACTGTTTATAATAGCCAGGGCATGGAAGCAACATAGATGTCCACTGGCAGAAGAATGGATAAGAAATCTTTGATACATATACCCAAAGGAATATTACTAAGTCATTAAAAAAATTTAATTTGAATCAGTTCTATTGAGGTGGATGAAACTGAAGTCTATTACACAGACAGAAGTAAGTCAGAACAAAAAACACCACTACCGTACACTAATGCATATAATGGAATTTCGAAATATGATATCAATGACACTATAGGCGAGACGGCAATAGAGACACAAATGTATAGAACAGTCTTTAGGATTCTGTGAGAGAAGGCGAGGGTGGGTTGATTTGAGAGGACAGCATTGAAACATGTATATGATCATATGTGAAAATGATCACCAGTCCGGGTCCGATACATGAGACAAGGTGCTCAGGGCTGGTGCACTGGGATGACCTGGTGGTTTGGGATGGGAGTGAGGTGGAAGGTATGTTCACATGAAGAACAAATGTAAACACATGGCTGATTCTTGTCAATGTATGGAAAACTCACTTTAATATTATAATCAGCCCCCAATTAAATAAATATTTTTTAATGTACTAAATAAAAAGCCTGTTGGACTTCTTCAGGGATCCAGTGGCTTAAGAATTTGCCTGTCAATGCAGGGGACATGGGTTTGAATCTTGGTCTGAGGAGACCTCACATACTACCAAAGAAAATAAGCCTGTGTGCCCCCTGAACAAGAGAGCCCTAGAGCTTGTGCTCCAAAAGAGAAGGCATTGCCATGAGAAGCTAGCTCATTGCAATGAAGATTAACCCAAATTACTGCAACTAGAGAAACTTTGTGCACAGCAATGGAAAGTCAGTGCAGCCGTAAATAAATAAATAATTACTAAAAATTATGAATAAACGAACTGTAGATACACAAACTTCTTCCATGTAATATGAATTTTTTTTATTTCACTGAATATCCAGATGTTGATTTACTACTTGAAATATGGAATTCCTGTATTTCAAATATGTAAACCAAGGGAAGTATTTCTAAACAAAATATAAATTGTCTATATTTCATATATAAGTATCTTGGTGTAGATTTTCCTACATGATGCTCTAAATTTCACATATGAAAATCTAGGTGTCAATTCTATTTGAAAGTTGGAATTCTCTATGATTCACATTTGAAATTCAGGATGGTTATGTTTGCTACTGTGAACGTGGAATTCCCTAATTTTGTATGAATATCTGGGTGTAGATTTTGTAGATGAAGAATGCAAGTTTCTGTATTTCAATTCCTTACCATCAAAGTCACCAGGGGACTTTAATAGATTTAGGAAAACCTCCAAGAATTTATAAAATAAACACCAAAAATAGATGTCCTTTCACCATAGCTGACTGTGAGGTAAAAACAGGAAGTCAAGCTATACGTGGAGTAACAGAGAAGTTTGGATTTGCGGTACAAAGTGATGCAGAATAAAGGGTAAAGGTAGAGTTTTGCAGAGAAAGGTTAAAAATGGAAAAAGCGACAGTGTTCTTGGGCTCCAAAATCACTGGGGACCGTGATTACAGCCATGAAAACAAAAGACTCTCACTCCCAGGAAGAAAACCTATGACAAACCTAGACACAATATTCTTAGAAGCAGAGATATCACTTTGTTGACAAAGGTTCATATAGGCAAAGCAGGTTTTTTTCCCAGTGGATATGTATGGATGCCTCTCATTTGTAGCCCTACACAGCATGTCTTTGTTTAACTGAGTTACACAAGGCTGTGGTTCATGTGATGGGTTGATTAGGTTTCTGTGATGGTGGTTTCCATCTTTCTGCCCTCGAATGCCATCTCTCATCACCTACCATCTACTGGGGGTTCTCTTACTTTGGTTGTGGAGTAGCTCTTCACTGCTCCTACAGCAAAGAACAGCCTCTGATCCTTATGTTGGATGTGGGATATCTCCTCTTGACAGCTGGCTGCTTAAATGACACACAGCCACAGCTCGCTGCTCCAGCCATTTTGGAAAACTCAGCAATGGCCAAGGATTGGAAAAGGTCAGTTTTCATTCCAATCCCAAAGAGACGCAATGCCAAAGAATACCCAAACTATTATACAATTGCCTTCAACTCATGTGCTAATAAAGTAATGCTCAAAATTCTCCACGGCAGGATTCAACAATATGTGAACCGTCAACTTCCAGATGTTCAAGCTGGTTTTGGGAAAGGCAGAGGAATCAGAGATCAAATTGCAGACATCTGCTGGATCTCTGAAAAAACAAGAGAGTTCCAGAAATCGTCTATTTCTGCTTTATTGACTATGCCAAAGCCTTTGACTCTCTGGATCACAATAAACTGTGGAAAATTCTTTAAGAGATGGGAATATCAGACCACCTGACTTGTCTCTTGAGAAACCTATATGCATGTCAGAAAACAACAGTTAGAACAAGGCATGGAAGTAGGTCAAGGCTATGTTGTCACCCTACTTATTTAACTACATGCAAAACACATCATGAGAAATATGTGTTGTATGAAGCAGAAGCTGGAATCAAGACTGCATGGAAAATATCAATAACTGCAAAGATGCAGATGAAACCACACTTATGACAGAAATTGAGGAAAATCTGAAAGCCTCTTAAGGAAAGTAAAAGAAGAGAGTGAAAAAATGTCTTTTTGTTTCACATCACCTGTACATTTGCCACCTTTACTACTTGAAATATGGAATTTTTTATCTCACATAGGGAAATCAATGCCTATATTCCTATTTGAAATATAAATTCTCTACAATTTACATATGAATATTTGATGAAGATTTTTTTTCCTACATTACGTGTAGAATTTTCTACACTTCACAGTTGAAAATCAGGAGAGTTATTTTTCCTACAAGGAATAAGGAGTTCTCTTTCTTGAACATGAATCCCTGGGTGCAGAATTTCCTACATTAAAAATGGAAGTCTCTGCTTTTCAATTCTTCACTTTCTATGTTACCAGGGAACTTTAATGGTTTTAGGAAGACCTGCAAGTCTTTCTAGAAATAACACCAAGAAAAGATGTCCATTTAATTATTGGGTTCTGGAACATAAAAACAGAGTAAAGAGATACCTGGTGCAATGGGGATGGTTGGCGTTGGTGTATGAAATGAGGCAGGACAAAGAATAGCAATGTTTTGGCAAATAGAAAGGGTAAAAATGAAAATAGAGACAGACAGTTTTCTTCGGCTCCAAAATCTCTGGGGACAGTGATCACATCCATGAAAAGAAAAACCCCTGCTCCTGGAAAGAAAAGCTATGATAAGCCTAGACAGAATGTACTGAAAAGCAGAGACATCTCCTTGGCAACAAAGGTCTTTATAGTCAGAGCTATGGTTTTACCCGTAGACATGCACGGATGTGCTAGATTCACTATAAAGAAGGCTGAGTGCCAAAGAATTGAGGCTTTGCAACTGGGTGCGAAAGATGGGTCTTGAGAGACACTTGTCCAGCAAGGAGATCAACCCCATCAATCTTAAAGGAAACTAACCCAGTAAAGGCGGATGTTGATACTGAAATTCCAATATTTTGGCTACCCTGGTGTGAAGAAATAATACATGGGAAAAGATTGAGTTTATGCCTTGTCGCTAAAGAGATAATAATAATTATTGACTCTGATATGAGTAGATGGAGGACAGGAGGAGAAGGGGACGACAGAGGATGAGATGGCTGGTTGGCATCACCAACTCAATGGACATGAGTTTGGGTAAACTCCGGGAGTCGGTGATGGACAGGGAGGCCTGGTGTGCTGAGGTTTATGGGGTTGCAAAGAGTCCAATATGACTTAGCAACTGAACTAGTGGAATGTTGAATGCAGAAACTACGAGTCTTTCGCAAAAAGAGACACAGAGGTAAAACAGTTTATAGACTATGAGGGAGTAGAAGAGGGTGAGAAAATATGAGGGAACCACATTGAAATATGTTTATTACCATATGTTGAATAGATGATCAGTGCAAACTCAATACATTAAGCAGGACATTCAACACTGCTTTTCTTAAATTGTGCAGAAGAATGGGTGAGGATTGAGGTGGAAATGGATTCATGTGTTGTGGGATATATACACCGCAGGCTGATTCATATCAATGTAAGGCAGAAAAACCCTACAAAATTGTAAACATTAAAACAAATTAATTAAATCAAAAAATAATATATATTCCATATTTTATACATGAACGGTAGGAAAGTAATGTAGACTGTTTAAAACTGATTTCTGACAACTTCGTTCATCAAGAGGAAAGAAAAATCAGTCCATTTGGGCATAATCAAGCTTCCGATGTTAACTACGCAAATATTTTAGGAGATCATTTCTCTCACAAAGTCCCAGTGTGTACCTCACTAAGTGAGGGAGTGTCCTGGCTGATGCTAGGCAACACGCTAGCCAGGATGTTCCCCTGTATGTTTCTCACATGTGCGGAACGTTTCTAAAGTACATCTGACTCACCATCTGGGCTTCCTTCTCCCAGACTCTACACTTTTTCAAAGAACCTTGGCCTCTTCTAAATCGTAGGTCCTACTACCATGACCTCCATTTCCACAGGCCAGTATATGTCTCAAAGACTGATGGGTCCACAACAATGGATTCAAAGCCCCACAATACTTGATTTAATCTGGGTGACTCTTCAAACTCTCCAATCCCATTTCCAAGTACAAACACACCCCAGGACAGAGCAGAGATGTTGAGCATGTTTATGTCTCTTAGGTAATTCCAGATTTGAGGAGCCATCTTCCAGTTATCAATGACCATCATTTCCTCATTCTTCTCCGGGACTGTGGTATCACAGAAATACATTGACCATTCTCCCCAAGTCTGTGGATATCTCCTTTTCTAGTTGCTTCATATCTCACATCTTTGGTCTTCACCTATGTGTCTTTAGTGGGCTGGACATACTCACACAGATATGCAGGCACAAATACAGTTGACACAAACACATGTAACACATCTACACACATATGCAAAGCACAGGGACACAAAAGTAAACAGGGAACACTCACGTTTCTGAAGCTGAAGATGCTGTGTCCTCCAATGTGGGAGATAACATCAGCAGGCACAATGGCTTGCCTTTTGAGATACCTGTCCATTTCCTCCAACATCTGCTCAGTGGTATCTCCAACTAGCCTGAAGCCACTTCCAGCATTGCCTGTGTGGCGGTGGAGAAAGGCTAAGCAGTGAATATGCAAATTTACAGAATATGCCAAAGTCAACACAAAAATGCAGTGGGACACCAGAGAGAAACCCCTACCAACTGACAGGGCTTCCTAGGATGAGGGTTGCGAGTGAAGAGCTCAGGTGATTTCAAAGTGATTGAGCAGCAGGATGTTTGGTGGCGGCAGGACTCAGGGAAGGATGATTTCAACAAAGGTGCCTTGCCTCCATCAGAGTCACCAAGGACTCTCAGGGTGTAACTACAGCTCCTTTGAGTGAGGCTTGTACACATTAAGTCCCCAAGTCTCAGCCTGCCAGCTGCTACCTGCATGACCTGAATCCAGGCTCTGCAGTCGGCCTGCGTGAGCCTGAGTTTTCCCATTTGGGAAAGGAGAGTGTCCTGTCCTCCATAGTTCAGGTCTCACCTCCTGACCCCCTCACAACCCGTGATTCTCTCAGTTACCTTGAGGTAGTATTGCAAAGGATCAAACCACAGATCTTCATCAATGGACTTCTGGCAATACGAACATGGTCAGCATGGGCCTTAAGACCCCAATGTCTTTCATGAGTAGCCAACAAATCCAACATCAATTGCCAATCCGAAGAAGGCCCACTGCAACCCCACTTCAGAAATCGTGAGTCAGCTGATAACCTTGTGGATTTCTCTTGTGTACTTTCTTTTCCCTTTTTCCATTTCACTTTCTTTTCAACTTTCCATTTAATTTTGATATGTCTTCATTTCAGTCTCCATTCAACTTTCTGGAACTCTCTGTTCTTTATCTCCCCAGATTTCTAAGTTTCTTTCTTTCTTCAGGTTTTGGAACTGATCACAGCCATATCATTATCTATATCATATCAACTGCTTTCTATTTCTTCCTTTCTGAGACCCCAAATATCGCAATGCTGCTATTTTTATATTGTCAAATAGATTATTTAAACTGGTCTTTATTTGTTAATTTGCTCATCTATTTGCAATTCTCCTTCGGTGTTTTTCACTATAGAATCTTCCAGGGCACAAACGCATTCTTCTGTGTCACTTTTTCTCTATTATTTCCTTCTAATGTGTTTTCTATTTCATTATTTTATTCTTCATGAGCGCTTTTTTTTTTTCCATATTATTTCTCATTTCTTGTTAAAATGTTTACTTTGTCCATCTGCATTTTTCTCTATCTGATTTTGCATTATTGTTACTCAGGCTTCAAACTGTATCTGTTAAATGATTTCTTTATTTCGTGTGTGATATATTCCTTTTTTTTGTTTTTCTTTCTGTCTTTTTTTCCATTGGAATCAAACAGGCAAGACTTCTCAATTTACCTTTCTCCTTGTGAAAAAGGTGAATTGAAACAACGACTCTTATTGTAAAGGTGGTGGCTTTATATATGGCCAGTCTGTGTAATATACATTTGCCCTGTGACTTTGGTTTGAGAGCTGGACATGACAAGAGTGGGCGTCCTGTGACACCCCAGTGTGTTCTGGCAGTGTTCACATAGGAAGGACACAGGGTTGGAGATAGTGGGCGTAGTTCCACTGACAGGTATTATGGGGCTATTCTTCTCAGTGTCCAATAATACGACTTGAAGTTGGGATTTTTCTCCCAGGTTTCGGGAGCGGAACTCTTGAGGGCTGAGTCTGAACTGATTCTGTTTCTCCTGAGTTCATTCTCTTCCCTGTCTCCGTTCCGTTCCGTCACTCAGTCGTGTCTGACTCTTTGCGACCGCGTGGACTGTAGCCTACCAGGCTTCTCCGTCCATGGGATTCTCCAGGCAAGAATACTGGTGGGTTACTGTTTCCTTCTCCAGGAATGGAAAATTCACCCCCAGATGGGAGCACCTACAGAGCAAGAAGAACTAGAGTATGTGTTGAGTGTTGTTTGGGGCATGAGATACACATAGTGATGGTCCTGGGAACTGGCCATCATTCTGAGCAGATTCACTCCGATTCTTCTGCCTTTTTTCAGAAACAAATAGATGTGTACATGTTCTTCACTAGTGGAATTCAAGTTTCTTAGAGCCTTACTGTTCACTACAAACCAGCTTCATTCCAAGCTTTCACCAGCAGAGTGGACTCATCTTCCTGATGTCAGATCCCAGGCGTTGGGACCCATTACACACTCTGAATGTGTCACGCTGTGATGATTCTCCAAGCCCACCATATCCATCTCCTTATATGTGTCCTTTCTTGGGGCTCAAGTACCAACCTGATTGCTTATCCTCGCTTGTTTCCTGACTCTATGCACATGTTTATACAGCATTGGTTGTACAGTGTCTTTCGGCTATAAAGCTAGCTGTGTCTTCTTATTTTTCAGTCTGTGGCTCTAAATGTAGAGGCAGTTTTAATGGTGGTGATTGGGCCTTCGCCTATTCCACCAGCTTCTACTTTCCCAATAATTTGGCTGTTCTATCCAGCACTTCTAAGTATTATATTAAGGGAGAGCAGAATTGTAGAGGTTGTTCCATTATAATGCCTCATTGTTTTTCAGGGTTTTATAAAGAATGATCTTGCACTAAAATGGTAAGCTTTTGGCCAGTTGTTCTATGCATTTCCCTTGCCTAACGGAATCATGAAGAAATCATATTGGATGTCATCCTATGATTTGGTGAGTAGGTAGAAGTAGATAGTGAAATGATTCGTAGGGGAAAATAGAAAGAACACTGTCTTAGAGTGTAAAAGCTTGAGAACTGCCAAAGAGAACCAACATGAATTTTGAGGCTAGGATAATAATTTGCATATGAGGATGAAGACTCAGTGTGTAAGGGAGGGCATGGAGCTTTTTTCCCCATTTTGCAGGCTCCTTGGCTGGTAGCACTTTAAACAGTGTCTCTATGAGAAGGCTGTTTTAATAATCATGTAATCCAGCTGCGTTGGGTTGAAATCGCCAAAGAATATTTGTTAAAGAGACCACTGTTGAGTATTCTGAGAAGTAAAGAGCTTTCACTGATCAGAATCATTGAAATCTATTAATTGCAGGAAAACGAGGAACTATTTGTAAGGAATGTGTTTATGTTTCTTGAAGAGGAATCGTGTAAAGGTCAATGATTATGGCGTTAGAGTTAGAAGGCCCAACAGAAGGGAGCAGTGGGTAGATGAAGTCATTCTAAAAGGGTGATCATGAGAAACAACCTAGGAATCTGTCAATGAGCATATATTTGCAAGACTCCTTTTTGTCACCTTCTTAATGAGTAAGAGCTTCTTACGGTGAACACGCTTAGCCAATTGGCATACTAGAGAGATGCCAGAGTCCAGGTAGAATCCAACAAACCTCCAGGAAGATTGCATTGTTTATCATGATGGTGCTGCTACTTTCAAATGACACTGGTACGTGTCATTCTGAATCCATTGGCCCCAAATGACTCCACGAAGCCCAAGAAAATGTTGAAGTAAGTTATCCTTTCTTCCTAAGTATGGGAACCTAAAGGCCTTCTAAAGTTCTGAGCATGGGGGAAAACACGTCAGTCTGAATTTTTCAAAGGCTTTTACTGTCAGGTATTTGTTGTGTCTCAGCTGCCAAGTCATGTCCTGTCATCACCGTTTGCCACCCTAGGTACTGCAGCATGCTACATTTCCCTTTCCCATACTATCTCCTGCATCTTGTCCAAAATATGAGTTTAGGCTTCTCCTAAAGCTATCATTTCAATTTCATCAACAAATAATTCTAGTCGGCCTGGGCATCTATACCACTTGACTTTGTAGGAGTGGTGTACAGAGAAATCGTACTTGGTGTGGGCTGGTTAGGGCCTTGAAGTCTGGATAGAAAGGAGAAACACACAGAATGCCTCTATTGCCTTTTCCTTTGCATGGAGGCATTGTATTCCTAACACAATGGTATTTCACTTGTCCTGTTTAAGTCTTGGCACTACACATTGACTTTGTTTTTACCAGTAGAAATCTCTATTTTCCTTACATGAGAATATATATTTCCTCATATTTACAGCTTATACCATGACAGTGATATTAAGAAGAGGTGGCAAGAACACCGAGAAAAACTGTACCAAACAGATCTTCACGATTCAGATAAGCCACGATGGTGTGATCACTCACCTAGACACTGATATCCTAGAATGTGAATTCAAGTGTGCCTTAGGTACCAAGCTAATGGGTATGATGGAATTTCACTTGAGCTGTTCCAAATCTTAAAAGATGATGCTGTGAAAGTGTTGCACTCAATGTAAAAGCAAATTTGGAAAATTCAGCAGTGGCCATAGGACTGGAAAATGTCAGTTTTAATTCCAATTCCAAAGAAAAGCAATGCCAAAGAATGTTCAAATTACCACACAATTGCATTCATCTCACAAGCTAATAAAATAATGCTCAAAAATCTCCAAGCCAGACTTCAACAATACATGAACTGTGAACTTCCAGATGTTCAAGCTGATTTTATTAAAAGGCAGAGGAACCCGAGATGAAATTGTCAACATCTTCTGGATCATTGAAACAGAAAGTGATTTCAGAAAGTTAAACAAACATAAACATATTTCAGCTTTATTAACTCTGCCACAGCCTTTATGTATATCACAATAAACTGTGGTCAAGTGTTCAAGAGATGGAAATACCAGGCCCCCTACCTGTCTTTTGAGAAATCTTTATTCTGTTCAGGAAGCAATTGTTAGAACTGGACATGGAACAACAGACTGGTTCAAAGTAGGAAAAGGAGCGTGTCAACGCTGTATTGTCACCGTGATTATTTAACTTATATGCAGAGTACATCAAGAGAAATGCTGGACTGGATGAAGAACTAGCTGGAATCAAGATTGCTGAGAGAAATATTGATAACCTCAAAGATGCAGATGACAGCACCTTTATGGCAGAAAGTGAATAAGATCTAAAATTCTCTTGATGAAAATGATAAAGAAGAGTGAAAACGCTGGCTTAAAGCTAAACATTCAGAAAACTAAGATCATGGCATACGATTCTATATCTTCATGCAAATAGATGTGGAAACAGTGGAGAAAGTAGATGACTTTATTTTGGGGGGCTCTAAATTCACTACAGATGGTGACTGCAGCCATGAATCTATCAATATATTTATTTATTTTTTTTTATTTTATCTGGAGGCTAATTATGTATATGGTTTTTGCCCTATATTTTCATGAATCAGCCATGCGTGTACATGTGTTCCTAATGCTGAAACCCCTTCACCTCCTTTCCCATTGACCCCTCAAGTTCATCCCAGTACAGGAGCCCTAAGCACCCTGTCTCATGCATCACACCTGGACTGTTGATCTCTTTCAAATATGATAATATACACTTTTCAATGTTATTCTCTCAAATCAGCCCACCCTCACCTTCTCCCACAGAGTCCAAAAGACTGTTCTATATATCCGTGTCTCTTTTGCTGTCTTGCATATAGGTTCATTGGTACCATCCTTCTAAATTCCGTAATATGCATCATTATACTGTATTGGTGGTTTTCGTTCTGACTTACTATAATAGGCTCCAGTTTCATCCACCTCATTAGAATTGGCACAAATGTATTCTTTTTAATGGCTGAGTGATACTCCATTGTATATATGTACTACAGGTCTCTTATTCATTCATCTGCTGATGGGCATCTAGGTTGCTTCCATGTCCTGGGTATTATAGACATGTACAGCCAAGAAATAAAAGACACTCCTTGGGAGGAAAGTTATGACTAACCTAGACAGCATCTTTAAAAGCAGAGATAATACTTTGCCAACAAAGGTCCATCTAGTCAAAGCTATGGTTATTTTGGTAGTCATGTATAGATCTGAGAGTTGTACTATAAAGAAAGCTGAGTGCAGAAGAATTGATGCTTTTGAACTGTGGTGTTGGTGAGGATGCTTGGGAGTACCTTGGATGCAAGGAGATCCAACCTGTCCATCCTAACGGACATCAGTCCTGACTGTGCATTGAAGGACTAATACTGAAGCTAAAGTCAAATACTTTGACCATCTGATGTGAAGAGCTAACTCATTTGAAAAGACTTTGATACTGAGAATGACTTAAGGCAGGAGATAAGGGTACACAGGATGAAGTTGTTGGATGTCTCCACCGACTCAATGGACATGAGTTTGAGTAACCTCCAGGAGTTGGTGATGGACACGGAAGCCTGGTGTTCTACAGTTCATGGTGTCACAAAAAGTCAGACACCACTGACAAACTGAACTGAACTAAACAGAACTTACAGCCTTTCCTTAGGCAGTAATGTTAGCCTTGGGACCCAATCCACCCTCCTTAAAAATCCTTTGACTTGAAGCGTGGAGAGACATCACACACACACACTCACACATACCCACACACACTAATAGGCCATTTCAGTTCAGTTCAGTTCAGTCGCGCAGTCATGTCCGACTCTTTGAGACCCCATGAATCACAGCATGCCAGGACTCCCTGTCCATCACCAACTCCTGGAGTTCACTCAAACTCATGTCCATAGATTCGGTGATGCCATCCAGCCATCTCATTCTCTCTCGTCCCCGTCTTCTCCCACCCCCAATTTTTTTTTTTTTAGACCATTATAATATCTGTCCAACCAACTCATTAAACGATAAGGCTCTCAGATTGCTACTCTGTGGAACACATTGACTTGTTCTTGCCCTTGTGTCACCCATAATAGTGACAATAGTCCTCCAGCAGCATGCTCGCTTCCTTGTCATTATTACCACCTGAGAAAACTAAGTACTTGGCCAATTTAATGTAAAGGATATTCTCCTGGGCTTATTTCAAGGACAACCATGCAGTCTTCTTCATTATCCATTGTTTTGGATCATTCCTAGCCCATTTACTGAGGTCCTATTTGCTTGAATCCTGAGGCTTTATCGTTTCCTCTACTCCTTGCTTTAAGTTTTCACAACATTTCCCCAACAGAGACAGTGGGGCATTCCTTGTCATTTTTATTATAATTTTAACCCTTCAAAACCAAACTTTCATACTCTCAGATCCTAGGGAATATCACAACACATCTATGAGCATAAGCAAATTTGACAGAAAAGAAATAATATGGCCCTGGAGTTCTGCATTTTCTTTGTCCTGATATGGAGTGCCACAGGTTATGATGTTTTCTATTCTGTCACTGAATTCAAAGAATAAAAAGGAAAATTAACACAATGACAAGAATTAAAGTGAGGGGAGAAAGGAGTGTGGTCCTTCAAAATGTTCCTTATCTAGGTCAGCCAGGACTTTCTAAACTGGGTACTTGATGGATGAGGTGATATGGCGGTTTTATCAAGTTGTAGAGTTGTTTTGTATAGTTATATACTTGACATCACCATTTCGTTGACTCCGAAATCAGATTGCTTGTATTCAGTTGAGTTCAGTTCACTCTCACAGTCGTGTCTGACTCTTTGAGATCCCATGAACCACAGCATGCCAAGCCTCACTGTCCATCACCAACTCCCGAAGTTCACACAAACTCATGTCCACCATGTCGGTGATGCCATCCAGCCATCTCATTCTCTGTCATCCCCGTCTCTTCCCGCCCCTAATCCTTCCCAGCGTCAGAGTCTTTTCCAGTAAGTCAATGTGTCGCATGAGTTGGCCAAAGTATTGCAGTTTCAGCTTTAGCATCAGTCCTTCCAATGAACATCCAGGATTGATCCCCTTGAGAACGGACTGGTTGGATCTCCTTGCAATACAAGGGACTCTCAAGAGTTTTCTCCAGCACCACATTTCAAAAGCATAAATTCTTTGGCGATCAGCTTTCTTCACAGTCCAACTCTCACATCCATACATGACCACTGGAAAAACCATAGACGACTAGACAGACCTTTGTTGGCAAAGTAATGTCTCAGCTTTTTAAAGTGCTATCTAGTTTGGTATCTAACTTTCCTTCCAAGGAGTAAGCGTCTTTTAGTTTCCTGGCTGCAATCAGCATCCTCAGTGATTTTTGAGCACAAAAAAATAAAGTCTGACACTGTTTCCACTGTTTTTCTATTTCCCATGAAGTGATGGGACCAGATGCCATGATCTTTGTTTTCTGAATGTTGAGCTTCAAGACAACCTTTTCACTCTCCTCTTTCACTTTCATCAAGAAGCTTTGTATTACTTACAGCCAAAGATGCAGAAGTACTATACAGTCAGAAAAACAAGACTGGGAGCTGACTTTGCTCATATCATGAACTCCTTATTGCCAAATTCAGTCTGAAATAGAAGAAAGTGGAGAAAACCACAAGAACATTCTGGTATGACCTAAATCAAATCCCTTATGACTATACAGTGGAAGTGAGAAACAGGTTTAAGGCACTAGATCTGACACAAATATTGTCCGATGATCTATGGACAGAGATTTATGACAGTGTATTCGAGACAGAATTCAAGACCATCTGCAAGAAAAGGAAATAATAAAATTAAATAAGCAAAATGGCTCTATGTGGAGGCCTTACAATTGGCTGTGAAAAGACAGGAAGCAAAAAGCAAATGGAAAAAGGAAAGATAGACCCTTTTGAATGCAGAGTTCCAAATAAAAGCAAGGAGAGATAAGAAATACTTCCACAGTGATCAGTGAAAAGAAATAGAAGAAAACAATAGAATAGGAAAGACTAGAGATCCCTTCAAGAAACTAGAGATAACTAGGGGATATTTTATGCAAAGATGGTATCAAGAAAAGACAGAAATCGTAGGGCCCTAACAGAAGAAGAAGATATTAAGAAGAGGTGGCAAGAATACACAGAAAGACTGTACAAAAAAAAAAAAAAAAACTTCATGACCCAGATAATCACGATGGTGCTATTAGTCACCTAGAGCCAGATATCCTGGAAAGTGAAGTCAAGTGGGCCTTAAGAAGCATCATTAAAAGAAAGATACTGGAGATGATGGAATTCCATTTGAACTATTTCAAATCCTGAAAAATGATGCTGTGAAATTGATGCACGCAATATGCCGGCAAACTTTCAAAACTCAGCAGTGGACACAGGGCTGGAAAAGGTCAGATTTCACTTCAATCTCAAAGAAAGGCAATTGCAAAAAATGTTGAACTACAACAAAATTGCACTCATCTAACACACTACAGCCAGGCATCAGTAACATGGGAACTGTGAACTTCCAGATGTTCAAGGTGGAATTAGAAAAGGCAGAGGAACTAGAGATCAAATGGCCAACACCCACTCGGTTTTTGGAAGAGCAAGAGAATTCCAGGAAATCATCTATTTCTACTTTATTGACTATGCCAAAGCCTTTGAATTGTGGATCACAATGAAACGTGGAAAATTCTTTAAAAGATGGGAATACCAGACCAACTGACCTGCATATGGAGAAACTTGTCTGAAGGTCAGGAAGCAATATATAGAACTGGACATGGAACAACAGATTGGTTCCAAATAGGAAAAGGAGTAAATCAAAGCTGTATATTGTCACCCTGCATATTTAACTTATATGTAAATTACATCATAAGAAACACTGGGCTTTAGGAAACACAAGCTGGAATCAAGATTGCAGGGAGAAATATCAATAACCTCAGATATGCAGATGACACCACCCATATGGCAGAAAGTGAAGAAGAATTAATAACCTCTTAATGAACGTGAAAGAGGAGAATAAAAAGTTGGCTTAAAGCACAACATTCAGAAACTGGTCCCATCACTTCATGGCAAATAGATGGGGAAACAGTGGAAACAGAGGCTGACTTTAGTTTTCTAGGTTCCAAAATCACTGCAGAAGGTGATTGCAGCCATGAAATTAAAAGACACTTACTTCTTCGAAGGAAAGTTATGACCAATCTAGACAGGATATTAAAAAGCAGAGAATTACTTTGCCAACCATGGTATGCCTAGTCAAGGCTATGGTTTTTACAGTAGTCATGCATGGATCTGAGAGTTGGACTATAAAGAAACCTGAGTGCAGAAAAATTGATGCTTTTGAACTGTGGTGTTGGAGATTATTGAGAGTCCCTTGGACTTCCAGGTAATTCAACCAGTTCATCCTAAAGGAGATCTGTCTTGGTTGTTCATTTTAAGGACCGATGTTAAAGCTGAAACTGTAGTACTTTGACCATCAGATGTGAAAAGCTGACTCATTTGAACAGACCGTGATGCTGGGGAAGATTGAGAGCAAGAGGAGAAGGGGATGACAGAGGATTAGATGGTTAGAGGGTATCATCGACTCAGTGGACATGGGTTTTGGTGGACTGAAGTTATTGGTGATAGGGAGGCCAGGCGTGCTGCCATTCATGGAGGTCGAAAAGATTCAGACACGACTAAGCGACTGAACTGAACTGAGCTGATAGTTGATTTGAGAAAGATACCTTTAAACTGGATGCCTTAATAAAATTCAGATTTTCTTGTACCTACAGCCATCATGGGAATGTAATTCAACATATCAGTATAACCGGTTAAAGATTTTGTAAAGCTTGAATTCCTGTGAATGAAGAGCTATTGCATTTTAAAATAAGTAAAGGAGATTTAAAAGAGCACATAGATTGCCATTCATCCGTAATATATGGCAACAGGTAAAAGACGTTGTGTGGCAAATATAATAAATATTTTTTAAAAATGCAATAGAATTAAATACGAAAAAAAAAACAACAACACTATAATATATAAAATGCACAAGTACATAGCATGGGTCAACTAGACAGAGTTGATTGATGATGGTTCTGCCCCACCTCTTTTCAGGTAATTTTTTTTGGGGGAAAATTTTTCAACCATTAGACATGCACATATGCAACAAAATATAATGTACACTCAGTTTTATTTTTATTGCTGTTTTCTTCATAAGTGTGTTATGAATTTGAATGCAATATTCTGAGATTTGCACTGCATTTGTCATTAAGGTGTACACATTTACAGTTCTACTTTTGACTTCCAAGTTAATGTAAGATTCGTTAGGAATAATGATGTTTATAAAAAAGTTATTATACTTTTAAAGCTTAATATTTTTAGAGTATACTTGCTTTCCATTATTTTGTTAATTTTTCCCCTAAAGAAAAACTAAGGAATACTGCAGTTCTTCATGTCATAACGACTAGTAAACGAGATTGTGACTAAAGAGCAACGATATATCTATCTCCATGTTTTGGACTTCTATCTAAATCTGGTCACCACAGTGCATTAAAACTTCCCTGTCCAGTGGTCATGTATGGATGTGAGAGTAGGACTGTGAAGAAAGCTGATCGCCGAAAAATTGATGCTTTTGAACGGTGGTGCTGGAGAAGACTCCTGAGAGTCCCTTGGACTGCAAGGAGATCCAACCAGTCCATTCTAAAGGAGATCAATCCTTGGTGTTCATTGAAGGACTGATGCTAAAGCTGAAACTCCCATACTTTGGCCACCTCATGCGACGCATTGACTTACTGGAAAAGACTCTGATGCTGGGAGGAATTGGGGGTGGGAGGAGACGGGAAAGATAGAGAATGAGATGGCTGGATGGCATCACCGACTCGATGGACATGCGTTTGAGTGAACTCCGGGTGTTGATGATGGACAGGGAGACCTGGTGTGTTGTGATTCATGGGGTCGCAAGGAGTCAGACACGACTGAGCGACTGAATAGTACTAAACTGTGCTCCACGTATAGATCAGAAGTATATCTGTGTCTGTTGTAATCTCCTAATTCCTACCACCACCAGGCATTTCATCCTTGATAACCTCATATTTCTTCTCCATTACCGTGTCCCTATATGCTTCTCATAAAGAATAATCTATTATGGTTTTACCTAGATCCCTATATATTTGTATTAATATGTGATATTTATTTTCCCTTTTTCACTTAGCTTCATTGTATCTGACACTGTCTCTGCCCTTCTCTATCTATACAATTTACCTGATTTCATTCCATCTTAAGACTCGGGGATGTATGTACCAAATCATTTTATCCATTCCTCTCTAGATGAATGGATATTTCTGTTGCTTCCATGTCCTGAAACTGCAAATATTGCCGCCATCAATATTGAGCTTGTGCATCGTTTGGAATTATGATTTTCCTCATGAAAATTAATGACAATTATTGGAATTTCTTGATCATTTGGTAGCTTCATTCTTATTTTTAAAAGATCCCCTATATTCTTCTCCATTTTAATCTATCAATGTGCTTTCCTAACAACAGTACAGGATTGTTCTGCTTACTCAGCACCCTCTCCAGCATTTTTTGTGTGGATGTTTTTCTTTGATAATGGTTATTCAGACAAATTTGAGTTGATACAACCATTGAAGACTTTATTTCCCTTTCTCTCACAGTTAGTGATGCTGATCTTTACAAATGTTATTGGACATCTGTATGTCTTTTAGGAGAAATGTCTATTTCATCATCTGTTAATTTGTTCCATTTGGGTTGTTCATTTTGCTGTTATTAAGCCACATGAGCTGCTTCCATATGTTGGAGACTCTTCTGTTGTCATTATCTTCAGTTGCAAATGTTTTTCCCATAATGAGATTTCATTTTCCTTGCTTATTGGTTTCCTGTGGAAAATGTCTAATTTTAATTATATCTCTTTATATATTTTTGGTTTTATTTTCATTACCCAAGGAGGTAGGTCATGTCACAGTGTATTTTACCTATGCTTTCCTCAAATATTATTGATTTACAGTTTCTGGCCTTATATGTAGATCTTTAAACTATCTGGAATTTGTCCTATCCTATGGTGCTAAGGAGAGACTAAATGTGATCCACTGGAGGAGGGAATGCAAATCACCCCATTATACTTGCTACGGGACCTCTATGAACTGTACAAAAAAGAAAACAAGGTGTGACGCCAAAAAATTAGTCTATCAGGATGGTTCAGTTCAGTTCAGTTCAGTTGATTCACCCAGTTGTGTCCGACTCTTTGCGACCCCATGAACCACAGCATGCCAGGCTTCCCTGTCCATCACCAACTCCAAGATTTCACTCAAACTCATGTCCATCGAGTCGGTGATGCCATCCAGCCATCTCATTCTCTGTCGTCCCTGTCTCCTCCCACCCCCAATCCCTCCTAGCATCAGACTCTTTTCCAGTGAGTCAGCTCGTCGCATGAGGTGGCCAAAGTATGGGAGTTTCAGCTTTAGCATCAGTCCTTCCAATGAACACTCAGGATTGATCTCCTTTAGAATGGACTGGTTGGATCTCCTTGCAGTCCAAGGGACTCTCAAGAGTCTTCTCCAGCACCACCGTTCAAAAGCATCAATTCTTCGGCGATCAGCTTTCTTCAGAGTTCAACTCTCACATCCATACATGACCACGGGATAAACCATAGCCTTGACTAGACTGACCTTGGTTAGCAAACTAATGTCTCTGCTTTTTAATATGCTATCGAGCTTGGTCATAACTTTCCTTCCAAAGAGTAAGAGTCTTTTAATTTCCTGGCTCCAATCAGCATCTGCAGTGATTTTGGAGCCCAAAAAAATAAAGTCTGACACTGTTTCCACTGTTTCCCCATCTATTTCCCATGAAGTGATGGGACCAGATGCCATGATCTTTGTTTTCTTAATGTTGAGCTTCATGCCAAATATTTCACTCTCCTTTCATTTTCATCAAGAGGCTTTTGATTTCCTCTTCACTTTCTGGCATAAGGGTGTTGTCATCTGCATATCTGAGGTTATTGATATTTTGCCTGGCAACCTTGATTCCAGCACAGCGTTCCTCATGATGTACTCTGCATACAAGTTAAATAAGCAGGGTGACAATATACAACCTTGATGTACTCCTTTTTCCTATTTGGAACCAATCTGTTTTTCCATGTCCAGTTCTAACTGTTGCTCCCTGACCTGCATAAAGTTTTCTCAAGAGGCAGATCAGTTGGTCTCATATAACCATCTCTTTAAGAATGTTACACAGTTTACTGTGATCCACATAGTCAAAGGCTTTGGCATAGTCAATGAAGCAGAAATAGATGTTTTTCTGAAACTCTCCTGCGTTCTCCATGATCCAGCGGATGTTGGCAATTTGATCTCTGGTTTCTCTGCCTTTTCTAAAACCTGCTTGAACATCTGGAAGTTCACGGTTCATATATTGCTGAAGCCTGACTTGGAGAATTTTGAGAATGACTTTAGTAGCGTCTAAGATGAGTGCAGTTGTGCAGTGGTTTGAGCATTCTTTGGCATTCCCTTTCTTTGAGATTGGAATGAAAACTGAACTTTTCCAGTCCTGTGGCCATAGCTGAATTTTCTAAATTTGTTGGCATATTGAGTGCAGCACTTTCACAGCATCATCTTTCAGGATTTGAAATAACTCAATTGGAATTCCATCACCTCCACTAGCTTTGTTGGTAGTGATGCTCTCTAAGGTCCGCTTGACTTCACATTCTAAGATGTCTGGCTCCAGGTGAGTGATCACGCCATCGTGTTTATCTTCATTGTGAAGATCTTTTTTGTACAGTTCTTCTGTGTATTCTTGACACCTCCTCTTTATATCTTCTGCTTCTGTTAGGTCCATACCATTTCTGTCCTTTATCAAGCCCATTTTAGCATGAAACGTTCCCTTGATATCTCTAATTTTCTTGAAAAGGTCTCTTGCTTTTCCTATTCTGTTGTTTTCCTCTTCCTCTATCTTTTCATTGATTACCGAGGAAGGCTTTCATATCTCTCCTTGCTATTCTTTGGAACTCTGCATTCAGATTCTTATATCTTTCCTTTTCTCCTTTGCTTTTCGCTTCTCTTCTTTTCACAGCTATTTGTAAGCCCTCCTATGACAGCCATTTTGTTATTTTACATTTCTTTTACATGGGGATGGTCTTGGTCCCTGTGTCCTGTACAATGTCATGAACCTCCGTCCATAGTTCCTCAGGCTCTCTATCTATCAGATCTAGTCCCTTAAATCTATTTCTCACTTTGCCTGTATAATTATAAGGTATTTGATTTAGGTCATATGTGAATAGTCTAGTGGTGTGCCCTACTTTCTTCAATTTAAGTCTGAATTTGTCAGTTCAGACTTAAAGGAGTACATAATCTGAGTTACAGTCAGCTCCTGGTCTTGTTTTTGCTAACTGTATAGAGCTTCTCTATCTTTGGCTGCAAAGAATATAATCAATCTGATTTCGGTGTTGAACATCTGGTGATGCCCATGTGTATAGTCTTCTCTTGTGTTGTTGGAAGAGGGTGTTTGTGATGACCAGTGCTTTCTCTTAGCAATACTCTATTAGACTTTGCCCTGCTTCATTTCGTGCTCCAAGGCCAAATTTGCTGTTACTCAAAGTGTTGCTTACTTCCTACTTTTGCATTCCAGTCCCCTATAATGAAAAGGACGTCTTTTTTGGATACGTGCCTAATATGCTAGTTGGGAGGAGCGGAGGTTAGTAACTAACTTTTAGAGAAAGCAGTAAGTGGTTGCCATAAAGTGGAAATAAACCTCATTTTATATGTCTAGCAATGAAATTAAAACAGAAGGCTGTAAAGAACAGTATTGCAAGGTAACCTAGAATGTTAGATCCATGAACAATTTAAATTGAATGACGTATAAAAGGAGATGGCAACAGCTAACTCATTGGAAAATACCCTGATTCTGGAAAAGATTGAAAGCAGCAGGAGAAGGGGGAAACAGGGATGAGATGATTGGATGGCATCACCTATGCAATGGGTATGAACTCGGGAAAACTCCAAGAGGTGGTGAGGGACAGGAAGGACTGTCATGCTGCAGTTCATGGCATCCCAAAAAGTCAGACACGACTCGGCCACAGAAGAATAACCAGGTCGTTTTCTAACTGTATTCTAATACTTTTAGCTGTCCTGATTTTCCAGCTTACCTTGTCAAATATATTTTCTTTCCATTGCATATTGTTGCCTTCTTTGTCAAAGATTAGGTGATCATTTGGGCAAGAGATTAGTTTAGGGTTTTCTATATGTTCCATTGGTTTTAATCCCAATATTGTGCTAATTGCACGCCATGTTCATAACTATATGGTTTTTATATAGACTGAAGTGAGGAGTCCTGAAACTCAGTTTTTCTTTCTCAAGTTTGCATGGTTATTCAAAATCTTTGTGTTTCTATCAAGTTGTAAAGATTTTTTGTTTTTTGTTTTGGTTCTATTCTGTGAAAAATGTCATTGGTAATTTATTAGGGATGACACTGAATTTTTAAACTTCTTTTGTAGTGTAGTCGTTTTCACATATTGATTTTTACAATCCAAAGAATAGTATAGCTCTCATTCCATTTCTGTCACCTTTTTTAAAAAATTAAATTATCTATTTTATTTGCAGGCTGATTACCTTAAAATATGGTAGTGTTTTACCCATACATTTACATGAATCAACCATGCGTGTACATGTGTTCCCCATCCTGAACCCCCTCCAACTTCCCTCTCCATCCCATCCGTCAGGGTCATTCCAGTATACCAGACCTGATCACCCTGTCTTATGCATCAAACCTGGACTGGTGATCTATTTCATGTATGGTACATACACATTTCAATGCTATTCTCTCAAATCATCCCACCCTCGCCTGCTCCCACCGAGCCCAAAAGCCTGTTTTGTACATCTGTGTGATGCTAAAGCTGAAACTGCAATACTTTGGCCACCTCATGCGACGAGTTGACTCACTGGAAAAGACTCTAATGCTAGGAAAGGTTGGGGGCGGGAGGAGAAGGGGACGACAGAGAATGAGATGGATGGATGGCATCACCGACTCTGTGGACATGAGTTTGAGTGAACTCCGGGAGTTGGTGATGGACAGGGAGGACTGGTGTGCTGTGATTCATGTGGTCGCAGAGAGTTGGACACAACTGAGAGACTGAACTGTACGGAACTGAACTGAATCTTGTTCAGTCTCAAATACAGGGCCATTGTTACCATTTTTCTATATTCTATATGTGTTAATATTCTGTATTGGTGTTTTTCTCTCTGACTTAGTTTACTCTATGTAATAGGCTCCAGTTTCACCCACCGCATTAGAACTGATTCAAATGCATTCTTTTTAATAGCTGAGTAATATTCCATTGTGTATATGTACCAAAGCTTTCTTATCCATTCATCTACCAATGGCTATCTCGGTTGCTTTCAAGTCCTGGCAGTTGTAAGTAGTGCTGCAATGAACATTGGGGTGCACATCTCTTTCTCAATTCTAGTTTCCTCAGTGTATCCCCAGCAATGGGATTGCTCTGTCATATGGCAGCACTATTTTTCCAGTTTTTTAAAGGATTCTCCACCCTGTTCTCCATAGTGACTCTACTAGTTTGCATTACCACCAACAGTGTAAGAGGTCTCCCATTTCTCTGAACCTTCTCCAAAGGATGTGATATCTTTTATTTGGATCATCCATACCTTATTCTTTCCAGCACAATACTCCGTTTTCTGTTTCAGTTCAGTTCAGTTCAGTTCATTTCAGTCGCTCAGTCGTGTCCGACTCTCCGAGACCCCATGAATCACAGCACGCCAGGCCTCCCTGTCCATCACCACGTCCCGGAGTACACTCAAACTCATGTCCACAGTGTCGGTGATGCCATCCAGTCATCTCATTCTCCGTCGTCCCCTTCTCCTCCCGCCCCAACATTTCCCAGCATCAGAGTCTTTTCCAGTGAGTCAACTCGTCACATGAGGTGGCCAAAGTATTGCAGTTTATCATGAGGAACGCTGGGCTGGAAGAAGCACAAGCTGGAATCAAGATTACTGGGAGAAATATCAATAACCTCAGATATGCAGATGACACTACCCTTATGGCAGAAAGTGAAGAGTAACTCAAAAGCCTCTTGATGAAAGTGAAAGAGGAGAGTGAAAAGGTTGGCTTGAAGCTCAACATTCCGAAAACAAAGATCATGGCATCTGGTCCCATCACTTCATGGGAAATAGATGGAAAACCAGTGGAAACAGTGTCAGACTTTGTTTTTTTGGGCTCCAAAATCACTGCAGATGCTGATTGCAGCCATGAAATTAAGACGCTTGCTCCTTGGAAGGAAAGCTATGACCAACCTTGATAGTATTTAGGCAGGGTTATTCCCAAGTATTTTATTTTTCCTGTTACAATGGTTAATCAGATTATTTCCTTAAGGTTTTGTTTTTGGTTTTCTTTTGTTATTTATAGGAATGAAGGAAATTTCTTCCTGTTTATTTTTTATCCAACAACTTCCTTAAAATCATTGTTATTAATTTTCTGTTGCCATCTTAGGATTCTCTGACACAATAACTAATGTCAAAAAAAGTGACAGTTTTACCTCCTCTTTTTCAGTTTGCTGGTAATTTTTTTTCTTCTTCTTCTTCTTCACTGATTGCTGTAGCTAGGAGTCCCAAGATTATTTTGAATAACAGTCGTGAGGGTGGCAAACTTTGTCTTTTTCATGACCTTAGGCAACATGCTTTCAGGTTTCACCTAGGAGAAGCATTTTAGTGTTGGGTTTATCCATACATGGACTTTATTAATTTGAAGATGATCATCTCTGTTCCCACGTCCTGTTCTGCCTTTTACATAAATAAGTGTTTAATTGGGTCAAAGGTGCTTTCTGCATCTATATTTTAGATGTCTTCAAGAGTTCTCTTTGGAAAGTTTTGTTATCTTTCAGTGTTCTTTTCTCTTCTGGCCACCTGATGCAAAGTGTTGTCTCATTAGAGAATGCTCTGATACTGGGAAAATTTGAAGTAAAAAGACAAGCGGGTAGCAGATGATGAGAGGGTTAGATAGCATTAAGAACTCTGTGGACATGAGGCTGAACAAATTCTGGGAGAAGGGAATATAAGACTGATGGGACACAGTCCATGGGGTAGCAAAGTGATGGGCATGAATAACTGACTGAACAACAAGAGCAAAACATTCTTTCCTGTTATTGACAGTAGTAGTTATTAGTGACTACTTCATTTTCTCTCCCACAATACCCTATCTATATCTCAGTTGCACTAATTTCATCACGTACCATGCAAAGTTTCAGCCACATTTGCTGTCATTATTGTCCCACAAATGATCCGAAAGTTTTGTGATTTCTCAACTACACATGATCCAGTGGTCTCCGAACCATTCTCCAGCATCCATTTATGTTCCTCAGAAACTCTCTATCTTGCTATAGCCATTTAAAATTGTCACTAACTAGCGAAGCCACGCGCTAGAAAGCAAGTTCTTGAGAATAAATGTCCTTTCAGGATTCTGTATTCTAACTTTGTCTCAGTCTTCCCATTGTTCGTTTGTCCCATTTCTTCAGTCACACTGAAGTTTCAGTCTGTGTTCTGTTTTTCTCAGTCTCAGTGTCTGTGCTAACACTGTTCTTCTCTTTTCCTTGATTTTTCTTTTTAATTAATCTCTGTGAGATCTTATTTTAAATTCCTCAGTAAGTTCTTTTTCACTTTACAAATCATTTTGTGATTTTAACTTTAGATTGACCTTTTTGATGAGCTTTAATAGACTGTCCTCTCCAAAAGAAATAAATTATGACAACTCGCATCTATTTTTGCTGTGATTCTACTCGCCTCTATTCAGGCGTAAAGGATTGTATTTTAATAATACAACTTGAATTGAGGTGCATCTTAGTCACTGAATCATGCCCAACTCTGCAAACTCATGGACTGCATCCCAACAAACTCGTCTGCCCATGGACGTTTCCAGGCAAAGATATTGGACTGGATTGCCATTTCCTTCTCCAGGGCAACAAGAATACTGGAACTATTAAATATAATTTTTCATCTTATAAATTCTGAATTTGCAGAAAGAATTCACCCGAAAGGAAAAGAGTATCTTGATTTCAAGTTAAAATCACCAAATTTTGTTGTCTATCCCACAATCAGGTTAAATAAAAATCATTAGCTTCTCTGAAAAGCATATTTTCCCATTTTTAATACGGCTAAGAATATATAAAGAAAAGTAAAAAGAAATAGCAAATAATGGTATTTCTCTTCAAGAGAAATTGAGGCTAGAATATGAATCTTTCTCACTTTCTTTTACTTGGTGAATGTTATTTGGCATTCCCAGTGGTAATTTTTCATCAAGGTCCCTTAAATCATGGTCCATACCTGTTTTTCAAGTGAATTATTGGTGATGACTTTCAGGAGAAACGAAATGAGGTAAGCAAGATACAGCAGAGTGGAACTAAATCTAATCTCAAGTGGAGGCGAAATTGCACTGGGTGCAGAATTTTCTACATCAAATGTATAATTGTGTATATTTTACATATGAAATTCCTAGTGCAGATTTTCATCTTCATATATAGAATTCTTGATAATCATATATGAAAATCTGAATGAATGTTTCATGACAACACATGAAACTTTGCATATTTGAAATGCAAGGATTCTTCAATATCCGCAAGTCAAACAATGTAATACACCACATTAACAAAATGAAAAATAAAAACCATATAATTATCTCAATAGATGCAGAGAAAGCCTTTGACAAAATTCAGCATTCATTTATGATCAAATCCCTCCAGAAGGCAGGAATAGAAGGAACATTCCTCAACATAATAAAAGCTATATATGACAAATCCACCGCAAACAGTATCCACAATGGTGAAAAATTGAAAGCGTTTCCCCTGAAGTCAGGAAAAAGGCAAGGGCGCCCACTCTCACTACTACTATTCAACATAGCTCTGGAAGTTTTGGCCACAGCAATCAGGTTAGAAAAACACATAAAACGAATCCAAATTTGAATAAACGTAAAACTCTCAGTGTTTGAAGATGACCTCATCCTCTACACAGAAATCCCTTAAGAATCTACCAGAAAACTACTAGAGCTAATGAAAGAATACAGTAAAGTTGCAGGATATAAAATCAACACCCAGAAATCTCTTGCATTCCTATACACTAATAATGAGAAAATAGAGAAAATAAGGAAATAATTCCATTCACCACTGCAACAGAAAAAATAAAATACTTAGGAATATATCTACCTAAATAAACAAAAAACCCTATATATAGAAAATTAAAAAACACTGGTGATAGAAATCAGAGAGGACACTAATAGATGGAGACATATACCCTGTTCATGGATTGGAAGAATAAATTTTGTGACAATGAATATAATACCCAAAGTAATTTATAGGTTCAATGTAATCCCTATAAAGCTACCAACAGTATTTTTCACAGAACTAGAACAAATAATGTCACTATTTGAATGGAAATACAAAAAAACGTTGAATAGCCAAAGCAATCTTGAGAAAGAAGAATGGAACTGGGGTAATCAACCTGCCGGACTTCAGGCTCTACTACAAAGCCACAGTCATCAATACAGTATGGTACTGGCATAAAGACAGAAATATAGATCAATAGAAGAAAATAGAAAGCCCAGAGATAAATCTATGCACCTAGGGACACCTTATCCTTGACAAAGTTGGCAAGAATATTCAATGGAGAAAAGACAATCTACTTAACAAGTGGTACTGAGAAAACTGGCCAATCACTTGTAAAAGAATGAAACTAGACCACTCCCTAACACCATACACAAAAATAAACACAAAATGGATTAAAGATCTAAATGTAAGACCAGAAACTATAAATCTCCTAGAGGACAACATAGGCAAAACACCCTACGACATAAATCACATCAGGATCCTCCATGACCCACCTCCCAGAATATTGGAAAGAAAAGCAAAAATAAACAAATAGGACCTAATGAAAATTAATAGCTTCTGCACAGCAAAGGAAACTATAAGCAAGGTGAAAAGACAGCCTTCAGAATGGGAGAAAATAATAGCAAATGAAGCAACTGACAATTAATCTGAAACATATGCAAACAAATCCTGAGCTCAATTCCAGAAAAATAAATGGCCTAATCAAAACATGAGCCAAAGAACTAAAGAGACATTTCTCCAAAGAAGACATACAGATGGCTAGCAAACATATGAAAAAATGCTGAACATCACTCATAATCAGAGAAATGCAAATCAAAACCACAATGAGGTACCATTTCACGCCAGTCAGAATGGCTGCTATCCAAGGGTCTACAAGCAAAAAATGCTGCAGAGGGTGTGGAGAAAATGAACCCTCTTACACTGTTGGTGGGAATGCAAACTAGTGCAACCACTATGGAGAACAGTGTGGAGATTCCTTAAAAAACTGGAAATAGAACTTCCATAAGACCCAGCAATTGCACTCCTGGGCATTCACATTGAGAAAACTAGAATTGAAAGATACACATGTACTCCAATGTTGATCGCAGCACTGTGTATAAAAGCCAGGACATGGAGGCAACCTGGATGTCCATCTGCAGATAAATGGATAAGAAAGCTGTGGTACATATGCACTATGAAGTATTACTCAGACATTAAAAAGAATGCATTTGGATGAGTTCTAATGAGGTGGATGAAACTGGAGCCTATTATAAAGAGTGAAGTAAGCCAGAATGAAAAACATCATTACAGTATACTAATGCATATATATGGCATTCAGAAAGATTATAATGATAACCCTGTATAGGAGACAGCAAAAGAGACACAGATGTATAGAACAGTCTTTTGGACTCTGTGGGAGAGGGCGAGGGTGGGATGATTTGGGAGATTGTCATTGAAACATGTATATTATCATATGTGAAACGAATCGCCAGTCCAGGTTCGATGCATGAAACAGGATGCTCGGGGCTGATGCACTGAGATGAACCAGAGAAATAAGATGGGGAGGGATGTGGGAGGAGGGTTCAAGATGGGGAACACATGCATACAAGGGGCAGATTCAAGTCAAAGTATGGCAAAACCAATACAATAATATAAGGTAAAATAAATAAATAAATAAAATTAAAATAAATAAAAAAGAAATTTAGTGTATTCCAGATAGTCAGATTTTCACATGTGTAATAATGAAAAATCCATATTTCTCGTTAGAAAATTATTGCCCAGATTTGGCATATGAAATATAGAAAAGTACACATCACATGTCCGAATATCCTCGAGCGGATGTTCATATGTGAAACACAGAGAATTCCATACTTCATTATGGAAATTATGAGACTCCATTTTCAATATGAAATGTAGATGATTCCCAATTTCACTTAAGAAAATCTGTGATTACATTGCCATATGTCATATGCAGAGAAAACCATATTTCATAACAGTCTGCACTAGTATTTTCATATGTGTACAGAGAGAATATCATATTTCATATAGGAATTATTGAACTTAGATTAACACACATGAACATAGATAATTCCATTATCCAGAGACTGCTAGTCACTCCCAGGTTTCCAAGTGTGAAATATAAGGATTCTACCTTTCACATTGGAAAATCAGCACCAAGATTTTTTTATGTGGAATGCAAAAAATTCTACATTTCATGATGGAACATTTTTACACAATGTTCATCATACAGGAGAACCAGATAGTTGTTTTTCTTATATGAATATCAACATAAAATTTTGTATGTAAAAATATAGAAAAAATGTCATGCTATCTGTAAGATACACAGAGTTCCATTTGGGATGACAGATTTTAGAGTTTTGCCTGGGAAATATAAACATTTCCAAATTTCACCTATCTTTTGTTTTCCCTAAATTATCATATGTGAAATACAGAGAATGTTATAGGTCACGGAGGAAAAGAAAATCCCACCCACGTTTTAAATGTGAAAGTGTATTCCATTTTTCATGTAGGATAAGGTGTGTCCAGATTCTCACATGTTAGTTATACACAAGGATGTTATATTTTTTGTTCAACAAAAACACTATGCCCAGAATTTTATATTTTGAATGTAGAAAATGTCATGTTTCAGTAGAGAATGTGTCCCCAGATTTTCTCATGCAAAACATAGAGAAGTCTATCTATGTTATATTTTGGCCACCTCATGCGACGCGTTGACTCACTGGAAAAGAGTCTGATGCTAGGAGGGATTGGGGGTAGGAGGAGATGGGGACGACAGAGAATGAGATGGCTGGATGGCATCACCGACTCGATGGATATGAGTTTGAGTAAACTCCGGGAGTTGGTGATGGCCAGGGAGGCCTGGCGTGCTGTGGTTCATGGGGTCGCAAAGAGTCGGACATGGCTGAGCAACTGAACTAAACTGAACTGAAAGGTAATTTGTGTCCTGGTTTTCTACGCTAAACATAGAGTTTTCCATATTTCATGTAGGAAAATCAGAGTGCAGCTTTTCATGTGTCACGTTGAAAAGTCTTCATATTACATGTAAGATAAGATATGTTCACAATTTCATATGTGAAATATACAGTATTCCATATTTCAGGGAGAATATCTGATACCCAGTTATTCATATTTGAAATGTAGAGACTTCAATATTCCGTGTTAAAATTGCAGCTCAGTTGTTCATATATCATGCACAGAAAATTCCAAACTTATATAATTAAATGTTGTGTTCAACTTTTCAAATGTGAAATAGTGTTCATTCCATAATTCATTAGAATAATATGCCCTCTGCACTCAGATTACTAAATTAAAAATATAGGAATGTCACACTTCATGCTTGAAAATATGAAGTTATATTTTCATATGCAAAATATCAAAGGTCCATAACATATGTATGAATATCTTTGTGCAGTCTTGTTTATAAGCATTAAGATTTTCTAATTACATGTTTGAGAATGTATTCACATGTTCTCCTATTTAAGAAAAACACACACACACACACACAACTCTATTTCAGTCTCCGCACTGAACCTATAATGCTATATGTGAAATTCACAGTTCGTATTTCAGATAAAAATTCACCAGCCATTCTTTGTCCAAATATGCAAAGTTTCACGTGTTGTTAGAAAACATTCATTCAGGTTTTTCATATTTGATAAATCGAGAATTCCAAATATGAAGATGAAAACCTGCACTAGTATGTTCGTTTGTAAAATATACATATTTACACATGAGTTGGTGATGGACCGGGAGGCCTGGCGTGCTGTAATTCATGGGGTCGCAAAGAGCCAGACACAACTGAGTGACTGAACTGACCTGAACTGAACTGATACATTTGATGTAGAAATTCTACACCCAATGCAATTTTGCCTCCAACTGAGATTGGATTTAGTTTCACTCTGCTGTATCTTGCTTCCCTCATTCCATTCTCCTGAAAATCCTCACCAATAATTCACTTGAAAAACAACTATGGACCTGGATTTAAGGGAACTTGGAAATGGCAACCCACTCCAGTGTTCTTGCCTGGAGAATCCCAGGGACAGGGGAGCCTCGTGGGCTTCCATCTATGGGGTCACACAGAGTCGGACACGACTGAAGTGACTTAGCAGTAGCAGTAGCAGAAGAAAATTTACCACTAGGAATGCCAAATAACATTCACCAAGAAAAAGAAAGTGAGAAAGATTCATATTCTAGCCTCAATTTGTCTTGAAGAGAAATGCCATTATTTGCCTCTATTTACTATCTATGATATAGGTCTCTGAGGTTTCTTTTTGCTTTTTTTAAATATTCCTTAGTCATATTAATAATTGAAAAATATGCTTTTCAGAGAAGCTGATGATTTTTTCTTTACCTGATTTTGGGACAGACAACTAAAGTTGGTGATTTTAGCTTGCAATCAAGATACTTTTTTTTTCTTTTGAGGGAATTAACTCTCCAAGTTCAGAATTTATTAAATTTTATCAGTTAAAATTTTGATTTCTTATTAGTTACACTGTTCATGTTTTCCAGGAGAAGGAAATGCAATCCACTCAAGTATCTTTGCCTGGAAAAGTGCATGAGCCTGATGGGCTGCAGTCCATGAGGTTGCAGAGTTGGGCATGACTCAGTGACTAATTTGCACACCGATTCAGATTGTAGTATTCAAATACAATCCTTTATGCCTGAATACAGCCGAGTAAATCACAAGATAAAATAGATGTGGGTTGTCATAATGTATTCCTTTTGGAGAGCACAGTCTATCAAAGCTCATCAATCAGGTTAATCTAATTTTAAAATCTCAAAATGATCTGTAAAGTGAAAAAAAAGTTTCAGTGGAATTTAAAATAAGATCTCACAGACATTATTCATAAAAGGAAAATCAAATAAGACAGAAGAACCGTCTCCGCACAGACAGTGAGACTGAGAAAAACAGAACACAGTCTGAAACCTCAGTGTGATTGAAGAAATGGGACAAACGAACAATGTGAAGACTGAGACAAAGTTAGAATACAGAATCATGAAAGGGTATTTATTCTCAAGAACTTGCTTTCTAGCTCATGACTTAGCTAGTGAGTGACAATTTTCTCTGGCTATAGCAAGGTAGAGAGTTTCTGAGGAATATAAATGGATGCTGGAGAATGGTTCGGAGACCACTGGATCATGTGTAGTTGAGAAATCACATAAATTTCGGACCATTTGTGGGACAATAATGACAGCAAATGTGGCTGAATCTTTGCATGGTATGTGGTGAAATTAATGCAACTGAGATATAGATAGGGTATGGTGAGATAGAAAATGAAGTAGTCACTAATAACTACTACTGTCAATAACAGGAAAGAATGTTTTGCTCTTGTTGTTCAGTCAGTTATTCATGCCCACCCTTTTGTCACCCCATCGACTGTGTCCCATCAGTCTTACATTCCCTATCTCCCAGAATTTGTTCAGAGTCATGTCCATAGGGTTTGTGATGCTATCTAACCCTCTCATCATCTGCTACCCACTTCTCTTTTTACCTTCAAATTTTCCCAGTATCAGAGCATTCTTTAATGAGACAACACTTTGCATCAGGTGGCCAGAGGAGAAAAGACCAATGAAAGATAATAAAAGTTTCCAAGGAGAGGTCTTGAACACATCTAAAATACAGATACAGAAAAAGCTTTTGACAAAATTAAGGACTCATTTATGATAAAAGCTGTACAGAAAGTGGGGACAGAAAGGATCATCTTCAACTTAATAAAGGCCATGTATGAATAAACCCAGCATTATGATGTTTCTTAGAGGTGGAACCTGAAAGTATGTTGCCTAAGGTTGTGAAAAAGACAAAATTTGAAACTCTCATCACTGTTATTCAACTAATCTTGGGACTCCTAGCTACATCAATCAGTCAAGGAAAAAAAAAATTACCAGCAAACTGAAAAACAATAGGTAAAACCGGCACTGTTTGCTGACAGAAGTTTCTGTTTCAGAGACTCCTAAGATTGCAACAGAAAATTAATAGACAATGATTTTATGGAAGTTGTTGGGAAAAGAAATAAACAGGCAGAAATCTCCTGCATGACTATAAATGACCAGAGAAAACCAAAACCAAAAATTAAGGAAAACATCTGATTCACCATTGTAACAAGAAAAATAAAATCCTTGGGAATCAGCCCACCTAACCAGAGAAAAGACTCGTAACCCGAAAAGAATAAGGTATGGATTAGACAAATCAGAGATGACACAAATGGAATGAGAGATATAATATTCTTTGGACTATAAAAATCAATATGTGAAAATGGCTACACTGTAAAGAAGAGTTTACAGATGCAATGTCATCACGATTAAATTACCAATGACCTTTTCCACAGAAATAGAACAACAACAAGAAAAACTTTACAACTTGATGGAAACACAAAGACTGATTAACCAGGCAAACTGAAGATAGAAAAACTGAGCTGCAGGACTCAGGTTTCCTCACTTCAGTCTATAAAAATCTATAGTTTTAAACATGGCATGCAATTGGCACAATATTTGGATTAAAGCCAATGGAACAGATAGTAAACCCTAAGATAATCTCGTGCCCAAATGATCACCTAATCTATGATAAAGGAGGCAGCAATATGCAGTGGAAAGAAGAAACTATATTTGACAAGTTAAGCTGGAAAATCTGGACAGCTAAAAGTAAAAGAATACAGTTAGAACAGCACCTGGTTATTCTGTGGCCGAGTGGTGTCTGACTTTCGGGATGCCATGAACTGAAGCATGCCAGTCCTTCCTGTCCTTCACCACCTCTTGGAGTTTGTCCGAGTTCATATCCATTGTATAGATGATGCCATCCAATCATCTCATCCTTGTTTTCCCCTTCTCCTGTTGCCTTCGATCGTTCCCAGAATCAGGGTCTTTCCAATGTGCTGGCTGTTGCCATCTTTTATTATACCCCATTCAATTTAAATTGTTCATGGATCTAACATTCCAGGTTGCCCAGCAGTACTTTCCTTTTCAGCATTTCATTTACTTTCATCTCCTTTTCAGCATTTCATTTACTTTCATCTCCAGACACATAAACAATGAGGCTTATTTCCACTTTGGGGCAACCACTTATTGCTTTCTGGAAACATTAGTTATTACCCTCTGCTCCTCCCAAGCAGTATATTTGGCACCTACCATCCTAGGAGACTCATCTTTTGGAGTCATACCTTGCTGCCTTTTTATATAGTTCATGGAAGTCCCATAGCAAGTATAATGGGGTGGTTAGCCATTCACTCCTCCAATGGATCACATTTAGTCACTGCTTTCAGTTCAGTTCAGTTCAGTCACTCCTTAGCAGCATAGAAAATACAAATTCAAGACGGATTAAAGACCTACATATAAGGCCAGAAACTGTAAATAAATAATATTTGAGGAAAGAATAGGTAGAATACATTGTGACATGAAATGCAGCAACAACTTTTCTTTTTGACCTACCTCCTTGGGAAATTTGAAAAAAAATTAAATAAAGAGACCTAATTAAACTTAAATATTTTGCACAACCAACCAATAAGCAAGATAACAATGAAATCTCATTATGGGAAAAACATTTTCAACTGAAGATAATGACAACAGAAGAATCTCCAAAATATGGAAGCATCTAATGTGCTCAATAATAGCAAAACAAACAAAAAAATTGGAACAAATGAATAGATGATAAAATAGCCATTTCTTCTAAGAAGACATACAGATGTCCAATAATATTGGAAAGTATGCTCAGCATTACTAACTGTGAGAGAAATGGAAATAAAATCTTCAATGGGGGTATCAACTCACATTTTTCTGAATACTCATATATATATGTATATATACATATATAATTCTGCACAAAACAAATCCTGTAGACATTTGTGGAGATGGTGTGGAGTAAACAGAACAATCCTGTTCTGTTGCTAGGAATGCACATTGATCGATTAAAATGGAGAATAGAACAGAGTTCCCTTAGAAATAAGAATAAAGTTACCATGTGATCAAGAAATTCCAATAATTGTCAATAATTTTCATGAGGAAAATCATAATTCCAAAAGATGCACAACTTCAATATTGATAGCAACAATATTTGCAATAGCAGGCCATGGCAGCAACAGAAATATCCATCTAAAGAGGAATGGATAAAATGAGTTGGTATATACATACCAGAGTCTTAAGATGGAATGAAATCAGGTTAGTTGCATACATGTAGAAGGACAGGGACAGTTTTAGATACAATGAAGCTAAGTCAAAAGAGGAAACGAAATATCATATATTAACACAAACATGTGGGATCTTAATAAAACTGGAATAGATGATTCTCTATGAGAAGCATAGATAGGGACACAGCAATGGAGAAGAAATATACACTTCTCAAGGATGAAATACCTGGTGGTGGTAGCAACTGGGAGATTACAACAGAAACATATATACTTTTGATCTATATGTACAGCACAGGGAAGTCTATTTAATGCACTGGGGTGAACAGATTTAGAAAGAAGTCAAAACATGAAGATAGATATGTGGTTGCTCTTTAATCACTATCTTGTTTCGTTGCTTATGACTTGAAGAACTGCAGCATTCCCTAATTTTGCTTTAGGGGAGAAACTAACAAAATAATGTAAAGCAAGTATATTCCAAAAAAATTTCAGTATTAAAGATATAATAACCTTTCTTAAACATCAATATTTTTAATGAATCTCACATTATCTTGGAAGTCAAAGGTAGAACTGAAAATGTGTACACCTTAATGACAAAAGCAATGAAAACCTCAGAAAGCTATATCTAAATTCATAACAAATTTATTAAGAAAACATCAATAAAAATTAAAGTGAGTGTACGTTATATTTTGCTACATATGTGCACGTCTAATGATAGAAAAAATTTCCCCAAAAGAAAAGTTACCATAAAAGAGGCGGAACAGAACCATCAACAATCAACTCTGTCTGGTTGACCCATGCTATGTTTTTGTACATTTTATATATTCTATAGTTTTTAATTTGTTGTATTTAATTCAATTGCATTGCTTCTTTGAGATGTCCATTGTATTTACACACAACGTCTTTTACCAATCTGTTATGGATGAATGGCAATCTGTGTGCTCTTTTAAATCTCCTTTATGATTTACTTTTAAGAGCAATAGTTCTTCATTCACAGGAATTTCAGCTTTACGAAATATTTAACTGGTCATATTGATATGTTGAAATACATTCCCATGATGGCTGTAGGCAAAAGAAAATCTGAATTTTACTAAGGCATCCAGTTCAAAGGTATCCTTTGCAAATCAACTATCAGTTCAGTTCAGATCAGTCACTCAGTCATGTACAACTCTTTGTGACCCCGTGAAACATGCCAGGCGTTCCTGTGAATCACCAGCTCCCGGAGTTTACACAAACTCTTGTCGATTGAGTCAGTGATGCTGTCCAGCCATCTCATCCTCTGTCAGCCCTTTCTCCTCCTGGCATCAATGTCTGCCAGCATCAGGGTCTTTTCCAATGAGTCAACTCTTCACATGAAGTGGCAACATTCTGGAGTTTCAGCTTCAACATTAGTCCTTCCAATGAATACCCAAGACTGATCTACTTTAGGATGGGCTGGTTGGATCTCCTTGCAGTCGAAGGGACTCTCAAGAGTCTTCTCTAAAACCACAGTTCAAAAGCATCAATTCTTCAACACTCAGCTTTTTTCACAGTCCAAATCTCTCATCCATTCGTGACCACTGGAAAAACCATAGCCTTGACTAGACAGACTTCTGTTGGCAATGTCATGTCTCTGCTTTTTAATATGCTATCTAGGTTGGTCATAACTCTCCCTCCAAGCAGTAAGCGTCTTTTAATTTCATGGCTGCAGTCTCCATCTGTCGTGATTTTAGAGCCCCACCAAAATAAATCTGACACTCTTTCCCCTGTTTCCCCATCTATTTCCCATGAAGTGATGGGACCAGAAGACATAATCTTAATTCTCTGAATGTTGATCTTAAGACAACTATTTCACTCTCCTATTTCACTTTCATCAAGAGGCTTTTTAGTCCTTCTTCAGTCTCTGCCAGAAGGGTGGTATCATCAGCATATCTCAGGTTATTGATATTTCTGGCAATTTGAATCCAGCTTGTGCTTCTTCCTGCTCAGTGTTTCTCATGATGTACTCTGCATGTAAGTTTTATAAGCAGGGTGACAATTTACAACCTTGAAGTACTCTTTTTTCTATTTGAAACTACTCTGTTCCATGTCCACTTCTAACTGTTACTTCCTGAACTGCATAGAGGTTTCTGAAAAACAGGTCAGGTGGTCTAGTATTCCCATTTCTTTCAGAATTTTCCACAGAATAAACTGTGATCCACACAGTGAAAGACTTTGGCATAGTCAATAAAGCAGAAATAGATCTCTTTCTGGAACAGTCTTGCTCTTCCAATGATCCAGCAGATGTTGGCAATTTGATCTCTTGTTCCTCTGTCTTTTCAAGCTGCTTTGAGAAAAGGCAGAGGGACCAAGATCAAATTACCAACATTTGAAATTTATACAGATCATATGTCTTGCCAGAAAATCTACACCCTGGTTTTTTATGTGAAATGAACAAAAATCCTTATTTCATCTCAAAACGTCCTCATCATTTTTATAAGTGAAATAGAGAGAATTCCATATTGCGGAATTGAGTCGGACACGACTGAAGTGACTTAGCAGTAGCAGTAGCAGTTAAAATTCGTATGAGCAAATCTGTCCTCAGATTTTAAAGTGTGAAATATACCAGATTCCATATATCTTGTCGGAAGATTCTTTCGGTGAAATATAGAGAATTTTATTGCTCAAACATGAAATCACATTGTCCCATGTGAAATAGAAGATTCCATTTTTTTGTAGCAAAATTGATGCCAGTTTTCAAATATGAAATACACAGCAATCTGTAATTCATGAAGGAAAGCAGCACACAGATTTTCAAATGAGAAATCTGAAAATTACATCAAGATTTTCCTATATCATGCAGAAAACTCTATGTTTATACTTTCATTTGATATACAGAAAATTCCCTACATTTAATTGAAAAATCTGTCCCCAGATTTTCATATGTGAATTATAGAGAGTTGCATAGTTCATGCCCTAAAACCTGCAGGTAGTGGTTCTGATGTGAAACTGAGAATTTTATCTTTCATGTAGGACTATCTGGTGTGATTTCAATTTATGAAACAAAAAATTCAGCAATGAATCCATAATCATATGTTGTTTCACATAAGAAATGTATCCCTAGATTTTCGTATTTGAAATGTAAAATATTTCATGTCATTTTTCAAGGCCATGTTCCATGTCAAGATATTTTAATTCAGAGAGAAGGAACAAGATGGCCGAGGAATAGGATGGTGAGACCACTCTCTCCCCCACAAATTCATCAAAAGAACATTTAAACGCAGAGTAAAGTCCACAAAACAACTTCTGAATGCTGGCAGAGGACTTTGGACACCCAGAAAAGCAGCCCATTGTCTTCAAAAGGAGGTAGGAAAAAACATAAAGATAAAAAGAGAGACAAAAGAAGTAAGATCGGAGCTCCGTCCCGGGAAGGGAGGCTTTAAAAAGAGAGAAGGTTCCAAACACCAGGAAACACTCTCACTGGTGAATCTATGGCGAGCCTTGGAAGCTCAGAGGGCCATATAACCCTCTTTTTTCTTTTAAGATTTTTTTGAAACACACAGATTACCCTCCAAATGGTAACTCCCAGCAGAGAAGCAGCGCAGACGCATGCATACGCCATTAGCAAGTGGGGGCTGGGCAGGGAGGAGCCGGCTGAACTGCTTAGAGAGAGGACTGGGCTTGAATGCTGCGAGAACAATTTGAGAGAACTGTGGGATAGCTTCCCCACGAAAAGGTTGAAAGCTCTAACCTAAGACTCAGCCAGCCCCGCGCACAGAATAAAAGACTGAGCAGAGTGAGCCGGCTGCAGCTGGCCCATCCCCCATGCCCCGCCGAGACAGGCAGGGAGTGCAGCCAGAGCCGAGGCTCCAGAAAGGCATCTGATACAAACTGCGGACAGGCTTGTTGCTAATCAGGACTTCTTGTGCTTGGGCCAGTCGATATCCCCCTGAGAAGGTGCTCTGGTTGTACACCCAGAAAACTGAGTGGCGGGGACTGGGGAGGCGATAAGTCGCAGAGACCGCGCTCGCCAAACACCTGGTCCCCTGAGCTGCTCGGACCAAGGAAGGCACAAAACGCAGGCCAAACCAAGTCTGCGCCTTTGTGGAGTATCTGAGAACCTGAACATGAGCCGATCAGACCTGGGAAGTGCATACAACCTGGTGCCGGCCTTGGGCAGTTCCTGGCAGAGCAACCTAGACCCTGTGTAGTGTAGACTGGGACAGCATATGTGCTGTGAGTGGGGGCAAACCCAGTGTGGCCGAGACGCTGCAAGCACTCCCCACAGACACCAGAGATATTCGTCTGCAGCGTTCCTCCCTTCCCAGAACAGGACTGAACAATTGAGCCTTCAAAAGTGTCCACCCACCCCCTAGTATCAGGGTGGAAATTAGACACAGAAGAGACCAGCAAACAGAAGCTAAAACAGAGGGAACCACCTTGGAAATGACAGATAGAGATGTCTAGATGCTACTCCAAGAATAAGACCAAAAACCAGAGGCAAGAGGCTTAAGCCCGAATCCTGAGAACACCAGAGAACTCCTGACTCCAGGGAACATTAATCGATAGGAGCTCATCAAACGTCTCCATACCTACACTAAAACCAAGAACCACCGAAGGATCAACAAGTTCCAGAGCAAGACGTACCACGCAAATTCTCCAGTAACACAGGAAACTAGCCCTGAGCTTCAATATACAGGCTGCCCAAAGTCATTCCAAACCCACTGACATCTCATAACTCATTACTGGACACTTCATTGCACTCCAGAGAGAACAAATCCAGCTCCACCCACCAGAACACTGACACAAGCTTCCATAACCAGGGAACCTTTACAAGTCACCTGTCCAACCCCACAAACAGCGAGGAAACTACATAATAAAGAGAACTCCACAAACGGCCAGAAGAGGGAAAGGCCACCCCAAGCAAAGCATTATAAGCAAGATGAAGAGGCAGAGAAATACCCAGCAAGTAAAGGAACAAGATAAATGCCCACCAACACAAACAAAAGAGGAACACATAGGGAATCTACCTGATAAAGAATTTCGAATTTTGGTGATGAAAATGATTCAAAATCTTGAAAGCAAATTGGAGTTACAGATACATAACCTGGAGAAAAGGATTGAGAAGATGCAAGAAAGGTTTAATAAGGACTTAGAGGAAATAAGAAAGAGTCAATATACAATGAATAATGCAATAGATGAGATCAGAAACACTCTGGAGGAAACAAACAGTAGAATAACAGAGGCAGAAGACAAGATAAGCGAGCTAGAAGATAGAATTGTAGAAATAAATGAAACATTGAGGAAAAAAGAAAAACAAATAAAAAGAAATGAGAACAATATTAGAGACCTCTGGGACAATGTTAAATGCTCCAACATTCGAATCATAGGAATCCCAGAAGAAGAAGACAAAAAGAAAGACCAAGAAAGAATACTTGAGGAGATAATAGTTGAAAACTTCCCTAAAATAGGGAAAGATATAATCACCCAAGTCCAAGAAACCCAGAGTCCCCAACAGGATAAACTCAGGGCGAAATACTCCAAGACACATATTAATCAAATTAACAGATATCAAACACAGAGAACAAATATTAAAAGTAGCAAGGGAAAAACAGCAAACACACAAGTGGATTCTCATAAGGATAACAGTCGATCCTTCAACAGAAACTCTTCAGGCCAGGAGGGAATGGCAAGACATACTTAAAGTGATGAAAGAAAATAACCTACAGCCCAGACTACTGTACCCAGCAAGGATCTCATTCAAATATGAAGGAGAAATCAAAAACTTTACAGACAAGCAAAAGCTGAGAGAATTCATTATTACCAAACCAGCTCTCCAACAAATGCTAAAGGATCTTTTCTAGACAGGAAACACAGAAAGGGTGTATAAACTCGAACCCAAAGCAATAAAGAAAATGGCTACAGGATCGTACTTATCAATAATTACCTTAAACATAAATGGGTTGAATGCCCCAACAAAAAGACAAAGGCTGGCTGAATGGATACAAAAACAAGACCCCCATATATGTTGCCTGCAAGAGACCCACCTCAAAACGAGGGACACATACAGACTGAAAGTGAAGGGCTGGAAAAATAAATTCGATGCAAATAGAGACCAAAAGAAAGCAGGAGTAGCAATGCTCATATCAGGTAAAATAGACTTTAAAACAAAGGCTGTGAAAAGCGACAAAGAAGGAAACTACATAATGATCATAGGATCAATCCAAGATGAATATATAACAATTATAAATATTTATGCACCCAACATAGGAGCACCGCAAAATGTAAGACAATTACTAACAATTATGAAAGGGGAAATTAACAACAATGCAATAATAGTGGGAGATTTTAATACCCCACTTACATCTATGGATAGATCAACTAAACAGAAAATTAACAAGGAAACGCAAACTTTAAATGATACAATTGACCAGTTAGACCTAATAGATATCTATAGGACATTTCACCCCAAAACAATGAATTTCATCTTTTTCTCAAGCGCACACGGAACCTTTTCCAGGATAGATCACATCCTGGGCCATAAATATAGCCTTGGTAAATTCAAAAAAAGTTGAAATCATTCCATGCATCTTTTCTGACCACAATGCAGTAAGATTAGATCTCAATTACAGGAGAAAAATATTAAAAATGCCAACATATGGAGGCTGAACAACACGCTGCTGAATATTGAACAAATCATAGAAGAAATCAAAAGAGAAATCAAAATGTACATAGAAATGAATGAAAATGAAAACACAACAAACCAAAACCTCTGGAACACTGTAAAAGCAGTGCTAAGGGGGAAGTTCATAGCAATACAGGCACACATGAAGAAAGAAGAAAAGAGTCAACTAAATAACCTAACTCTACATCTAAAGCAACTAGTAAAGGAAGAAATGAAGAACCCCAGGGTCAGTAGAAGGAAAGAAATCGTAAAAATTAAGGCAGAGATATATGCAAAAGAAACAAAAGAGACCATAGCAAAAATCAACAAACCAAAAGCTGGTTCTTTGAGGAGGTAAATAAAATTTACAGACCACTAGCCAGACTTATCAAGAAACAAAGGGGGAAGAACCAAACCAATAAAATTAGAAATGAAAATGGAGAGATCACAACTGACAACACAGAAATACAAAGGATTATTAGAGAATACTATCAGCAATTATATGGCAATAAAATGAATAACCTGGAAGAAATGGACAAATTCCTAGAAAAGTACAACTTTCCAAAACTGAACCAGGAAGAAATAGAAAATCTGAACAGACCCATCACCAGCACGGAACTAGAGGCTGTTATCAGGAGTCTTCCAGCAAACAAAAGCCCAGGTCCAGACGGCTTCACAGCCGAATTCTACCAAAAATTTAGAGAAGAGCTAACACCTATTCTACTCAAACTCTTCCAGAAATTTGCTGAGGAAGGGAAACTTCCAAACTTATTCTATGAGGCCACTATCACCCTAATCCCAAAACCTGGTAAAGACCCCACAAAAAAAGAAAACTACAGGCCAATATCACTGATGAACATAGATGCAAAAAATCCTTAACAAAATTCTAACAATCAGAATCCAGCAACATATTAAGAAGATCATACATCGTGACAAAGTGGGCTTTATCCCAGGAATGCAAGGATTCTTCAATATGCGCAAATCAATCAACGTAATACACCACATTAACAAACTGAAAAATAAAAATCATATGATTATCTCAATAGATGCAGAGAAAGCCTTCGACAAAATTCAACATTTATGATAAAAACCCTCCAGGAAGTGGGAATAGAAGGGACATACCTCAACATAATAAAAGCTATATATGACAAACCCACAGCAAACATTATCCTTAATGGTGAAAAACTGAAAGCATTTCCCCTAAAGTCAGGAACAAGACAAGGTTGCCCACTCTCCGCACTACTATTCAACATAGTTCTGGAAGTTTTGGCCACAGCAATCAGAGCAGAAAAAGACATAAAAGGAATACAAATAGGAAAAGAAGTAAAACTTTCACTGTTCACTGATTACATGATCCTCTACACAGAAAACCCTAGAGACTCTACCAGAAAACTACTAGAGCTAATCAATGATTACAGTAACGTTTCAGGATATAAAATCAATACACAGAAATGCCTTGCATTCCTATACACTAATAATGAGAAAATAGAAAGAGAAATTAAGGAAACTATTCCAATTCACTGTTGTAACGAAAAGAATTAAATACTTAGGAATATATCTACCTAAGGAAACAAAAGAATTGTGCATAGAAAACTATAAAACACTACCGAAAGCAATCAAAGAGGACACTAACAGATGGAGAAATATAGCATGTTCATGGATTGGAAGAATAAATATTGTAAAAATGTGTATACTACCCAAAGTAATTTATACATTCAATCCAATCCCTATCAAGTTACCAACGATATTTTTCACAGAACTAGAACAAATAATCTCACAATTTGTATGGAAATACAAAAAACCTCGAATAGCCAAAGCAATCTTGAGGAAGAAGAATGGAACTGGGGGAATTAACCTGCCGGACTTCAGGCTCTACTACAAAGCCCCAGTCATCAAGACAGTATGGTACTGGCATAAAGACAGAAATATAGATCAATGGAAGAAAATAGAAAGCCCAGAGATAAACGCACGCACCTATGGACACCTTATCTTCGACAAAGGAGGCAAGAATAAAAAAATTGAAAAAAGACTGTCTCTTTAACAAGTGTTGTTGGGAAAACTGGTCAGCCACTTGTAAAAGAATGAAACTAGAACACTTCCTAACACCATACACAAAAATAAACTCAAAATGGATTAGAGAGCTAAATGTAAGACCAGAAACTATAAAACTCCTAGAGGAGAATGTAGGCAAAACACTCTACGACATAAATCACAGCAGGATCCTCCATGACTGACCTCCCAGAATATTGGAAATAAAAGCAAAAATAAACAAATGGGACCTAATTAAAATCAAAAGCTTCTGCACAGCAAAGGAAGCTATAAGTAAGGTGAAAAAACAGCCTTCAGAATGGGAGAAAATAATAGCAAATGAAGCAACTGATAAAGGATCAATCTCCAAAATATACAAGCAGCTCCTGCAGCTCAATTCCAGAAAAATAAGTGACCCAATCAAAAAAATGGGCCAAAGAACTAACCAGATATTTCTCCAAAGAAGACATAAAGATGCTTAACAACAACATGAAAAAATGCTCAACATCCCTCATAATCCGAGAAATGCAAATCAAAACCACAATGAGATACCATTTCACACCAGTCAGAATGGCTGCTATCCAAAAGTCTACATGCAATAAATGCTGGAGAGGATGTGGAGAGAAAGGAACCCTCTTACACTGTTGGTGGGATTGCAAACTAGTACAGCCACTATGGAGAACAGTGTGGAGGATCCTCAAAAAACTGGAAATAGAACTGCCATATGATCCAGCAATCGCACTCCTGGGCATACACACCGAGGAACCCAGAATTGAAAGAGACACATGTACTCCAATGTTCATTGCAGCACTGTTTATAAAAGCCAGGACATGGAAGCAACCTAGATGTCCATCTGCAGACGAATGGATAAGAAAACTTTGGTACATGTACACAATGGAGTATTATTCAGCCATTAAAAAGAATACATTTGAATCAGTTCTAATGAGGTGGATGAAACTGGAGCCTTTTATACAGAGTGAAGTAAGCCAGAAAGAAAAACACCAATACAGTATACTAACGCATATCTATGGAATTTAGAAAGATGCAAATGATAACCCTGTACACGAGACAGCAAAAGAGACATAGATGTATAGAACAGTCTTTGGGACTTTGTGGGAGAGGGTGAGGGTGGGATAATTTGGGAGAATGGCATTGAAACACGTATGTTGTCATATGTGAAACGAATCACTAGTTCAGGGTCAATGCATGTTATAGGATGCTCGGGGCTGGCATATGGGGATGACCCAGAGGGAGGATAAAGGGAGGAGGGAGGTGGGAGGGGGGTTCAGGAGGGGGAACTTATGTAAACCCGGGGCGAATTCATGTCAATGTATGGCAAAACCAACCAATATAATATTGTAAAATAATTTGCCTCCAATAAAAAATAAATTAATTACCAAAAAAAAGATATTTTAATTCAGATTTTGGTGCATGAAATATTGAAACTGTCATAGTTTACAAGGAAAGTTCTGTACCAAGACATCCATTTATGAAGTAGAGAAAATTCCATATTTCATGCAGGAATATCTAATTTTCCAATGGACAAAAAAGGATTTCCATGTTTCAAGTTCGACAATCTCATCCCGATTGATATATGTGAAATACATTTGTTGGTGATATTCTGTCACTCAGTCAGGTCCAACACTTTGCAACACCGTGGATGGTAGCACTCCCGACCTCCCTATCCTTTACTGTCTCCAACACTTTGGTGAGGCACATGTTCATCGACTTAATAATGCTGTCCAACGATCTCACCCCCAGTCCCCCCATTATCCTCCGGTCCACCATCTACCCATATCAGAGCCGATAATATTTTTTTTTTATTTCAGTGGCAAGGCAGAACCTCAATGTTTTCCCATGTATTATTTCTTCACACCAGGGTAGCCAAAGTATTGGAATTTCAGTTTCAACATCAGTCTTTCCAATGGATGTGTAGGGTTACTTTCCTTTAGAATTGGTGGGGTTGAACTCCTTGCTAGACAAGGGTCTCTCAAGAGCCATCTTTAGCACTCAGCTGCAAAGCCTCAACGCTTTGTAACTCAGCCTTCTTTATAGTGAAGCTAGCACATCCCTACATGTCTTCTGCTAAAACTGTAGCCCTGACTAAAGGGACATTTATTGCCAAAGAGATATCTCCGTTTTTCAGTATATTGTGTCTATGTCTAGGCTTATCATAGATTTTCTTCCCAGGAGAAGGGGTCTTTTATTCTCAGGGATGTGATCACTGTCCCCAGAGATTGTGGAAACAAAGAAACCTGTCTGTCACTATTTTCAATTTTACCCTTTCTATTTGCCAAAACATTGTTAGTCTTTGACCCACCTCATTTCATACACCAAGGTCAAACATGCCCATTGCACCAGGTATCATTTGATTCTCTGTTTTTACATTCCAGAACCCTATGATGAAATGGACGTCTTTTCTCAGCTTTAATTTTAGAAAGAGCTTACAAGTCTTCCTAAAACCATTCAAGTTCCCAATTAGCATAGATGGAAAAGAATTGAAAAGCAGAGATTTCCATTTTTCATGCAGGAAAATCTGCACCCCTATGTTCTTGCTTAAGAAAAGAAACTCCTCATTCCTTGTAGGAAAAACAACTATCCTGATTTTCATGTGAAAGGTAGAAAATTCTATATGTAATGTAGGAAAGAAATCTTCACCAAATATTCATATGTAAATTGTAGAGAATTGATATTTCAAATAGGAATATAGGCATTGATTTGCCTATGTTAAATAAGTAATTCCATATTTCTAGTAGGAAATTTGGCACCTGTATAAGTGATGTGAAAAAAAATGATTTCATACTTCATGGAAACAAGCACCATACCTAGAGTTTCAAATACAGAAAATACAGAAATCCATATTTCATGTAGGAAAATCAGAGCGAGATTTTCATTTGTGAAATACAGACAATTGAAAATTTGGGCCTATATTTTCCTGAATAGAATATAGGAAATTCATTTTTTCATGCGATATGGTTTTAATGTGTGAAATACAGAGAATTCCATACTTAAAGGAAAAAAATCAGTGCCCAGATTTACACATATGTGAAACAATCAAAATCCTTATTTTGTGTACTAAAATCGATGGCTAGCATTTAATAAGCGAAATACACAAAATTCCAGATGTCATGTAGGAAATTTAGCATCCAGTTATGTATAGGTGAAATACATTAATTTCCCATTTTCATGTAAAAAATATGCATACAGATTTTCACATGAAGTAAAGAGATTTTCATTATTTTTTTCATTTCTTCTTTTTTTTTTTTTTAACTGCAAAGACTTTTATTTTTACTCAAAATGATACAGAGAATCATTAAGGAGTACAGAATGGTGATATAAAATGAATTGACAGGATACAGTGACAGAACTGATGCTTTCTAATTCTGCTGGTAGAGTAGACACTTGAGAGTTCCTTGGATTGCAAGGAGATCAAACCAGCCAATCCTAAAGGAAATCAGTCCAGAAATTTCATTGGAAGGACTGATGCTGAATCTGAAGCTCCAATACTTTGACCACCTGAAGCAAAGAGTCAACTCATTGGAAAAGGTCCCGATGCTGGGAAAGATGGAAGGCAGGAGGAGAAGGGCTTCACAGAGGGTGAGAAGGTGGGATGGTATCACCGATTGGATGGACATGATTTTGAGCAAGCTCTGGGAGTTGGTGATGGACAGGGAAGTCCATGGGGTCACAAAGAGTCAGACATGACTTAATGACAGAAAATCAATAAATAAAGAAGGTTAGCAGTAATGAAGGCTTGAAACCCTCCAGTATAAGTGAAGAAGATGAGAAGTGTTCAAATGCTAGATTTGCCAAAGACTGAAATGTGGTCTGTGAAAGAAGAAAGTCAGTGATGACTGTGCCTTTTTTTTTTTAACAATTGGAACTGAGTTGCCATTTTTTGACTAAAAGAATGAAGCAGGTTTTGGAGTCAGGCAAGAGATGTGCTAAATTGGAGACAATTATTGGTCAATTATGTAGAAATATCTAGGGGATTAGAAGTTTCTTTTTTAGAAGAAAGAACTCTCTTTTGAAAGTTTCTTTTAAATTATTATAAGAGAGTTTCCAAGTTTCTGTCATTTGAATAAGTCCTTGATGGGATCTAGAATGCTGACCTTCTTCTAGACATGCTCAGTATACTTAAAACCCAGACTTAAAAAGCCTACATTGTCAAGCTGAGGACCTGTTTCCACATCTCTTGGGGTGTTATTTTGTTCCCTCTTGTTCAAAATAGATAATTGCCTTCTGCATTAAACTGAATTGTATGCAGTACTTGTACCAGTCTGAAATGGACCACATTAAGAAAGAAAAGACTGGATATGATGAATGTCCAAACTCTATTCTCAATAAAAAAATGCCCTATTCGCCTAGCAGCACTGGGTTTTAGCCTTGTAATTCCTACAGTGATGTTTTCCCAGTGGTCCTGTTTGACACACTTAGCTCTCGGGGTTTCTTGCTGGACTTACTGATTTGTGACATGAATTAGAAAATTTGATAGAACAGGAGACCCTCTGGGTGTATGCAATGGCCTGTAGGTACTTGATCAGTCCCTACTTACAAAGTCTGAGCTGATTTGCGGGTAAAGGGATTAACTAGAAATTGAGTAAGGTATTCACAGAGGTTACAGTTTAGCCAGAAGGGCTCTCAGCACAACGTTTGTCAAGTACAGGGATGAAGTAAGAACTATACTTCAATTCTGACATTTAAATGATTATTTCAAATGAGGGAAACCCTCCCTAAATCTTCCAAGCCAACTTTATTTGTTCTTCCTAAAGTATCTATTAAATGACTAGGTATTGAGATCCAATTGAAGATATACAATATTAGCTACACACGTTGTTAAGCATAGTGTTCTGGAGACATTCAGCAGCGTTCAGTAATTAGTTTAATGAACAGGTGTAAAAGTATATTAGTTATCCAGATGTTAATTTGCAGTAACATATGCTGCCTGATTTTGGAGGGTTCTTGTCTGAACTACAACCAGTAAGATTTTTTACTTAATTAGGAAATTATTGTGTGTGTGTGTGTGTGTGTGTGTGTGTGTGTGTGTGTGTGTGTGTCATTCCCACCATTAGAACCATTAGCCTTGTTTAGTGTGCTCTAAACTTTGGGAACACTCTTGGTAACGTCATTTCTATGACTTTAGGCACTATACAGGAGACAGGATGAAATCTACCTTTCTGTGGGATGCCTTAATTAGTGCACAGCTGTAGGCAATGCAGAGAGGGGAAGATTCACGCTGTAATATGCAGCTTAAAAAGAGATGGAAATGCACTCTCCCACTGCATATTGCATCAGCCATTCCTTCCAAGGTTTGGTAAACACATGTGTTATCCTTCACCAAATGGATTCACAAACAATTGAAAACGAAACTGTGCACACTTTTGGTTAAGACCAAGTGAGATTTCCATTTTCATTGTTGAAATTGAGGGTTGAGAAATTCACGTATGCAATATAGAGAATTCCATATTTCATACAGGGAATTTACATGCATACATTTGTATTTGAAACACTGAATTCTGTGCTTCACGTAGAAACATTTTGCCCGTACGTCAATATGCGACCTACAGAGAATTCCATATTTAGAGATGGAATTCTCTCTAAAGAGAATTACAGGTGAAGAATATCTAATTAAGGGTAATCAAGGTCAGCATCCCGCTATGGGACATGACTCATCAGTGCAGCGACATTGAAGTCAGCTCATTTATTGTACAGAGGCCCTTTCAAAGTGTTCTGTTTTCTTCCTGCTTCCACATGAGAACACGTGCCAGCTAACCCTATCACCTCAGCCCTGTGGGGATGGGAGCAGCAGAAGGATCATCCTAAGCCATTCACTGCAAAGCACTGATGTTTAAAAATTTTGTGAAGATTTGAGTGATGTTGGAAACTGGCAAATTCTGCAGGTTCAGTTCAGTTCAGGCCCTCAGTCGTGTCCTACTATTCATGAGCCCATGGCCTTCAGTATGCCATACCTCCCTGTATAGCATCAACTACAGGAGTGGGCTCAAACTGATCTCCATTGAGTCTGTGATGCCATCAAACCATCTCATCCTCTGTCATCCCTTTCTCCTCCTGCCTTCAGTCTTTCCCAGCATCAGTGTCTTCTCCACTGAGTCAGTTCTTTGCATAAGGTGGCCAAATTACTGGACTTTCAGCTTCAACATCAGTCTTTACAAAGAATACTTAGGACTGCTCTCTTTTAGGATGGATTGGTTGGATCTCCTTGAAGTCCAAGAGATTCTCAAGGGCTTTCTTCAACACCACAGTTGGAAAGCATCAATGTTTCAGTGCTCCGCTTTCTTTATATTACAAATCTCACAATCATACCTGACTAGTGGAGAAACCATAGCCTTCATTAGATGGACTTTTGTTGACAAATAATGTCTCTGATTTTTACTATGCTGTCTACATTGGTCATGTTTCCTTCAAAGGAAGAAATGTCTTTTAATTTCATGGCTGCAGTCACCATCTGCAGTGATTTTGGAGCCCAAACAATTAAAGGCAACTGCTTTTTCTCTTCTTTCCCCATTTATTTGTCATGAAGTGATGGGACAAGAGGCCATGATCTTCGTTTTCTGAATGATGAACTTTCAGCCAGAATTTTCACTCTCCTCTTTCACTTTCATCAAGAGGCTCTTTAGTTCTTTTTCAGTTTCAGCAATAAGTATGATCTTCATATCTGAGGTTATTGATATTTCTCTCGGCAATCTTGTCTCCAGCTTGTGCTTCATCCAGCCCAGTGTTTCTCATGATGTATTCGCATATAAGTTAAATGAACAGGGTGACAATATACAGCCTTTTCCTATTTGTAACCAGTCTGTTGTTCCATGTCCAGTTTTCACTGATGCTTCCTGATCTGTCGGCAGATATTCAGGAGGTAGGTCAGGTGGTCTGGTATTCCCATGTCGTTCAGAATTTTCCATAATTTATTGTGATCCACACACTCAAAGGCTTTGGCATAGTCAATAAAGCAGAAATAGATGTTTTTCTGGAACTCTCTTGCTTTTGTGATGAGCCATAGGATGTTGGTAATCTGATCTCAAGTCCCTCTGCCTTTTCTAAAGCCAGCTTGAATATCTGGAAGTCCATGATTCATGTATTGTTGAAGTCTGGTTGGAGAATTTTCAACATTACTTTATTCATGTGTCAGTTGAGTGTAGCCGAGTGGTAGTCTGAGCTTCTTTGGCATTGCCTTTCTTGGGCAATTCTACTCAGCAGGCAGCATCAGCTTATGCTACAGAGCCATCACGGTCCCAAACCTTACATAAAAGAAAGATGTGCCTGGTCCTGTGGCTGAAAGAGTACTGCTGCATTTGAGAAAGACAGAAAGCTCTTTGTAGGGGCTCTGCATACCCCATCTCTTTGCTTTGTAATCTGGATCATTCTGTTTCTTGGCTGCTTTGCATCTCCCTCAATGGCCCTGAGTGCTCTCTTGCCTCCACTCTGACATCCTTGGGCTTGATTCCCTGCCTTCAAACTGCCAGCCAGGCCAGTTCTGGCAGTTCGCATGCAGATTTGGGCCAGTGAGTGCAGATACAGACACAGATACACCCAACACTAAAAGAAATTTTTCACGGATGCAGAACTATACCTTTATTGTCCAGGATAATGGACTTGGGTAAGGACCTCTCATTTTCTCTGGTAGTTTTCTTCCATTTACTTGTGAATCAAGTTAGTGTCCTCTCCTACCTATACTGTTTATTCTGGAAGGTTACGAAATGTTGGGACATGTCATGAGGAGGACTGACCTGCTCAGAGTTGAGTGGGCTGGAAGTGCTTGTGGTGAACAGCTGAATGAGTGGTGCTATTCTGTATTCCTACATCGTATTGACTGGTTCACAGTGCCAGTCATACTGGCATGATTAAGTTCCATGCACTTTCCTTCCAGCAACCACACCAGAATAACATGGGGCTTCGGACTGCACTGACTTTAAGCACCCCATCTCAGCAAGGTCTCTCAATATCATTGTTTGTCAATGTCATGCACTTATGGCAGACCCAGTACCCACTCAGGCCCAAAACTTCTGAGAGAGGTGCCCCTGTGCCTGTTAATTGTGTAAGAGCCTGTTTGGAGATATTTTCACTCCCCCTCCCCCTATGGTTATCTCCCGGTAGCAGGGAAAGGCCAAGTTGGATCTTTCAAAAGGCCAAAGAGAATGTGACAGGACTGTGTCTGAAGCAATATCATGAAGAATGTACAGAGGGATCCAAAGGACCTCTGCTAAAACAAGTCACTGAACGTGAAGCCCAAAAGGTCAGGTGGCTTCCATTTTTGGCAACACCATAGTTTACTTCTACCCACACATACACAGAATCCCCACACAGATCACACCCTGGGGAGCCTGCCTGCCCTGGGCCCACAACTCATGGCTTCATTGTGCAGAAAGTGGCATTCTTCTCCCAAGAGGGCATGATTCCAGGCCAGGGCTCCCTAACTTGCTAAATGCCAAGGCTCTCTTTCTGTTGCCCTCATGAGGCTGTGGTAGATCTTCCTATAGCTCAGGATCCCTGCCAGGCTTTTAGCTTATGGAGTTCATGAACCATGAATTCAGCTAAAGTTTTGGCTGGGGGACAACCAGATGCCCGCTTAAATTCCAGTCTCCTTGTGAGTCTCATGGTGCACATTTCACTCAGGATTACCATAACAAAATCAGAGATTGTCCTCCAGTGAGACTTTCAGAACCATCCCTCAAGTGCAGAGAGACATTTTCCCTCTCTGCCATCCACAGCCAAGGAAGAGATCCCAGAGAAAGAAAGGAATTTATGTCAGGCTTTTTGTCCAAGAAGTGGAACATCTTTGTGAAGACTGCTATTCCCTTCTCCCTAAGCCTGAAAACCTGAAGGCTCTGAACTGCTTTCATGAGCATCAAAGTGTTCCACTGTCCTAGGATCCCTTGATGCAAACAGCCTGCCACCATTCAGTTCAACTTATTTCTGTCCCTCATTCATCCTACACTTTGTGACCCCATCAACTGAAGCATGCCAGGCTTACCTGTTCATCTATAGCTCCCAGAGCTTGCTCAAATACATCTCCATCAAGTGGTGATGCAATATCTCTCTTGCTATTCTTTGAAAAACGGTAATGCCATCCAACCTTCTCATTTTTTGTCGTCCAAATCTCATTCTGTCATCAGTCTTTCCAAGTATCAGAGTGTTTTACAGTGTCTGTTCTTCACATCAAGTGGCCAAAATACTGAAGTTTCAGATTCAGCATCTGTCCAAATACTCATTACCAATTTCTCTTAGGATTCACTTGTTTCTTCTACATGCAGTGCAAATCTCAATCTTCTATTCCAATAGGATCAATCAAAATATCAGTTCTTTGGTAGTCAGCTTTAAGGTTCAAATCTCACATCCATACCTCACTGCTGGGAAATCCATAGCTTCAACTAGATGGACCTTTTTCAGCAAAGTAATATCTCTGCTTTTTAATATGCTGTCTATTTATGTCATAGCTTTTTTGGCCGCAGTCACCATCTACAGTGATTCTGAAGTCCAAAATAGGAAAGCCTGTCATGGTTTCCACTGTTTCCCCATCTCTTTGCCGTGAAGAATTGGGACCAGATGCCATGAACTTCAGTCATTGAACGTGAAGGTTGAAACCAAAATTTTCACTCTCCAATTTCACTTTCATCAGGAGATTTCTTAGTTTCTCTTCACTTTCTGTCGTAATGGTGGTGTCGTCATATATCTGTGTTTGTTGTTATTTCCCCTAGCAAACTGGATCCTAACTTGTTCTTCATGCAGCTTTCATTTCACATGATGCAGTCTACAAAACTGAACAGGGTGACAATATACAGCGTTGAGTGTCTACTTTCCCCAACTTTGGAACAAGTCAATTGTTCCCCTTCCATGATAACTGTTGTTTCATTATCTTCATAGAAGTTTCTCAGGAGACAGGTCAGGTGATATGATATTCCCATCTCTTGAAGAATTTTCCACACTTTTTGTGTTCCACAAGCCATGTTTTGACACAGTCAATAAAGCAGGGGATATTTTTCTGGAAATTGTTTGCTTTTTTGAGCATACAGTGACTATGGAAAATTTGATCTCTGGTTCTTCTGCCTTTTGTAAATGCAGCTTGAACCTCTAGAAATTGTTCTTTTAAATACTGTTGAAAACTTCCTTGGAGAATTCCGTGCATTACTTTTTGCTTTATGTGAAACGAGTGCAATTGTGTGTTAGTACAAAGACACTGACATTGTCTTTCTTTGGGAATGTGATGAAAAGTGATCATTTTCAGCCCTGTGGCCACTGCTGAGTTCTCCAAATTTGGCTTCATATTGAGTGCAGCACTTTCACAGCATCATATTTTAGGATTTGAAATATCTCAACTGGATAGACATCACCTCCACCAGATTTGTTCTCACTAATGCTTCCTAAAGTCTTCTTGACTATGCATTCTAGGATGCCTGGGTCTAGGTAAGTGATGATACCATTGTGCTTTTCAGCATTGGACATTTTCTTTGTGTAGTTCTTCTGTGTATTTTTGCCACCTTTTCTTATATTTCTGCTTGTCTTTCTTCCCTAATATGTGTGTACTTTATTGTGCCCTTTATTGCATAGAATGTTCCCCTGCTATATTTAATTTTCTTGAGGAGATCTCTAGCCTTTCTTATTCTATTGTTTTCCTCTATTTCTTCACAAGATCAATGAGAAAGATTTTCTTATAAAACATAACTATTCTTCAAAACTCTGCATTTAGGTGGGTGTAACTTTCCTGTGCTTGTTTTCCTTCCACTTCTCTCTCTCTCTCTCTCTCTTTCTCTCTCTTTTTGTTTCCTTTTCCTCAGCTGCTTTTAAGGCTTCTTCAGGTAACCATTTTTCCTTTTACATTTCTTTCTTCTGGGGATATTCTTCATTGCTTCATTTTGTACAATATCACAAACTTCTGCACAAACTTCTCTCTCAGATCTAATTACTTGAATCAATTTGCTTTTGCAATTACAATCAAATGATATTTTATTTAGATTATACTTGAATGATCAAGGGGTTTTCCCTACTTTCTTCAATATAAGAATGATTTTTTTCAACGTGTGTTGCTGATCTGAGCCACAATCAACTCCCGGTATTGTATTGACTGCCTGTATAGACTTCAGCAATACATGAATTGTGAACTTCCTTATGTTCAAGCTTCTTTAAGAAAAGACAGAGTAACCAGAGATCACATTGCCAACATCCTCTCAAGCATCAAAAAAGCAAGAGCATTCCAGAAAACAAATCTATTTCTGCATTATTGACTATCTATGCCAAAGCCTTTGACTGTGTGGATCACAATAAATTGTGGGAAATTCTGAAAGAGATGGGAATTGCAGACCAGCTGACCTACCTCTTGAGAAAGCTATATACAGGTCAGGAATCAACAGTTAGAACTGGACATGGAAAAACAGACTGGTTCCAAATAAGGAAAGGAGTGTGTCAGAGCTGTATATTTTCACCCTGCTTTTTTAACTTATATTCAGAGTACATAATGAGAAACGCTGGGCTGGAAGAAGAAGCTGGAATCAAGATTGCTGGGAGAAATATCAATAACCTGAGGTATGCAGATGAAACCACCCAAATGGCAGAGGGTGAAGAGGAACTGAAAAGCCTCTTGATGAAAATGAAAGAGGAGAGTGAAAAAGTTGGATTAAAGTTCAACTTTCAGAGAACTAAGATCATGGCATCTGGACCCATCACTTCATGGATCTGGATGGGGAAACAGTGTCAGGATTTACTTTGGCGGGCTCCAAAATCACTGAAAATGGTGATTATGGGCATGAAAGTAAAAATAATTTACTCCTCAGAAGGAAAGTGATGACTAACCTAGATATTATATTAAAAAGCAAAGACATCACTTTGCCAACAAAGGTCCATCTAGTCAAGGCTATTGTTTTTCCAGTGGTCATGTATGGATGTGAGAGTTAGATGGTGAAGAATGTTGAGTGCCAAAAAATTGATGCTTTTTTTTTTCTAAAAAAGAATTTTATTAAAAAAGCACAAATGCAAAGAAATGAACAGAGGAAAATTTATACGTCGAACCTGGACTGGTCACTTATGATAATATACATGCTACAATTCCATTCTCCCCAATCATTCCACCTTCACCCTCTCCCACAGAGTCCCAAAGACTGTTCTAAATGCCTATGTCTCTTTTGCAGTCTCTTATACAGGGTTCAGGTTACCATTTTTCTAAATTCCATATATATGCGTTAATATACAGTATTGATGTTCTTCTTTCTGGCTTACTTCACTCTGTATAATTGGCTCCAATTTCATCCACCTCATTAAAACTGATTCAAATGCATTCTTTTTGATGGCTGAGAAATACTCCATTGTGTATATGTACCAAAGCTTTCTTATCCATTCATCTGCAGATGGACTTCTAGGTTGCTTCCATGTCCTGGCTATTATAAACAGTGCTGCAATGAACATTGGAGTACATGTGTCTCTTTCAATTCTGGTTTCCTCGGTGTGTATGCCCAGGAGTTCGATCGCTGGATCATATGGCAGTTCTATTTCCAGTTTTCTGAGGAATCTCCACACTGTTCTCCATAGTGGCTGTACTAGTTTGCATTCCCACCAACAGTGTAAGAGAGTTCCCTTCTCTCCACACCCACTCCAGCACTTATTGCATGTATACTTTTGGATAGCAGCCATTCTGACTGGTGTGAAATGGTATCTCATTGTGGTTTTGATTTGCATTTCTCTGATTATGAGGGATGTTGAGCATTTTTTCATGTGTTTATTAGCCATCTTTATGTCTTCTTTGGAGAAATGTCTGTTTAGTTCTTTGGCCCATTTTTTGATTGGGTCACTTAGTTTTCTGGAATTAAGCTGCAGGAGCTGCTTGTATAATTTGGAGATTAATCCTTTATCAGTTGCTTCATTTGCTATTATTTTCTCCCATTCTGAAGGCTGTCTTTTCACCTTGCTTAGAGTTTCCTTTGCTGTGCAGAAGCTTTTGATTTTAATTAGGTCCCATTTGTTTATTTTTGCTTTTATTTCCAATATTCTGGGAGGTGGGTCTTGGAGGATCCTGCTGTGATTTATGTCGGAGAATGTTTTGCCTACGTTCTCCTCTAGGAGTTTTATAGTTTCTGGTCTTACATTTAGATCTTTAATCCATTTTGAGTTTATTTTGGTGTATGGTGTTAGGAAGTGTTTTAGTTTCATTCTTTTACAAGTGGCTGACCAGTTTTCCCAGCACCACTTGTTAAAGAGACTGTCTTTTCTCCATTTTATATTCTTGCCTCCTTTGTCGAAGACAAGTTGTCCATTTGAGCGTGGGTTTATCTCTGGGCTTTCTATTTTGTTCCATTGATCTATATTTCTGTCTTTATGCCAGTACCATACTGTCTTGATGACTGTGGCTTTGTAATAGAGCCTGAAGTCCGGCAGGTTAATTACCCCAGTTCCATTCTTCTTCCTCAAGATTGCTTTGGCTATTCGAGGTTTTTTGTATTTCCATACAAATTGTGAGATTATTTGTTCTAGTTCTGTGAAAAATATTGTTGGTAGCTTGATAGGGATTGCATTGAATGTATAAATTACTTTGGGTAGTATACTCATTTTTACAATATTTATTCTTCCAATCCACGAACACGGTATATTTCTCCATCTATTCGTGTCTTCTTTGATTACTTTCACTAGTGTTTTATAGTTTTCTATGTACAAGTCTTTTGTTTTCTTAGGTAGATATATTCCTAAGTATTTAATTGTTTTCATTGCAACAGTGAATGGAATAGTTTCCTTAATTTCTGTTTCTATTTTCTCATTATTAGTGTATAGGAATGCAAGGGATTTCTGTGTGTTGATTTTATATCCTGCAACTTTACTGTAATCATTAATTAGCTCTAGTAGTTTTCTGGTAGAGTCTTTAGGGTTTTCTGTGTAGAGGATCATGTCATCAGCGAACAGTGAAAGCTTTACTTCTTCTTTTCCAATTTGTATTCCTTTTATGTCTTTTTCTGCTCTGATTGCTGTGGCCAAAACTTCCAGAACTATGTTGAATAGTAGTGGTGAGAGTTTGCATCCTTGTCTTGTTCCTGACTTTAGGGGAAATGCTTTCAGTTTTCACCATTGAGGATAATGTTTGCTGTGGGTTTGTCATATATAGCTTTTATTATGTTGAGGTATGTCCCTTCAATTCCCACTTTCTGGAGGGTTTTTATAAAAAATGGATGTTGAATTTTGTCGAAGGCTTTCTCTGCATCTATTGAGATAATCATATGATTTTTATTTTTCAGTTTGTTAATGTGGTGTATTACATTGATTGATTTGCGGATATTGAAGAATCCTTGCATTCCTAAATTGATGCTTTTGAACTGTGGTTTTGAAGAAGACTCTGGAGAGTCCCTTGGACTGTGAGGAAATCCAACCAGTCCTAAAGGAATGATTCTAAAGGAGATCAGTGTTTTGTGATCTTTGAAAGGGCTGATGCTAGAGCTGAAACTCTAATACTTTGGCCATCTCATGTGAAGAGTTGACTCGATAGACAATACCCTGATGCTGGGAGGGATTGGGGGCAGGAGGAGAAGGGGATGATAGAGGATGAGATGGTTGGATGTCATCACCCACGCAATGGATATGAGTTTGAGTAACTCTAGGAGATGGTGATTGACAGGAGGCCTCTTGTGCTTCGGTTCATGGGGTGACAAAGAGTTGGGCACGACTCAGCTACTGAACTGAACTGAACTGAACAGAAAGAGATTCACTATCCACAACTTCATAGTATATTATCAGTTTGATTTCGGTATTGATCATCTGATGATGTGCATATGTGGAGTCATGTCTCGTGTTGTTGGAAGAGGGTGTATCCAATGACAGTAACTTGTCTTGGCAAAACTGTGAGGTTTTGCCCTGGTTTATTTTGTACCCGAAGGCCAAACATGTCTGTTACTTTAGGCAGTTCTTAATTTCCTACTTTTCCATTCCAGTCCTGTATGTTGAAAATAGCATCTTATTTTGTGGGTGTAAGTCCTAAAATGTCCTACTGGTAATCACTGACCTACTCAACCTCAGCTTCACCCTGACCTTCAGCTCAACTTCCACTTTAGCATTCCTGGTCATGACATAGACTTGGATTACAGCACTACTGAATGGTTAGCCTTGAAAATAAGCAGAGATATTTCATTTTTATATTGCAATCATGTACTGCAATTCACACTCTTTTTATTGATGAGGGTAGCTTCTTCCATTACTTCTCTAGGGATTCTTGCCCACTTTAGAAGATAAAATGGTCATTTAAATTAAATTTGTCCATTCCATTCATGAACAAATGGATTGCTGAAACTTTGATCTTCACACTTGTCCTCTCCTGTTTGACCACTTAAATTTTACCTTCATCATGGACCTAACTTGGTAGCTTCCTATGAAATATCATTCTTTAGAGCATCAAACTTTACTTTTATCACCACTCACATCCACAACTCGGTGTTGTTTCTCCTTTGGTTCCATCTCTATTTTCTCTGGAGTTACTTCCTCACTGAGTTCCAGAAGTAGATAATACACGTACCAACCTGGAGAGTTCATCTTTCAGTGTCCTATCTTTTTGGCTTTTCATATCGTTCATTGGGTTTTCTAAGCAAGGATACTTAAGTGGTTTCCCATTCCCTTCTCCAGTTGACCACATTTTGCCAGAGTTCTCCACCATGTCCAATCCATCCTGGGTGGCCCTACCTGGCATATTTCATAGTTTCATTGAGGTAGACAGGGCTGTGATCCATTTGAACAGTTTGGTTAGCTTTCTGTGATTGTGCTTTTCATTCTCTCTGCCCTCTGATGGATAAAGATAAGAGGCTTATGAAAACATCCTGATGGGAGAAACAGACTGAGTGAGCCTCGGTCCTGCTCTGATATGTGGGGCCATATTCAGTGAATCTTTAATCCAATTATCTCTTGATGTGTGTGGCTGTGTTCAGGTCTCGTTGTTTGAACTGAGCCCAAACTATCATACGGGAAACGAAAGTATTTGGGACCTCCTTCAAAAGGATTTGAGCAAGCACTCTTATATTCAGTTCCCGTGACTATGCATCCCACACTTTGCTGGAGACTCCTGGACACTCACAAGCAAGTCTGACTCAGTCTCTTTTGGGGACACTGCTCCTTATTCTTGATTCCTCGTGCACGCAAGGTTTTGTGTGCGCCCTCCAACAGTCTGTTTCACTCCTGTGGAAGTTGTATATTCAAATCCCACTGCCCTCCGAAGTCAAATTCCCTGGGGTTCTCAGTCCCTTTGACAGATCCCCAGGTTGAGAAAACTGTAGGAGTCCTAGAACTTCCTTAAATGTACAAAACTTTCTTTGGAATAATCATCCTTCAACTTGTGCATTGTGTGTTAGGCGGCTTTATGTTAGCTTGTAAGGTGACCTCTTCTGAGAGAGTTTATGTCACAAACTGCATGACCAGGTCTGTAGCAGCCAGAGCCTCTCTTCCCTGTGAGGGCATTGCTGACCCATGCCTCTTCAGGAGACACTCAATCACTCAAATGCAGTTCTGACTCTGTCTCTGTGTGGTCTCTGGGTATAGGTGCACAAAATGTTTTATTGAGCACTTGAGGCATCGCTGGTATTTATTGATTCTAAATGCAAATTCACTGCTCCTACATTCTTGTCAGTTTTCCTTTGCCCTTGGATATCTGCTGTTGTTGTTGCTCTTTTTGGTGGGAACCAACATTCTCCTGTCAAAGGTCCTTCAGAAACAAACTGTAATCTTGGACTTCTTACAGGGAAACTTTGTTTCACACTGTTCTACTTTCCCATCTTCGCTCCCTCACGGGCACACACTACCAAGGGGGAAATGCCTCCATCCCACATCTGCACTTTCTTCACCTTTCTGAGCTTTCAGATAGGCAGGAAGTACCTGGACAGGGCCAAGGTCACCCTGTGTTTTCTTGGATGTGTGTGGTTTCACAATTAAGGATTTTACCTTTTCATGTCATTCGTCTCACATGATGCTATTGATCACTCATAAACAGAGAGTGTGCTACGTGATTGGCTGATCCGAGGCAGCACTCTCCCAGAGCCTTCCTCTAATTTGGAAATTTTTTTGCAGTGCAGCAGGTTTTCTTTCTGTTTCTCCTCCTTTCAGTTTCTACTCTTTTCTGAAGGACCTTCACCTCTTCATACTCTTATTTCCAGTTACAACCGTGTCAACCATTTCCACAGGCCAGCCCTCTTCCCCCACACTGAAGGGTCCACAGGCTCTGTTTTCAAAGCCTCACACCACTGGAATTATACTGGATGAATCTTCAAGTGTTCCACATCCTCTTCCTGCTACAAACACACATGACCACAGCAGAAACTGTGAGATTCTTCATGTCTCTTGATGTAAACCCAGATTTGTGAGCGCACAGTACTGAGTTGTAACTGGTCATCCTTTCCTCAGTCCTGTCTTGCGCAGGCAGGACCACCTCATAGATGCATGGACCAATCTCTCCCAGTCTGTGGATGCCTGGTGCCTCTTTCCGCTTGCTCCATATCGTGTGGTCTCTGATTTTCATCTCTGTGTCAGCTGTGATTGGATGCACATCCACACAGGAAAACACACAAACATGGGAAACAAGCCTACGTGGCTAGACACACACAAATGTGCAAGGTACATTGAAACATAGGCAAACAGGGCACATAGGTGTTTCTGAAACTGAAGAACCAGTGCTTCATATGAAATATAGAGATTTCCTTATTTCTCATAGGAAAATATCCATTCTGAACTCAAATATGAAGTGTACATAAGTCCAAACTCCATGACGGAGTCTTTCCCCCATGTTTTGATACAGTAAATACAAGCCATTTCCCATTTCATGGAATCCATTCTTTGTTTTGGGATATGTTTTCAGAAATACAACTAACTCTCTACTTCATGAAGAAACAGTGGTGCCCATATTTTCACTTGTGCAGTAGAGACAGTTCCAATTTCATACTGGTTTTCCATGTCTTCAAACAGCAGTGCTAAGATTTTCATGTGTGGAATTCCCAGAACTTCACACTTAATGGTAAAGGACCACCACCCACATTCATGTATGTGGTGTAGACTAGTCTACATTTCACATTAAAAACAAAACAAACAGGAAAAAAAAAAAAAAAAACAGCTTGCAGATTTTCTTAAAATGAAGAAAAAAATTGCAGTATATCATGGAGTAAAACAAGCATCACCATATTTGCACGTAAAAATGTAGGTAATTCTCCATTTAAGTTCTATTCATTCCAGACTCTTAGTCGTGTTCAACTTTTGCGACCCCATGAACTGCAGCTTGTCTTGTTTCCCTGTCAATCACCAACTCCCAGAGATTACTCAATCTCATGTCCATTGAGTCGGTGACGCCATCTAACCACCTCATCTTCTGTCATTCTCTTCTCATTGCCTTCAATGTTTCCCAGGATCAGGGTCTTTTCCAATAAGTCAGTTCTTTGCATCAGGGGTCCGGATTATTGGAGTTTGTGCTTCAGCATCGGTGCTTCAAATGTATATTCAGGACTGATTTCCTTTAGCCTTCTGGCAGTCCAAGAGACTCTCAAGAGTCTTCACCAATGCATCATTTTAAAGGCATCAATTCTTCCATGCTCAGCTGTCTTTACAGTCTAAATTTCACATCCGTGCATTACTGCAGGAGAAACCATCGCTTTGACCAGGTGGACCTTCGCTGGCAAAGCAATGTCTCTGCTTTTCAATAGGCTGTCTAGGTAGTTCATAGCTATTAATCGAAGTACCAAGTGCTTTTAATTTTATGGCTGCAGTCACAATCTTCAATTATTTTGGAGCCCCCCAAAATAAAGTCTATCAGTATTTCCATTGTTTCTCCACCCATATTTTAAGCAGGGATGGGACCATATGTCATGATCTTAGTTTTCTGAATGTTGAATATTAATTCAAAAATTTCAGTCTCCTCTTTAATTTTCATCAAGAGGTTCTTTATATCTACTTAATTTTTGCCATAAGAGTGATTTCATTTGAGGCTGTTGATATTTCTTGCAGCAATCTTTATTCATGCCTGTGCTTCTTAAAGTCTGGCATTTAGCATGTTGTACACTACATATGAACTATGGATGGAGGTTTGTGATATTCTACAGGAGAGAGGAACCAAGACCATCCCCAAGAAAAGGAAAAGCAAAAAAGCAAAACAGCTGTCTGAGAAAACCTTACAATATTCTGTGAAAAAAAAGAGAAGCCAAAGGCAAAGGAGATATGGAAAGATTTATCCATTTGATTGCTGAGGTGCAAAGAATAGCAAGGAGAGTTGAGAAAGCCTTCCTGAGTGATCAATGTAAAGAAATAGATAGGAAAAATAAAATGAGAAAGACGAGAGCCCCTTTAAGTAAATTTGAGATACCAAGGGACTATTACATGCAAAGAAGAGCTCAATAAAGAACTAAATGGTATGGACCTAATGAAGCAGAAACTATTAAGAAGAGCTGCAACAATTACTCAGAACTGTTCAGAAAAGATCTTTCAGTTCAGTTCAGTTCAGTCGCTCAGTCGTGTCCGACTCTCCGCGACCCCATGAATCACAGCACGCCAGGCCTCCCTGTCCATCACCAACTCCCAGAGTTCACTCAAAATTCACAATGATGTGATCACTTATGCTCACCTATGGCCAGACATCCTGGAATGGGAATTCAAGTGGGCTTTAGGAAATATCACTATGAACAAAGCCAGTGGAATTGACAGAATTTCAGTTCAGGTATTTCAAATCCTAAGAGATGATGCTGTGAAAATGTTGCACTCAACATGTCAACAAACTGGGAAAACTCAGCAGTGAATACAGGACTGGAAATGATCAGCTTTCATTCCAATCCCAAAGAAAGGCAATGCCAAAAAATGCTCCAAACTACCGCGCAATTCCACTCATCTCACACGCTAGAAAATAATGTTCAATATTCTTCAAGCCAGGATTCAAAAATGGGTGAACCGTGTACTTCCAGAAGTTCAAGGTGGTTTTAGAAAAGGCAGAGGAACCAGAGATCGAAAAGTTAACATTTGCTGGATCATCGAAAAAGCAAGAGAGTTCCAGAAAAACATCTCTTTCTTCTTTATTTCCTATGCAAAAACCTTTGACTGTGTGGATCTCAATAAATTATGCAAAATTCTGAAAGAGATCAGAATACCAGACCACCTAACTTGTCCTTTGAGAAACTTGTTTGCAGGTCAGGAATCAATAGATAGTACTGGACATGGAAAAACATCTTGGTTCCAAATAGGAAAATGAGTATGTCAAGGCTGTACTTTCACCCTCCTTACTGAACTTTTATGCAGAGTACATCATGAGAAATGCTGGGCTGAAGGAAGCACAAACTGGAATCAAGATTGCTGGGAGAAATATCAACAACCCAGATATGCAGGTGACACCACAATTATGACAGAAACTGAAGAACAACTAAAGAGTTTCTTGATTAACATAATGAGGAGAATGAAAACGTTGGCTTACATTTCAACTTTTATCAACTCAGATTATGGCCTCCAGTCCCATCACTTCTGGCAAATAGGTGGGGAAAGAGTGGCTGCCAATATTTTTTTTTTCCCCAGTGGGAGGCTCCAAAATCACTGCAGATGGTGATTGTAGCCATGAAATGAAAAATGCTTACTCTTTGAAAGGAAAGCTATGATCAACCTAGACAGCATAAATAAAAAGCAGAGACCTGATTTGCCAATAAACTCTGTTTAGTCAAGTTATCGTTTTTCCAGTAGTCAGGTATGGATGTGTTATTCGGACTATAAAGAAAACTGAGTGCCAAGAATTGATGCTTTTGAACCGTGGTGTTGGAGAAGACTCTTGAGTGTCCATTGGACTGCAAGGATATACAACCAGCCAATCCTAAAGGAGATCAGTCCTGGATGTTCATTGGAATGACTGATGTTGAAGTTGAAACTCCAATGCTTTGGCCACCCGATGCAAACAACTGATTCAATGGAAAAGATCCTCACACTGTGAAAGATTGAGGGTAGGAAGAGAAAGGGATGACAGAGAATGAGGTGGTTGGAGAGTATCAACGATTCAATGGACATGAGTTTGGGTATGCTCAAGGGGTTGATAACGGACAAGCAGGTCTGGCGTTCTGCAGTTCATGGGGTCACAAATAGTAGGACACGACTGAACGACTGAAGTGATAATTACATACAATTTAAATAAGCACGGTGACAATATGGACAGCACGATGTGGGTGAAGCTGTCCTGCTTCCAGACCATGATGTCTCGGTACCTGTAGGGGCTCTCAGTCTGCTTCACGCTGAAGCACAGCCTCTTGTCAAAGGGCTGGTCTCGTCTGTCCTTGATGAACTTCCTTTTGCCGGCTGTGACGCCCCTAAACAAACGTCTGCAGGGTAGTGGTCCCAATGGCCGTCAGCGTGTCCATGAACAGGGAGTTGCCTTTCCTGTTCACCGTCAGCCCCATAGTCATGCCCGAATTCAAGGGCCGGACACCTGTGGCACAAGCCGGTGTATCAGGGGCTGGTGTCCTATCTGTGCCTGCTCAGCCCCTGGACCCAGGAGGGCCCTGACCAGATTCTGGAACGATGCCTCCAGGGCCAGGGAGTTCTCCCCTCCCTGATTCACGGTGTCTGGCTTCTCAGGGCTTTAATCCTGGAAGCCGTCCACCCCACTCCTGCTCTTGATGGGGCACTTGGGCATGAGCATCTTGATGCCTGCCAGGCCGGGTCCATGTTGTTTTGGGGTCCAGACCCTGAGAGGGGATCTTCGGAACATCAGGCTGGCAGCAAACAGCGGGATACTCTTGGCCTCATGCCCCTTGCCAACAACTAGTGCTCTGGAGGCTGCCTTGAAAAGCTGCTCTTGCTGCATCTGGAGATCTGCTTCTGGGCATGGTTTGGAGAGGTCTGGTTACTTCTGCTGAAACTGCCCTACTTCTGCATCTTGCTGTGGCACCGTTTGAGGTCATGAATGTGATACTTGCAGTACACTAGGTGCTGCTCAAGAGGCCCTGAGCAACCTTATATATCCCTCTCCCCATGGGGCCACACACTTATTCTTTTTTCTTTTTTGAAAGAGTTAAAAAATCTTAGTTTCATTCAGCCCGTTTTCACAGCTGAGTATTTATTCTATAAAAAGTTTACAGATTGTTCAGTTTACATATATATTTGAAACTACAGAACAAAAAAAGCAGGCCCCACACGTGCAAAAATACTGCAATGACCAAGCCAAGTAAAGACAGATTTGCACTCTGTAAACTCTCTGTGAGGCCAGGAGGTGGTCGGTTCAATGTAGAAACTTCAAAACTGTATAAAAATACGGCTTTGATTTCATTTCACTCCTTACATTCAATATGAGTACAAGCTCAGAAGCCTGCCGGGGGGGACAGGCTTCTGGAAGCGTCCCAACCCCTGGCGGCAATGCAGATGTCTAGGTAAACAGGGCACTCTTGGACAGCATCCACTATTTGGTATACTGTGGAGACGTGAAAGCTGAGACCAAGAATATGAAACGTCGATATAATATGGCAGTTCTCTTAAAAAGGAGGTTCTGCATTCAACAGTGTGCCAACAGAGTTTTAACTAATTAAATAAAATATATTCTAAGTGAACCTAAAAATTACATTTTATACACATAAAAATGCATCTTATTTGTGGTGTAAGCGCGCGGCCCGGCTCCCAGAGGGCCCGGCAGGGCGGTTGTTTCCGCTGCCGGCTGCGCGCGGGGCGGGGCACGCTGGATCCAGACATGCGGGTGGTTGGTGAGCGCGAGGCCCGGCAGGATAGGTTCGCCGCCACGGCGAGGTGCCCCTGGCACCAAGCCCAGGGTGGGCCGAGGCTGGAGCACGGGGACCCCAGTCGCCTTCCCCCGCCCGGCCCAGGGAAGGCCATGCTCAAGGAGTGGCCCCACGTCTAAGGGCCAGCGAGGAGCAGTGACCACAGGACCTGAGGACAGAGTGCTCCCCGAAACCCGCCTCCGCACCGTGCCTGCCCCTAGTAGCCTAGTGACCTTATTCCGGCTGCACTTTCAAAACTGCTCCCTGGCCGCATTTGATTCTCCACCTGGTGAGCCCACTTCGTATTTGTGGCCATCGTTTAAGACACAGCAGGAAGGGAACCAGGTGGATACCTGGCCTCTAGCTGCTTCTGTCTCTTCCCCCAGCTCTGCCGTCCAGGGACACGGGCACCCTCCGGGAGAGGAGGCCCAAGCAGGAGGCGGTCGGGACAGGAATTGAATGGCAAGCCACGTCCCAGAAGTTTTCAGTGTAAGAGACCTGTTGGGGGAGCTGGTTCCCATTTCCCCATATTCTGCTGCTCCAAGAAAGGGCAGCCGCTGCACCTTACCTTGGACAAGGGGTATCGCCTCAAGGCCGCCCCTCCTGACCCTGAAAGTGGAGTAGCTCCTCTCTGCCCTCCTGTGCCCGCGCAGCCACCACCTATTGGACGTGAGTTAGCTCCTCTTGGCCACCGGTCCTGGCCTCAGGCGTGGGGTAGCTCCTCAGGGCCGTGTCTCTTTGCATGGTCGGTTGCTCCGGGGCCGGCATCTCTCAGGTCTGCGCCGCCAGGTAGGTATTGCGAGGGGGCATTAGAGGGCAGACACACTGAAATCATAATCACAGAAACTAGTCAATCTGATCACATGGACCATAGCCGAATGTGGTCCACTGGAGAAAGAAATGGCAAACCACTTCAGTATACTTGTCTTGAGAACCCCATGAACAATATCAAAGGGCAAAATAAGAGTATATACTGAATGAGGAAATCCCCAGGTCTGTAGGTGCAAACTATGCTACTGGAGATCAGTGGAGAAGTAACTCTAGAAGGAATGAAGGGATGGAGCAAAAGCAAAACCAACACCCAGTTGTGGATATGACCGGTGATAGAAGCAAGGTTCGATGCTGTAAGAGCAATATTGTATAGGAACCTGGAATGTTAGGTCTGTGAATCAAGGCAAATTGGAAGTGGTCAAACAGAAGATGGAAAGAGTGAACATAGACATTCTAGGAATCAGTGAATTAAAATGGACTGGAATGGGTGAATTTAACTCAGATGAACATTAAATCTACTACTGTGGGCAGGAATCCCTTAGAAGAAATGAAGTAGCTATCATGGTCAACAAAAGAGTCTGAAATGCAGTACTTGGATGCAATCTTAAAAATGACAGAATGATTTCTGTTCGATTCCAAGGCAAACCATTCAATATTATAGTAATCCATGCCTATGCCCCAACCAGTAACGCTGAAGAAACCGAAGTTGAACAGTTCTATGAAGACCTACAAGACCTTTTAGAACTAACACCCAAAAAAGATGTGCTTTTCATTATAGGGGACTGGAATGCAAAAGTAGGAATTCAAGAAACACCTGGAGTAACAGGCAAATTTGGCCTTGGAGCAAGGAATGAAGCAGGGCAAAGGCTAATAGATTTTGTCAAGAGAACGCACTGGTTTTAGCAAACACCCTCTTCCAACAAAACAAGAGAAGACTCTATAAATGGACATCACCAGATGGTTAACACCTAAATCAGATTGATTATATTCTTTGCAGCCAAAGCTGGCTAACTCTATACATTTAGCAAAAACAAGACCAGTAGCTGACTGTGGCTCTGATCATGAACTCCTTATTGCCAAATTCAGACAGAAATTGAAGAAAGTAGGGAAAAGCTCTAGACCATTCAGATATGACCAAAATCAAATCCGTTATGATTATACAGTAGAAGTGAGAAATAGATTTAAGGGACTAGATCTGATAAATAGAGTGCCTGATGAACTCTGGACGGAGGTTCGTGACACTGTACAGGAGACAAGGACCAAGACCATCCTCATGGAAAAGAAATGTAAAAAAGCAAAATGCCTGTCGGATGAGGCCTCACAAATAGCTGTGAAAAGAAGAGAAGCAAAAAGCAAAGGAGCAAAGGAAAGATATAAGCATCTGAATGCAGAGTTCCAAAGAATAGCAAGGAGAGAAAAGAAAGACTTCCTCAGTGATCAATTCAAAGAAATAGAGGAAAACAACAGAATAGGAAAAACAAGGGATCTCTTCAAGAAAATTAGAGATTCCAAGGGAACATTTCATGCAAAGATGGGCTCGATAAAGGATAGAAATGGTATGAACCTAACAGAAGCAGAAGATATTAAGAAGAGGTGCCAAGAATACACAGAAGAACTGAACAAAAAATATCTTCACGACCAAGATAGTCACGATAATTTGATCACTGACCTAGAGCCAGACATCTTGCAATGTGAAGTCATATGGGCCTTAGAAAGCATCACTACGAACAAAGCTAGTGGAGGTGATGGAATTCCAGTTGAGCTATTTCAAATCTTGAAAGATGATGTTGTGAAAGTGCTGCACTCAATAAGCCAACAGATTTGGAAAACTCAGCATTGCCCACAGGACTGGAGAAGTTCAGTCTTCATTCCAATCCCAAAGAAAGGCAATGCCAAAGAATGCTCAAACGACTGCACAATTGCACTCATCTCACACGCTAGTACAATCATGCTCAAAATTCTCCAAGCCAGGCTTCAGCAATATGTGAACCGTGAACTCCCAGATGTTCAAGCAGGTTTTAGAAAAGGCAGAGGCACCAGAGATCAGATTGCCAACATCCGCTGGATCATGGAGAAAGCAAGAGAATTCCAGAAAAACATCTATTTCTGCTTCATTGACTATGCCAAAGCCTTTGACTGTGTGGATCACAATAAACTGTGGAAAATTCTGAAAGAGATGGGAATACCAGACCACCTGAACTGCCTCTTGAGAATCCTGTATGCAGGTCAGGAAGCAACAGTCAGAAATGTACATGGAACAACAGACTGGTTCCAATTTGAAAAGGAGTACATCAAGGCTGTATATTATCAACCTGCTTATTTAACTTATATACAGAGTAAATCATGAGGAATGCTGGGCTGGAAGAAGCACAAGCTGGAATCAAGTTTGCTGGGAGAAATATCAATAACCTCAGATATGCAGATGACACCACCCTTATGGCAGAAAATGAAGAGGAACACAAGAGCCTCTTGATGAAAATGAAAGAGGAGAGTGAAAAGGTTGGCTTGAAGTTCAACATTCAGAAAACAAAGATCATGGCATCTGGTCCCATCACTTCATGGGAAATAGATGGGAAAACAGTGGAAGCAGTGTCAGACTTTATTTTTTTGGGCTCCAAAATCACTGCAGATGCTGATTGCAGCCATGAAATTAAAAGACGCTTACTCCTTGGAGGGAAAGTTATGACCAACCTTGATAGTTTATTAAAAAGCAGAGATATTACTTTGCCAACTAAGATCCGTCGAGTCAAGGCTATAGTGTTTTCCGTGGTCATGTATGGATATGAGAGTTGGACTGTGAAGAAAGCTGATCGCCGAAGAATTGATGCTTTTGAACTGTGGTGTTGGAGAAGACTCTTGAGAGTCCCTTGTACCACAAGGAGATCCAACCAGTCCATTCTAAAGGAGATCAATCCTTGGTGGTCATTGGAAGGACTGATGCTAAAGCTGAAACTGCAATACTTTGGCCACCTCATGCGACGAGTTGACTCACTGGAAAAGACGCTGATTCTGGAAAAGTTTGGGGGATGGAGGAGACGGGGACGACAGAGAATGAAATGGCTGGATGGCACCACCGACTCTCTGTACATGAGTTTGAGTGAACTCCAGGAGTTGGTGATGGACAGGGATGCCTGGCATGCTGTGATACATGGGGTCGTGGAGAGTCGGACACGACTGAGCAACTGAACTGAACTGAAGTGAATCTACTTCTTAGAGGTTATTTGTATTTCTTCCAGCAATATTAATTCAAGCTTGTGAATCATCCAGATTGGCATTTCACAAGTTTTACACTATATAGATGTTAATTAAGCAGGTTGGCAATATGCAGCCTTGGAACAATCTTTTCCTGATATGGAAGCAACCTGTCGCCCCATATCCTGTTTCTTCTTTTCCTGGATATAGATTTCTCAAGAGGTAGTTCAGGTGGTCTGGTTTTCCCACCATTTTATTATTATCATTATTGGTTAGCAATTAGTTGTGATCCCCACAGTCACAGGCTTTGGCATAACAATGAAGCAGAAGTAGAGGTTTCGGTTTTTCTTATTTTTGGAAATCTCTTGCTTTTCTGATGATTCCCATGCATGTTGGCAATTTGATCTTTCTTTCCCTACCCTTGTCTAAATCCAGCTTGAGCATGTGGAATTTCATTGTTTATGTACTGTTGAACCTGGAAGGGAGAATTTTGAGCATTACTTTTCCAGCATTTGACATGAGGGAAAATGTGTGGTAATGTGAACATTCTTTGGGATTGGACTGACAACTGAAATTTTCCAGTCTTGGGGCAATCGTTGAGTTTTTCAAATTTGCTGGCATGTTGAGAGTAGCACTTTCACAGAATCATCTTTTAGCCTGTGAAATAACTTAACTGGAATTCCATCAACTCCAATAGTTTTCTCCATATGATGCTTCATAAGGATTCAGTTCAGTTCAGTTCACTTCAGTCGTTCAGTTGTGTCTGATTCTCTGCGATCCCATGAATCACAGCACTCCAGGCCTCCCTGTCCATCACCAACTCCCGGAGTTCACTCAAACTCATGTCCAAAGCATCAGCAATGCCATCCAACCATATCATTCTCTGTCGCCCCCTTCTCCTCCAGCCCATTCATAGCATCAGAGTCTTTTCAAGTGAGTGAACTTGTCCCATGAGATGGCCAAAGTATTGCAGTTTCAGCTTTATCATCAGTCCTTCCAATGAACACCCAGGATTGATCTCCCTTAGAATGGACTGGTTGGATCTTCGTGCAGTACAAGGGACTCTCAAGAGTCTTCTCCAGCAGCACAGTTCAAAAGCATCAATTCTTCGGCGATCAGCTTTCTTCACAGTCCAACTCCCACATCCATTCATAACCACGGGAAAAACCATAGCTTTGACTAGACAGACCTTTGTTGGCAAAGTAATGTCTCTGCTTTTTAATATACTATTAAGCTTGGTCATAACTTTCCTTCCAAGGAGTAAGGGTCTTGTAATTTCATGGCTGCAATCTTACTTGACTACATAGTCCAAGATGTCTGAGTCTAGGTGAATGATCTCAACATCGAGGTTATCTGGGTATTGAAGATCCTGTTTGTATAGTTTTTCTGTGTATTCTTGACACCTCTTTTTGAAATATTCTGCTTCTATTAGGTCCATACCATATCTTTCCTTTATTGTGACCATGTTGGCATGAAATGTTCCTTTGTTATCTTTAATTATCTTGAAGAGATCTCGTCTTTTCCATTCCAATTTTCCCCTCTATTTCTTTGCATTTTCACTGAGGTAGACTTTCTTATCTCTCCTTCCTCTTCTTTGGAACTCTGCACACAATAATATATCTGTCCTTTTCTCCTTTGTTTTAGCTTCTGTTCGTTTCTCAGCAATTTGCAAGGTATATCCAGACACCCATTTTGCCTTCTTGCATTTCTTTTTCTTGAGGATGGTCTTGATCACTGCCTTTTGTACAATTTCACAAACCTCTGTCTGTAGGTATTCAGGAACTCTATCAGATCTAATCCCTTGGATCTACTTGTCACTTTCCCTGTTTAATCATAAGGGATATGATTTAGGTCCTACCTGAATAGTCTAGTGGTTTCCCTATTATTTTAAATTTAAATCTGAATTTGGCAATAAGGAGTTCATGATCTGAGCCACAATAGATCCCAGTCTTATTTTTGCTGACTGTATATAGTTTCTCCATCTTTGGCTGCAAAGAAAAGAATCAGTCTGGTTTCAGTTATGACCATCCGGTTATGTCCATGTATAGAGTCTTGACTTGTGTTGCTGGAAATGAGTGCTTTCTGTGAGCAGTGTGTTCCCTTGGCAAAGCTCTGTTTCTTTTGACTGGCTTCATTTTGTCCTCCAAAGTCAAATTTGTCTGTTACACCAGGTATCTCTTCATTTCCTAATTTTGCATTCCATTCCCCTGTGATGAAAAGATATCTTTTATGAGTGTTAGTTCTAGAAGTTCTTGTAGGTCTTCACAAAGCTGTGGACCTAACATTCCAGGTTCCTATGCAATATTACTCTTTACAGCATCAGAATTCATTTCATCACCAGTCACATCTGCAACTGGGTTCTGTTTTTACTTTGGCTCCATGCCTTCATTCTTTCTGTCGTTTCCTCTCCACTGATCTGTCATAGCATATTTGTCAAAGACCAACCTTGGGAGTTCCTCTTTCTGTATGCTATATTTTTGATTACATGCTACTCATGGGTTTCTCAAGGCCGAAATACTGAAGCGGTTTTCCATCCCCTTCTCCAAGGGCCATATTTTGTCAGAACCCTCCATTATGACCCATCCATCTTGGGTGGCCCTACATGCCTGGCTCATAATTTCATTGAGTTAAACAAGGCTATGGACCAGGTGATCAGTTTGGTCAGTTTTCTGTGGTTATGAATTTCATTCTGTCTTCCTTCTGATAGATAAAGATAATAGGCTTGTGGAAGCTTCCTGATGGGAGAGACTAACTGAGGGGAAAACTGGTTCTTATTCAGATGGACAGGTCCATGTTCAGTTGAGTTCACTTTTGTGGCTCAGTCATGTTCAAATCTTTGCATCCCCATAAACTGCTGCATGTCAGGCCTCCTTATCCTTCACTAACTCACTGAGTTTATTCAAACTCATGTCCAGTGATTCGGTATGCTCTCCAGTTATATTCTGTTGCCCCTCCTCCTCCCACATTGTACCTTTCCCAGCATCAGGGTCTTTTCCAATGAGTCAGTTCTTCACATCAGCTGGCCAAAGTATTGGAGTTTCACCTTTAGCCCCAGTCCTTGCAAGGAATGTTCAGGACTGATATCCTTTAGGATAGTCTGGTTGAATTTCTCCTAGCCATCCAAGAGACTCTCAAGAGACTTCTCCAACACCACAGTTCAAAAACATTAATTTTCCTGCTCAGCTTTCTTTATAGTCCAACTCACATCCATACATAATTTCTGGATAAACAACAGCTTTAAGTAGATGCAAATTCCATGTAAAATTACTACACTAAATTTTCATATCTGAAATAAGTACAGTTCATCGCTTCTAAGACAATATGTATCCTGGTTTTCACGTGTGAATGAACAAAAAATCCCACATTCCATGTCCAAAATTCCTCAGGAGTTTTTCATACGTCAAATATAGAGAATTCATTACCGCATATCGGAGACTCTGCTTACAAATTTAAATATGTGAGCTATACAGTATTCCCTACTTCAGTTAGAAACATCTACATCTAGATGATGAAATATAAAGTATACAGAATACCTTGCTTTGGGCAGTTTCCTTAGTTTATTTATTTTTAACTTAGGGATAATTATTTTACATAATTTTATTTTCTATTAAACCTTAGCTTTCACTTGAGAATACTGTACTTCATGCAAGAAAATATGTGCCTTGATTTTTATACATGAAATAACGTACATTCCATAATTTATGTAAGATTTTCTAGTACCCATCTTTTATGCATGAGTTCCACATATTCTATCATGCTGGAAAGTCTAAAACCAGATTTTTAAAAGGGAAATAAAAACAATTACATATTTCATGTAACAAAAACTGTGCTCAGGTTTCAGTTCAGTTCAGTTCAGTTCAGTCGCTCAGTCGTGTCCGACTCTCCGCGACCCCATGAATCACAGCACGCCAGGCCTCCCTGTCCATCACCAACTCCCGGAGTCCACTCAAACTCATGTCCACAGAATCGGTGATGCCATCCAGCCATCTCATTCTCCGTCGGTGCTCAGGTTTAGGTCTTGGAAATGCTGAGAATTTCATATTTAATGTGGGAAACGGACACAGATTTTCTAATGACATATTTACAGAATTTCAGAGCATCATGTAGTAAAATCTGCATTCAGAAATTCATAAGTAAACTCCATGTTTCACGGAAGAAAAAATGGCATCCAGATTTCCATATGTGAAATATGCAGATCTTATATTTCATGTGGGAACATCACAACCTAGAAATCCAAATTTTACTCCAGTGATTTACCTGTTTCATGTAGAAATATTGGCACCCAGATTTTCAAAAGTAAATATAGATTTTTTTCATATATCATGTAGGGATATCTTCACCCAGCCTTTCAAAATTTAATATACAGAATACTAAATTTAAGTAGGGAATTATGTGGCCACATTTTCTTACAGGAAACATAGATGCATGTACATTGACTGTTTGGCACCGATCTAAACGAATCATGGAATATTGCAAAAATTATGTATGAAAATCTGACACAAATTTTCTTATGTGAATAACTGAGAATTCATATTCCATATTTGATTCTTGTCCCAAGTTTTTCAAATGCAAAATATACAGTATTCCATATTTCACAGAAGAAATTCCATATTTCTCTTTGCTGAAATAAAAAGAAATTCATAGCTCAAGCGATTTTTCTATATGATACATAAAATCCCATATTTATTTTAGGGAAATAGATGCCTGATGTTAAACACGCAGTATTGCCTATTTCTTGAAGGAATGTTAGCACACAGATTTTCAAACGAGAAATATAAAAAATTCCACTACTCAAGTTGAAAATCGGTGACGGTACTTTAAGACGTGAAATGGAGACTTTCATATTCCCTGAATAGAACTCTGCATTCAGAATTTCATAACTGTAATATTAAAAATAGGATATTTCATTCAACAATATCTTCATATGTGATACACCAATAATTCTCATATTGGAAACTTATTCCCCAGATTTTCAAATATGAATTATAGAGACTTTCATAATTCGTGTCTTAAAATCTGCACCTAGATTTTCATATGTGAAACTGAGAATTTCCTCTTTGCTGAAGGACTGTCTGATGTCAAACTTCAACACAAGAAACAGAAAATTCGACAGTGTGCCCATAATCATATGTGAAATATATCACATAAGGACATGCATACTCTGATTTTCACATTTGAAATGGAAATACTCCATATTATATGTAAACATATTTTCATTAAAATTTGGGTGCCTGAGTAATTGAATCCCTCATAGTTTAAGAAGTAAAATATCCAACCAGACTTTCATAAATGAAATAGAGAGACGTCCATCATTCATAAAGAAGCATGTAATTTTTCTAAAGGCATATACAGAATTCCATATTTCAGTTTATAAAATCTCCCCCTTTTTGACAAATGTGAAACCGAGTTGTCGGTATTTTTCAATTGATGTGTCATATCCAACTCTGCAACACCGTGGACAGCAGTACTCCAGGGTTCCCTGACCTTCCGTGTCTCCAACACTTTGCACAGACTCATGTTTGTTGAATCGAGATATTACCGTCTCTTCAAGAATTTTCCACAGTTTACTGTGATCCAGAGAGTCAAAGGCTTTGGCATAGTCAATAAAGCAGAAATAGATGTTTTCTGGAACTCTCTTGTATTTTCAGAGATCCAGCGGATGTTTACAATTTGTTCTCTGATTCCTTTGCCCTTTTCCAAAACCAGCTTGAATATCTGGAAGTTCAGAGTTCACATATTGTTGAAGCCTGCCTTGAAGAATTTTGAGCATTATTTTACCAGCGCGTGAGATGAAGATCTTTGTTTAGTAGTTTGAGTATTCTTTGGCATTGTCTTTCGTTGCCATTGGAATGAAAACTGACCTTTTCCATTCCTTGGCCATTTCGGAGTTTTCCAAATTAGTTGGAGCAGCAACTTGTGGCTGTCTGGCACCGGAGCAGCCAGCAGTCAAGAGGAGATATCCCACACCCAATGTAAGGAGCAGAGGTTGTGTTTTGCTGTAGGAGCAGTGAAGAGATACTCCCCGTCCAAAGGAAAAGAAACCCCAGGAAGATGGTAGGTGCTGACAGAGGGCATTTGAAGGCAAAAAGACTGAAACCACCATCACAGGAACCTAACAAATCCATCACATGGACCACCACCTTGTCTAACTCAGTGAAACTAAGACATGCTGTGTAGGGCTACACATGAGAGGCAAACATACATATCCACTGGGAAAGAACCTAGCTTTGCCTATATGCACCTTTATTGACAAAGTGATGTCTCTACTTCTCAGTACATTGTGTTTAGGTTTTCATAGCTTTTCTTCCTGGGAGGAAAAGTCTTATATTTACATGGCTGTAATCTGTCCCCAGTGATTTTGGAGCCTATTCACTGTCTATTGCTGTTATCATTTTAAACCTTTCTATTTTCAAAATTCTGCCTTTAGCCTTTGTTCTGCATCACTTTGTACCCCAAGTCCAAACTTGCCTGTTACTCCACGTATCGTTTAACTTCCTGCTTTTACGTCACAGTTAGCTAGGATGAAATGGATATCCCTTTTTGGTGTTAATTTTATAAAATCTTGGAGGTTTTCCTAAATCTATTAAAGTTTCCTGGTAGCTTTGATGATAAAGAATTGAAAAAAAGAAACTTGCATTCTTCATTTACAAAAATCTACACCCAGATTTTCATACAAACTTAGGGAATTCCACATTCGTAGTAGGAAATATAACCATCCTGCATTTCAAATGTGAATTATAGAGAATTCCAACTTTCAAATAGAACTGACAACTAGATTTTCATATGGGAAATTTAGAGAATCATATAGGAAAATATACACCAAGATGTTTATATATGAAATATAGACAACTTATATTTTGTTTGAAAATATTGCCCTTGATTTTCATATTTGAAATACAGGAATTCCATATTTCAAGTGGTAAATCAACAACTGGACAATCAATAAATACAAAAAATTCGTATTACATGGAAGAAATTTATGTATATAGATTTCATTTATTCATAATTTTTAGTACTTATTTATTTATTTACGGCTGCACCGAGTCTTCATTGCGGTGCAGAAAGTTTCTCTAGTTGCAGCAGTTGGGGACTACTCTTCATTGCAATGAGCTAGCTTCTCATGGCAGTGTCTTCACTTCCCGCGCACAAGGTCTAGGGCTCTCAGGTTTAGCACTTGGGGGCACACAGGTTTATCTACTTTGCTAGTATGTGTGGTCTCCTCAGACCAAGGATCAAACCCATGTCCCCTGCATTGACAGGCAAATTCTTAAGCCACTGGATCACTGGAGAAGACCAAGAGGCTTTTTTCTTTTTTTGGTACATTTTTTAAAAATTTATTTATTTAATTGGGGGCTAATTGTAATATTGAGTGGGTTTTTCATACATTGACATGAATCAGCCATGTGTTTACAATTGTTCTTCATGTGAACATTCCTTCCACCTCACTCCCATCCCAAACCTCCAGGTCATCCCAGTGCACCAGCCCTGAGCACCTTGTCTCATGTATCGAACACGGACTGGTGATCTGCTTCACATATGATCATATACATGTTTCAATGCTATCCTCTCAAATAAACCCACTCTCACCTTCTCCCACAGAGTCCTAAAGACTGTTCTATACATTTGTGTCTCTATTGCCGTCTCGCCTATAGTGTCATTGATATCGTATTTTGAAATTTCGTTATATGCATTAGTGTACCATAGTGGTGTTTTTTGTCCTGATTTACTTCTGTTTGTGTAATAGGCTTCAGTTTCATCTACCTCATTAGAACTGATTCAAATTAAATCTTTTTAATGACTGAATAATATTCCTTTGTCTATATGTACCAAAAATTTCTCATCCATTCTTCTGCCAGTGGACATCTAGGTTGGTTCCATGTCCTGGCAATTATAAACAGTGCTGTGATGACCATTGGGGTACACGTGTCTCTTTCAGTTCTGGTTTCCTTGGTGTGTATGTCAGGCAGTGGGATTTCTAGGTCATATAGTAGTACTGTTCCCAATTTTTTACCTAATCTCCACAATGTTCTCCATAGTGCCTATACTAGTTTGCTGTTCCATCAACAGTGTAAGAGAGTTCTCCTTTCTCCACACCACTCCAGAATTTCTTTTGTGTAGACTTTTAGGTAGCACCCATTCTGACCAGCATGAGGTGTTACCTCTTTGCTGGTGTCATTCTTTTACACTTGGATGATCAGATTTCTTAGCACCACTTGTTTAAGAGACTTTTTAATTTTTTTCCGTTGTAGATACTTGCCTCCCTTTTCAAAGAGAAATTGTCCATAGGTGTGTGGCTTCATTCCTGGGCTTTCTATTTGTTCCAATGATCTATATTTCATCTTTCTGCCAGTACCATAATGTCTTGATGATTACAGCTTTGTAGTATAGCCTGAAGTCAAGCAGGTTCATTACTCCAGGTCCATTCTTCCTTCTCAAGATTGTCTTGGTTATTCGAGGTTTTTGGTATTTCCATACAAATTGTGACATTATTTGTTTATAGTTCTATGAAAAATACCTTTGGTAGCTTGATAGGGATTGCATTGAATCTATAGATTGCTTTAGGTAATATACTCATTTTCACTATTTTCATACTTCCAATCCATAAAAATGGTATATTTCTCCATCTATTTATGTCCTCTTTGGTTTCTTTCATCAGTGTATTTTTTTTTTTTTAGTTTTATATATATATATATATATATATATATATATATATAATCTTTTGTTTCTTTAGGTAGATTTATTTCTAAGTATTTTATTCTTTTTATTTCAATGGTGAATGAGAATGTTTCCTAAATTTGTCTTCCTGTTTTCTAATTGTTAGTAAATAGGTATGCAGGGAATTTCTGGGTGTTAATTTTACATCCTGCAACTTTACTATTTTTATTGCTTCAGTTTAGTTCAGTTCAGTTCAGTTGCTCACTCGTGTCTGACTCCTTGGGTCCCCATGAATCACAGTACTCCAGGACTCCCTGTCCAACACCAACTCCCGGAGTTCACTCAAACTCATGTCCATCGAGTCGGTGATGCCGTCCATCCATCTCATTCTCTATCCTTCCCAATTCTTCCCAGCATCAGAGTCTTTTCCCTTGAGTCAACTGGTCGCATGCGTTGGCCAAAGTATTGGAATTTCAGCTTTAGCATCAGTCCTTCCAATGAACACCCAGGATTGATCTCCTTTAGAATGGATGGTTGGATCTCCTTACTGTCCAAGGGACTATCAGAGCTAGTCATTTTCTGGTGGAGTCCTTAGTGTTTTCTATGTAGAGGATCATGATATCGGCGAAGACTCACAGTTTTAATTCTTCTTTTCCAATAGAGATTCCATTTATTTCCTTTTCCTCTCTGATTGCCTGGTAAAACCTTCTAAATCTGTGTTTAATAGTAGCGGTGAGAGTGGGCATTCTCGTCTTCTTCCTGACTTCAGGGGGACTGCTTTCAATTTTTCACCATTGAGGATCATCTTTGCTGTTTGTTTGTCATATACAGCTTTTATTATGTTGAGGTATGTTCCTTCTATTCCTTATTTTTTTTTTTTTTTGTCATACATGAATGTTGAATTTTGTCAAGACTTTTTCTATATCTATTGAGATAATCATATGCGTTTTATCATTCAATTTGTTAACGTGGTGTATTACGTTGATTGACTTGAAGATATTAAAGAATCCTTGGATCCCTGAGATAAAGACCACTTGTTCATGATGTATGATCTTTGTAAAATGCTCTTGGATTCTGTTTGTTAGGATTTTGTTAAGGATTTTTGCATCTACGTCCATCAGTGTTATTGGAGTGTAATTTTTTTTTTTTTCTTGTGGCATATTTGTCTGATTTTGGGGTCAGGGTGACAGTGGCCTCATAGAATGAGTTTGGAAATTTCACTAACTCTGCAAATTTCCTGAAGAATTTGAGTAGAATAAGTGTTCAGTTCAGTTCAGTTCATTCGCTCAGTCGTGTTCGACTCTTTGTGACCCAATGAATCACAACACGCCAGGCCTCCCTGTCCATCACCAACTCTCAGAGTTCACTCAAACTCACCTCCATTAAGTGGGTGATGCCATTCAGCAATCTCATTCTTTGTCATCCCCTTTTCCTTGGCCCCCAATTCCTTCCAGCATCAGAGTCTTTTCCAGTGAGTCAACTCTGCATGAGGTGGCCAAAGTACTGGAGTTTCAGCTTTAGGATCAGTCCTTCCAAAGCACACCCAGGACTGATCTCCTTTAGAATGGACTAGTTGGATCTCCTTACAGTCCAAGGGACTCTAAAGAGTCTTCTCCAACCCCACAGTTCAAAAGCATCAATTCTTCAGCGATCAGCTTTCTTCACAGTCTAATTCTCACATCCATACATGATCACTGGAAAAAACATAGCCTTGACTAGACAGACCTTGGATGGCAAAGTACTCTCCCTGCTTTTTAATATGCTATCTAGGTACGTCATAACTTTGCTCCCAAGGAGTAAACATCTTTTAATTTTATGGCCGCAATCAGCATCCACAGTGATTTTGGAGCCCAAAAAATGAAGTCCAACACTGTTTCCCCAACTGTTTCCCATGAAGTAATGGAACCAGATGCCATGATCTTCGTTTTCTGAATGTTGAGGTTCAAGTCAACTTTTTCACTCTCCTCTTTCACTTTCATCAAGAGGCTTTTGAGTTCCTCTTTACTTTCTGCCATAAGTGTGGTGTCATCTGCATATCTGAGGTTGCTGATATTTCTCCCGGCAATCTTGATTCCAGATTGTGCTTCTTCCAGATTAGCTTTCCTCAGGATGTACTCTGCATATAACGTCAATAATCAAGGTGACAATATACAACCTTGACGTACTCCTTTTCCTATTTAGAACCAGTCTGTTTTTCCATGTCCACTTCTAACTGTTGCTTCCTGACCTGCATACCGATTTCTCAAGAGGCAGGTCAGGTGGTCTGGTATTCCCATCTCTTTCAGAATTTTCCTCAGTTTGTTGTGATCCACAGAGTCAAAGGCTTTGGCATAGCCAATAAAAAATAAGTGTTAAAAAAATAAATAAAAATAAAAAATAAATAAAAAATAAGTGTTAGCGCTTGTCAATTTTTTTTTTTTTTTTTAAGAATTCAGCTGTGAAGCCACCTGGTTTTGGGCTTTTGTTTGATGGAAGAATTATGACTACAGTTTCTATTTCCGTGCTTGTGACATGTCTGTTAAGTGTTTCTATTTCCTCCTGCTTCAGTTTTGGAAAGTTATACTGCACTAAGAGTTTGTTCATTTCTTCACAGTTGTACATTTTATTGGCATATAGTTACTGATAGTAGTCTCTTATGATCCTTTGTATTTCTGTATTGTTTGCTGTAGTTTCTCCAGTTTCATTTCTAATTTTGTTGATTGATTTTTCTTCCTTTGTTTCTTGATGACTATGGATAATGTTTTTTTTTTTTTTTTCAATTTTATTTTTCGTCTCATTGAACCAGCTTTTATATTTGTTGATTTCTGCTATGTTCTCATTTGTTTATTTTGAATTTGCTTCTCTCCTAATTTTTATAATTTCTTTCCTTCTACTAGCCATGGCATTTTTCATTTCCTCCTCCAGGTTAGGTAACATCCCTGTTTATTTTGTCACCCTAACCTTGTGGGGCCAGGTGCAGCGGGAGAATAAATCAAAACCATCCTTTGTAGAATCCTGATACCCAAGCCAAGATTTAATAGACTAGTTCTGGAAGGCAGAGAGCCTGATGAACTATGAATGTAGGTTCGTGACATTGTACAGGACAGAGATCAAGACCATCCCCAAGATAAAGAAATTCAAAAAAGTTAAATGCATGTGGGGAGCGTTTACAAATATTTGTGAAAAGACGGGAAGTAAAAAGCAAAGGTGAAAAGGAAATGTATACCCATTTGAAAGCAGAGTTGCAAAGAATTTCTCGGAGAGATAAGAGAGCTTTCCTCAGTGATCAATGCAAAGAAAGAGAGGTAAATAATAGAATGGGAAAGACTAGAGATATCTTCAAGTAAATTAGAGAATCCAAGGAAAAATTTCATGCAAAGATGGGCTAAATAAAAGACAGAAATGGTAGAGACCCATCAGAAGCAGAAGATAATAAGAAGAGGTGACAAGAATATACAGAAGAACTGTACAAAAAAGATCTTGGAAATTGAAGTCAGGTGGGTCTCTGTAAGCATCACTTTGATCAAAGCTAGTGGATGCTATGGAATTCCAGTTGAACTATTTCAAATCCTGAAAGATGATGCTGTGAAAGTTCTACATTCAGTATGCCAGCAGATATGGAAAACCCAGCCATGGCCACAGGAATGTAAAAAGTCAGTTTTCATTCCAATCCCAAAGAGAGTCAATGCCAATAATGCTGCTATCTATAGCGGGGAGTATCAAAGAATCACCCCAAGGACATTATTTGATGACTGAACCACAAAACTCATCTGATTTTAAAAGCCTTTCCAAATTTCCACAGGATGTGTTTTCATCCATGCACAGACCCTTAAATGAGACCTTTCAGGCAGTGATGCCAGTATCCACACTACCCACTCTTCTTGCATTTTGTGGAGCCATCTGTGGCCAGTAACTTTAGAATGAAAAGTATTAGTGTCATTTATGAGTAGCAACACCCTCATTAGAAACAATGCAATGTCGCTGGAGGTGTGCTCCATTCTTCCTGCCCTCAGGCTTCTCTCGTTAAGAATAGTACTCCAGTCTCACCCAATTGGCTGAAATTGCATCTGTTCACCTAGTCCTTAGGGATGCCACAACGAAATGGGTTCTCAAAAATATATGCACATTCACAGATTCCTATACTGTGGCTAATGCCCACCCCCCTACCCCCCCTCCGTAAATTGATTTCACCTGCTCACTGCTCCCTTCTCCTGGGGACTCAGACACACTGCTGCCACAATCACTAATATTCACACAGGATTCCTACTCAAGACAGGTAATTGCTTCTCTTAAGTAATTTATTCTTGGTTCCTTGGAATCAATAGTTATCACTGACTCTTTTCAGTGAAACCACTTCAACTCTCAGAAAACTCAACAGTGGACACCTCAGCAAAAAATTCTTTCATATTTTCAATGCAAAGGACTTTGCTTATTGAATGCCATAACAAGCTTCTTAAAGAGATACTCCTAAAAGTGATTCCAGAAATGGATAAAAAAGAAGCCCTTTGTCCTCATCTTGCTAAACTCTCACACCCTGAGTCTTCTTCCTCACATAGAAATTCTTCTATTCTCCCCAGATTCCACGTTGGGTATTTTTTAGGCAATAATCAAGTTTTGATACTCTAAGACAATGTTCTAATTTGTCCTATGATTCTACTTCCCCAGTCTGATATAATTTTAGAGTCACTTCACTACGCACTACTTGGGTGCAACCTCAAAAATGACAGAATGATCTTAGTTCGTTTCCAAGGCAAACCATTCAAAATCACAGTAATGCTTGTCTCTGCCCTGAATTCTGATCCTGAAGAAGTTCAGATTCTTCAGTTCTGTGAAGACCAAGAACACCTCCTTATAGCAAGTGAAAGATGTCCTTATCATCATAAGGGATTGGAATGCAAAAGGACAAAGTCAAGAGATATCTGAAATAGCAGGCAAGTTTGGCCTTGGAATACAAGATGAAGCAGAACAAAGACTAATCAAACTCTGTCAAGAGAATGTACTGGTCAAAGCAAAGATCCTTTGACAACCACACAAGAGATGGGTTTACACATGGACATCACCAAATGGTTCCTAATGGTATCAACCTGACTATATAATCACAGGGAGAAGTGTATAAGGTCAGGGGAAAAAGAAAATCTGGACCCCACTATGGATCAGATCATCAGTAACAATCTGCCAACTTCAGAAGGTCAGGTGCACAACTATTAGGCCAGCCAGGGACTAGAAAATCAAATCCTCTATGAATATGCAGTGCAGGTGGCAAAGAGATTCCAGGGCTTATATCTAGTAAACAGAGCACCTCAAAAACTAGGGAAGGAGGTCCAAAATATTGTACAGCAAACAGTGAGTGAAACAATGCCAAAGAAAAAGAAAAGCATGGAGGAGGATGTACAAATAGCTGAGGAAAGAAGAGCAGCAGAAAGCAAGTGGAAAAGGCAAAGGTACCCAAACAAAGTTCAGATTTCCAGAGAAGAGAAAGGAGATGTAAAGCACTCCTGAAGTATACAATGCAAAGATATAGAAGAAATCAAAAGAAGGGGAAAGAGTAAAAAAATCTCTTAAAAAATCTGAATATATAAATGCAAAATTTCATCGACAGGTGGGCTCAGTAAAGGACAGAAAGTTGAAAGGCCTAAAAGAAGGAAAAGAGATCAAGACAAGATGGAAAACATGCAACGAACTTTAGGACAAAAAGATCTTACTGCCCCAGATAACCAGGACACTGTGATGAATCCCACAGAGCCAGCCATTCTGGAGTGTGAAGTCAAGTGGGCCTTACAAAGCACTGCTGTCAACAAAGCTAATGTAGGTGATGGAATTCTGTCAGTGCTGCATAAAATTCCAAATATTGATGCTATGAAAGTGTGACATTCAATATGTCAGCAAATGTGGAAAACTTAGCAGTGGTCATAGGACTAGAAAAAGAAAATTCTTACCCCAGTCCGCAAGAAAGACAGTACTAACGAACGATAAAAACCACTGCACAACTTCAATTGTCTTCCAAGCAGGTAAAGTTATGCTCAAAATACACTAAGCTTCTCTTCATCATTCCATGAACTGAGGAACTCCAGATGTTCAAGCTGGGTCAGACACATCAGAGGAATAAGAGTTGAAATAGTCACCACTTGTTTATTTTAGAAGTCATAGAAGTAGTAAATTTCGTTGATCACTCAGCAAATTTGGAAACTCAGCAGTGGCGACAGGAATGGAAATTGTCAACATTCATTTCAATTCCAAAGAAAGGCAGTGCCAAAGAATGCGGAAACTACCACAAAAATGCACTCATCTCACATGCTAGTAAAGCAATGTTCAAAATTCTCTTAGCCAAGCTTAAGCAATATGTAAACCATGAACTTCTAGATGTTCAAGCTGGTTTTAGAAGAGGTAGAGGAACCAGACATCAAATTGCTAATATCTGCTCGTTCATCAAAAAAGAAAGAGACTTCCATAGAAACATCTATTTCTTCTTTATTGGCTATACCAAAGCTTCTGACTGTGTGGATCACAGTAAACTATGGAAAATTCCAAAGGGAATGGGAATACGAGGCCACCTGATGTGTCCCTTGAGAAATCTGTATCAGGGTCAGGAAACAACATGTTAGAACGGACATGAACAACAGTCTGCTTCCAAATAGGAAACGGGGTACATCAAGGCTGTATGTTGTCACCCTACTTATTTAACTTATAGGCAGAGTACATCATGTGAAATGCTGGGCTAGAGGAAGCACAAGATGGAAGCAAGAATGCTGGGACATATTTCACTAACCTCAGATATGTACATGACACCACCCTTTTGACAGAAAGTGAAGAAGAAGTAAAAGAGCCTGTTGATGAAAGTGAAAGAGGAGAGTGAAAAAAATTCGCTCAAAGCTAAACATTCTGAAAGCTAAGATCATGGCACCCGGTCCTATCATTCCATGGCAAATAGAAGGGGAAAAATGGAAGTCAATGACGTATTTTATCTTTTTGGGTTCTAAAATCACTCCAGATGGTGACTTTGGCCATCAAATTAGAAAACAAATATTTCTTGTCAGAAAAGCTGTGAGAAATCGAGACATGTGTGAAAAAGAAAAGATACCAGTTCGCTCACAAACTTTGGTATAGTCAAGACTATGGTCTTTGCGGTATTCACATAGAGTTGATTGAGTAGTACCACAAAAGTGGCAGAATCCTGAAGAATTGATGCTTTTGAATTGTGGTATTGGAGAAGATTCTTGAGAGTTCCTTGGACAGCAAGGAGATCAAATTAGTCAATCGTCAAGGAAATCAGCACAAAATACACATTGGATGAACTGCTAGTGAAGCTGAAGCTATAATACTTTGTCTATCTGATGCAAAGAGACAACTCATTGGAAACGAACCTGATAATGAGAAGTACTGAAGGTAGAAGGAGAAGGGTGTGACAAGAATGAGTGTGTTGGATGGCATCACTGCCAATGCAATAGATATGAACTTGGGCAAGCTCCGGGAGATGGTGGTGCCTATTGAGGCCTCCCTGATGCAGTCCATGACATCACAAGGAGTCAGATATGACTTTGCCACTAAACAACAAAAGAGAGCGTCCTAATCGCACTTTCATCTTTATCTCTCAAGATTTTCCAGCAGCACTTATAAAGGATAATATATTCTCTCCATTGTATATTGTTGCCTCCTTTGTCATAGATTAGGTAAGCATTTGGACAAGAGATTATTTCAGGGTCTTCTTTCTGTTCCATTGGTCTGTATTCCTTTTTTTTTTTTTTTTTTTTTGCAAGTTTCAAGCTGTGTGGATTACTACAACTTTGTATTACAGACTGAAAGCAGGAAACCTGATTCCTCCAGGTCTGTTTATTTTTCTCATGATAGCATGGCTATTCAAGGTCTTTTATATTTCCCAACAAGTTGTAAAAAAAAAAAAAAATATCTAGTTCTGTGAAAAATGTCATTGGTAATTTCAAAGCAATTGCTTTGAATATGTAAACTGCTTTTTGTCGCACAGCCATTTTCACAGTATTGTTTCTCCAAGTCAAAGAGAATGTTATATTTATCCATTTATTTTGTCACCCTTGATTTATTTCCTCCATGTCTTATTCAATTCAGCACACAAATCTTTTCCCTGGTTTACTTTCGGGAATTTTATACTTCTTGCAGTGGTGACTGGGATTCCTTTCTTAATTTGTTTTTGGTGTTAGTTTATAGGAATGCCAGAGATTGCAGTGTGTTAATTTTATAGCTAGACACTTCCCTGAATTCATGGAGTACTGCTAGTAATTATCTGGTTGTATGGTAGGATTCTCTGTGCATAGTATCATATCATCTGCAAACAGTGACAGTTTTACCTCTTATTTTCCTTTTCATTTGAAACTTTTTTTCCTTCTTCTTCCTATTCTCTGATTGCAGTAGTTAGGTGTCCCAAGACGGTGTTGAGTAACCATGGTGAATAGGAAGCATCTTTCTCTTATTCATTAATTAGGGGTCATGGTTTCAGAATTTTACTATAGAGAACACTGTTTTTGATGAGTTTATCCATAAATGGCCTTTATTGGGTTCAATAAGATTCCCTCTATTCCCTCTTCCTCTACAGGTTTAATCATAACTAGGCGTTAAATTTTGTCAAAAGCTTTTTCTTAATCTATATCCTAAACAGATTCAAGAACTCTCCTTGGAATACTTAGGTATCTTTCGGTTTGTTTGTTTTTCCTCCTTTGGCTACATGATACAAAGAGCTGACCCATTAGACAGTGTCCTGATGCTGGAAATGATTGAAAGTAAAGGAAAAATGGGTAGCCAATGATGGGATGGTTAGATAGCATCACTGATTCTATGGACGGAAATCTGAACAAATTGTGGTAGATAGTGAAGGGAAGCCTGTCAGGCTAAAGTCCATGGGGTGGCAAAGAGCCAGAGCTGACTTAATGACTGAATAACAACAAATGGTCTCCTTCTGTTCATGACAGGAGTAGCCTTTTTTTTTTAACTACTTCATTTTCTATCCCACCTCACCCTACATTTTGCTATTTTTATTGCTACCCACTTGGCCCAAAATTTGTGTGATTTTAAACTCCACATGTTTCAGTGGTTTCCTAACCATCAGCATCCTGATATTTTCCTGACACACTGATGTTTCATTCTGTTCTGTTCATCTCGGTCTCACACTGTGTGCATATGCCAATTATCTATTTCCTTTGAATTTTCTTTGCTGTTAGTGTATATGAGACATTCTTTTAAATTACTAATGAAGATTTTTTTTCTTTATTTTGTACATTCTTATGTGATGACTATTCCATATTGACCTGTTTGATGTTCTTTGATATGATATGTTCTCCAGTTGAAATAAACAATCAAATCATATGATTATTTCTGTTTATGATTTACTCACCGCTGTTCAGGATTAGAGGGTTCTGTTAGAAAAATACAGCCTAAATAATGAAACAAATAAGAAACAAAACTTAAACATATAAATCTTAATAAATTCTAGATTTGAAAAGAAAATTATCTCCAAGAATGGAGTATATTGTTTGCAAGTTAAAACTGCCAACTTTGTCTATTCATCCCTAGATCAGCCAAAAAATTTCATCAGCTTCTTTGAAAAGCATATTTTTAAATGTTGATTAAGGCAAACGTCAGATGAAACAATGGACAAAGAATTAATCTGAAACATATACAAGCAACTCCTGCAGCTCAATTCCAGAAAAATAAACGACCCAATCAGAAATTGGGCCAAAGAACTGAGCTGACTTTTCTCCAAAGAAGACAAACAGATGACTAACAAACATATGACGATGCTCATTATCACAGATGCAAATCAAAACCGAAATAAGGTATCATTCCATACCAGTCAAATTGACTTCTATCCAAAAGTCTACAAGCAATAAATTCTGGAGAGGTTACAGAGAAAAGGGAAGCCTCTTACACTGTTGGTGGAATGCAAGCTACACAGCAACTATGGAGAACAATGTGGAGATTCCTTAAAAGATAAAACTGCAATAGGACTGCCATATGACCCAGATTACACTGCCTGGCATACACACCGAGGAAACCAGAATTGAAAGAGACAGGTGTATGACAATTTCCATTACATCACTGTTTATCATAGACAGGGTATGCAAGCAACCTGGATGTCCATTCGTTGAAGACGAATGGATAAGAAAGCTGTGATGAATATACACACTGGAATATTCACTTCAGTTCAGTTCAGTCGCTCAGTAGTGTCCATTCTTGCACTCCATGAGTCTCAGCATGCCAGGCATCCCTTCCATCACCAACTCCCAGAGTTTACACAAACTCATTTCCATCGAGTCGGTGATACCATCCAGCGATCTCATCCTCTGTCATCCCCTTCTCCTCCTACCCACAATCTCTCCTAGCATCAGGGTGTTTTGCAATGAGCCAACACTTCACAGGACGTACCCAAAATATTGACCCAGATTCAGCATCAGTCCTTTTAATGAACACCCAGAACTGATCTCCTTTAGGATGGACTGGTTGGATCTCCTTGCAGTCCAACGGACTCTCAAGAATCTTCTCCAACAACACAGTTCAAAAGCATCAATTCCTTGGTGTTCAGCTTTCTTCAAGTTCAACTCTCACATCCATACCTGACCACTGATAAAACCAGAGCTTTGACTGGACAGACCTTTGTTGGCAAATTAATGTCTCTGCTTTTTTATATGCTGTCTAGGATGATCATCACTTTCCTTTCAAGGAGTAAGTGTCTTAATTTCATTCTGCAATCGCCATCTACAGTGATTTTGGAAACCAAAAATAAAAAATCTGACACTGTTTCCACTGTTTCCCCATCTATTTCCCATGAAGTGATGGGACCAGTTGCCATGATCTTAGTTATTTGAATGTTGAGTTCAAGCCAACTTTTTCACTCTCCTCTTTCACTTGCATCCAGAGGCTTTTTAGTTCCTCTTCACTTTCTGCCATAAGCGTAATGTCATCTGCATATATGAGGTTATTGATATTTCTATCGGGAATCGTTATCCCAGACTGTGCTTTCCGACCAGCGTTTCTCATGATGTACTCTGAATAACTAAAATAAGCAGACTGACAATATATAGCTTTGATGTACTCTTTTTCGTATTTGGAACCAGTCTGTGGTTCCAGCAGTAGAATATTACTCAGCCATTAAAATCAGTTCTAAAGAGTTGGTGAAACCAGAGCCTTACTTAGAGAGTGAAGTAAGCCAGAAAGAAAAACACCAATAGCATATACTAATGCATATTTGTGGACTTTAGAAAAATGGTAATGGTAACCCTGTATGTGAGACAGCAAAAGAGACACAGATGTAAAGAACAGTCTTAGGACACTGTGGGAGATGATGAGGGAGAGATGATATGGGAGAATGACATTGAAACATGTAAATTGTCACATGTGAAAGAAATTTGCAGTCCATGTTCGATGCATGATACTGGATGCTTAGGGCTGGTGCACTGGGATGACCCAGAGGGATGGGATAGGAAGGGAGGTAGGAGGGAGTTTAAGGATGGGGAACACATGTACACCCATAGGAGATTCATGTCAATACCTGGCAAACCAATACACTACTTAAAAGTAAAAAAAAAAGAAAAAAGAAAACTGCAAATAAAAAAGGATTAGAACATATAAAAGCAAACAAACAAAACGAAATTCAGAATTCTACATCAGGAGTGCTAAATAACAGACAGGGGCATTTCTACTTTAGAGAAATTGTGGTTAGAGTAAAAATATTTTTCACTTTCCTTTTCCTGGTGAATGGTATTTGCTCTTCTGTAGTGGGAATGTTTTCATCAGTATCCCTTAAATCAGGGTCCATAATTGCTCTTCAAGTGACTTATTGCTGAGGATTTCGAGGAGAAATGGAAAGAGGGAACAAAGATATATCAGAAGGAGTACAGAATCTAATAAAAAGTGTAGAACAATTTGCACCACTTTGTATATAAATTTTTCAAAAGTTTTTCTCACTTTGATTTAAGCCATTTGTTTCCAAGTCACTCACTGTTTAAGTTTTACCCATGGAAATGGGATCTTCTCCTCTCACACGAGGAGGCTTTCATGTGACCATAGGAAATTATTTTCAGACTAGGGAGCTTTTTAAAGAGATTAGCGGCCAGGGCTTGTTGAGCTTGAAGGGTGCCTCATTAAAGAGACCTGGGTGGGGGCACTGTAAAAGACAGATAGTCTGGACACAGTCTCCCCAGCTTGCCACGCTTCATCTATCTTCAAAAATTTGTTTTTTTACTTATCATACCCCTGAAAGAGAGGCTACCTCTGATCTTTGGACCACTACATATGGGAAGAAAGCCTGCTAAGGAGCAAAATAACCAAGTGGTTGGTATTGAAAATACCTAAATAGGAAAGAGCTTAACATTTCCAAGAAAATGGTTTGATTATGAAGATTATGAGAAAAATAAAAAGTAGAAGACAGAGCTTTGCAGGCCCACATTCATTCCATAGTTCCACCTCAAACAGTTTACATTTTATCTACTCTATGCAACATAATCTGAGGAAGAAATTGTTAAAATTTAGAGTTTGGCGGCTGCTAAACTGAAAATATCTTAAGTATTTAGAAGACATAGACATATAAGGGGAGTTGCTTGTTCAAGTCCAGAAAGTTATTAGTACGAGGTTTCCTCAGGAACTCTCCACTTGATGAAATTGTAGTACATTCTCAAGCTACTGTTATTCTCACATTTCCCTAAGTTTGGACAAGGGACTACACCAAGCAACCTGATACTCTGTGCAAGGCACTATTATCAGTATGATCATTTTCCATATTTCCATTGTATTGTTCTCATCAGCAGTAGGAGAAGGCAATGACAACCCACTGCAGTACTCTTGCCTGGAAAATCCCATCGACAGAGGTGCCTGGTAGTCTGTCGACCCGTGAAGAGTCGACATGATTGAGCGAGTTCCATTTCGCTCTTCACTTTCATACATTGGAAAAGGAAATGGTAACCCACTTCAGTGTTCTTGCCTGGAAAATCCCTGGGATAGAGTTGCCTGGTAGTTTACCATCCATGGGGTCAAACAGAGTCGGACATGACTAAAGTGACTTAGCAGCAGTAGCTCTAGTGCAACTGTTTCTGATCATGTTCAGTTTTGACAGATAAATTTCTTTTATATATTATTCTAGAGATATAAAATTCTAGCTGTGAATCTCTTTGATGAATGTCTAAACGATGAGCAATATTAAAGTTATCTGTCATGCTTGTGGAGAAGACAATGGCAAGGCCCTATCTATGGCTATTCATCAGAAAATTTCTGTGTTTAAATATGTTAGGAATTTATAAGCTATATATATAGATGTGCTAAAGCACAATTTATACTATTTAAACCTTAGTCTAAAGAGAAGATAGAGTCAAAAATGGTGGTATTGAATATGAAGAATTCATATTAATGCATAGACTTTGGACAGACTACAGATACTGATATATTTGTGGAAGTTTCTTGGTGTTTCTGGGAGCTTTTGAAGACTAAAATGAGTCTGATCTCGGCCTTCAAGTAATGACGAGGTTTCAGTAGGAGACATTCGGAAAGAAGGGAAGGACACCTCTGGCAAAAAAAAATTGACAAGACCCTGAATAGGAAAATAATAAAGCAAGGAGTTTAAGTGTACCTGAATGACAGATTTGCCTGTTACTCCAGGTGTTTCTTGACTTCCTACTTTTGCATTCCAGTCACCTCTAATGAAAAGGACATCTTTTTTTTGGGTGTTCTAAAAGGTCCTGTAGGTCTTCATAGAACCATTCAACTTTGGTTTCTTCACTGTTACTGGTTGGGGCATAGGCTTGGATTACTCTAATATTGAATGGTTTGCCTTGGAAACAGAGATCATTCTGTCGTTTATGAGATTGCATCCAAGTATTGTGTTTCAGACACTTTTGTTGACCATGATAGCTACTTCATTTCTTTTAAGGGATTCCTAACCCACAGTAGTAGATATAATGGTAATCTGAGTTAAATTCATCCATTCCAGTCCATTTGAGTTCACTGATTTCCAGAATGTCGATGTTCACACTTGCCATCTCCTGTTTGACCACTTCCAATTTGCCATGATTCATGGACCTAACATTCCAGGTACCTAAGCAACATTACTCTTTACAGCACTGAATCTTGCTTCTATCACTAGTCACATTCACAAGAGGGCTTTGTTTTTGCTTTGACTTCATCCCTTCAGTCTTTCTGGATTCATTTCTCCACTGATCTCGAGTAGCATATTGGGCACCTACCAACCTGGGGAATTCCTCATTCAGTATCCTATCATTGTGCCTTTTCATACTGTTTATGGGGTTTTCAAGGCAAGTATACTGAAGTGGTTTGCCATTCCCTTCTGCAGTGAACCACACTAAGTTAGGCCAGGCTGTAGTCTGTGTGATCATATCGACAGGTTTTCTGTGATTATATTTTCAGTGTGTCTGCCTGCTGATGCCCTCTCGCGTTACCTACCATCTTACTTGGGTTTCTCTTACCTTGGGTGTGGGGTATCTCTTTACGGTCGCTTCAGCAAAACACAGCCACTGCTCCTTACCTTGGACAAGGGGTATCTCTTAACTACCGCACCTCCTGACCTTGAACATGGAATAGCTCATCTCGGCCCTTCTGCGCCTGTGCAGTCGCCACCACTTGGATATGGGGTTGCTCCTCTCAGCCACAACCCAGAGCTCGGGCGAGGGGTAGCTTCTCTTGGTCATGCTTCTGCGTGGACCTTCGCACAGCAGGCATCACTTCTGCATGGGCTGTCGTGCAGTATTGCGAAGAGAACGCACTGGTCATAGCAAAAACCCTCTTTCAACAACATAAGAGAAGACTCTACACCTGGACATCACCAGATGGTGAACACTGAAATCAGACTGATTATATTCTTTGTAGCAAAAGATGGAGAAGCTCTATACAGTTAGCAAAAACAAGACCAGGAGCTGACTCTGGCTCAGATCATGAATGCCTTATTGCCAAATTCAGACTTAAATTGAAGAAAATAGGGAAAACCACTAGACCATTCATATATGACCTAAATCAAATCCCTTAAGATTATACAGACGAAGTGAGAAATAGATTTAAGGGACTAGATCTGATTGCTAGAGAGCCTGACGAACTATAGACGGAAGTTTGTGACATTGTACAGAAGAGAGGGATCAAGATCATCCCCACTGAAAAGAAATGCAGAAAAGCTAAATCACTGTCTGGTGAGGGCTTACAAATAGCTGTGAAAAGAGGAGAAGTGAAGAGCAAAGGAGAAAAGGAAACATATAAGCATCTGAATGCAGAGTTCCAAAGAATAGCAAGGAGAGATAAGAAAGCCTTGCTCAGCAACCAATGCAAAGAAATAGAGAAAAACAATAGAATAGGAAAGTCTAGAGATATCTTCAAGAAAATTAGAGATACCAAGGGAACATTTTATGCAAAGATGGACTCGATAAAGAACAGAAATTGTATGGTATGGGTTCTTAATAGAAGCAGGAGAAATGGAGAAGTGGCAAGAAAACAGAACTCTCCAAAAAAAAATCTTCCCGACCAAGATAATCATGATGGTGTGACCACTCATCTAGAGCCAGACATCTTGGACTGTGAAGTCAAATGGGCCTTAGAAAGCATCACTAGGAACAAAGCTAGTGGAGGTGATGGAATTCCAGTTGAGCTGTTTCAAATCCTGAAAAATGATGCTGTGACAGTGCTGCCCTCAATATGCCAGAAAATTTGGAAAACTCAGCAGTGGCCAGAGGACTGGCAAAGGTCCGTTTTCATTCCAGTCCCAAAGAAAGGCAATGGCAAAGAATGCTCAAACAACCGCGCAATTGCACTCATCTCACATGCTAGTAAAATCATGCTGAAAATACTCCAAGCCACTCTTCAGCAATACGTGAAGCGTGAAGTCCCAGATGTTCAAGCTGGTTTTAGAAAAGGCAGAGGAACCAGAGATCAAATTGCCAATGTCCCCTGTTTCATGGAAAAAACAAGATGGTTCCATAAAACATGTTCAGTTCAGTTCAGTTCAGTCGCTCAGTCGTGTCCGACTCTCCGCGACCCCATGAATCACAGCACTCCAGGCCTCCCTATCCATCACCAACTCCCGGAGTACACTCAAACTCATGTCCACAGAGTCGGTGATGCCATCCAGCCATCTCATTCTCTGTCGTCCCCTTCTCCTCCCGCCCCCAACCTTTCCCAGCATCAGAGTCTTTTCCAGTGAGTCAACTCGTCGCATGAGGTGGCCAAAGTATTGCAGTTTCAGCTTTAGCATCAGTCCCTCCAATGAACATCCAGGATTGATCTCCTCTAGAATGGACTGGTTGGATCTCCTTGCATTATAAGGGACTCTCAAGAGTCTTCTCCAGCACCACAGTTCAAAAGCATTGATTCTTCGGCGATCAGCCTTCTTCACAGTCCAACTCTCACATCCATACATGACCACGGGAAAAACCATTGCCTTGACTAGACGGACCTTGGTTGGCAAAGTAATGTCTCTGCTTTTTAATATACTATCAAGGTTGGTCATAACTTTCCTTCCAAGGAGCAAGCGTCTTTTAAATTCATGGCTGCAATCAATATCTGCAGTGATTTTGGAGCCCAAAAAAACAAAGTCTGATTTCTGCTTTATTGACCCATTTCTTTTTTCAGTCATTTGTTATTTAGGCATTGAGCTTCATGAGCTGCTTTTGTAGTGTAAGGATTAATTATTTTTCAGTGACTTCGTTTCCTATTATTTTCTCTGTTTCATAGGGTGCCTTTTCACATTGCTTATAGTCTCCTACTGTTCGCTATAGTAAAAGAGGGGATATCAAATGAAGTCATAAGTAATCCTGTCAGTCAAGTAAGGAAGAAGTTATAATTTGCAGTTTAAATATCAGAGGAAGCTGGTTCATCACCTGTAAGCAGTGTATTTGATGAGGAGAGAGACTTGATGAGACCTCAGTGGGAGAAAATGAATTTCTTGATATCTACAACAAATAATATATGTACAAGGTTTGCTAATTTCTCATCAGAGCTTCTTCCACACTATTATGTCAATCAGTCGTCTAATGGTCTACTTTTCCATGGTCTTTCTTTATCTCCAACACTTCTCAGGAACTTGGCTTAATTTACTGTTATTTTCTCCGTTTCAAAGGGTGCCTTTTCACATTTCTTTTAGATTCCTTCATTGTACAAAAGCTTTTAACTTCAATTAGGTCACATATGTTTGTTTGAGCTTTATTTCCGTTTCTCTGGGAGGTGGGTCAGAGAGCATTTTGCTGTGATTTACATCAAAGTGTGTCCTGCCTACATTTTCCTCTAAGAGTTTTATAGTTTCTAGTCTTATATTTAGATCTTTAATCCATTTTGAGTTTAGTTTTGCATATGTTGTTAGGAAGGGTTATGGTTTCATTCTTTTACAACTGGTTGATGCTTTTTCCCTCAGCACCACTTGTTAAAGAGATTATCATTTCTCCATTGTATATTATTACCTCCTTTGTCAAAATTAAGTTGCCCATGTATGTGTGGATTTATGTCTAGGCTTTCTATTTTGTTCCACTGATCTAGATCTCTGTCTTTGTGCTACTGTCTTGATAACTGTAATTTTTTAGTATAGTCTGAAGTCAGGGAGGTTGATTACTCCATTTTATTCTTCTTTCTCAGGGTTGCTTCTGCTTTTAGAGGTTTCCCTGTGTTTGTATATTTACTGTGAAAGTATAAATACTGTGAAAATATTTGTTCTAGTTTTGTGAAGAATACTATTGCTTACTTGGTAAGAGTTGCATTGAACCTATAGATAGCTTTGGTTTGTGTACTCATTTTCACTATATTATTTCTTCAAGTCCATCAACCTGGTATAATTCTCTATCTGTCTCATCTTTCTTTCATCATTGTTTTATAGTTTTCTATATATGCACATAAGTCTGTTTCTTTATGTAAATTTACGGCTAAATATGCTATTCTTTTCACTGCAATGCTGAAGAGGATTTATTCTCTTTCTATTTTCTCATTGTTCATGTATAGCAATGCAAGCGGCTTCTGGGTAATAATTTATAACCTGCAACATTTTAATATTCGTCAATTAGCTCTAGCAATGTTCTTGTGGTGTCTTTAGGACTTTCTATGTAGAGGATCATGTCGTCTGCAAATAGTGAGAGTTACTTTTTTTTTTAACCAACCTGGGTTCCTTTTTATTTCATTTTCTTCTCTGACTGTTGTGTCTAGGACTTCCAAATCAATGTTGAATAGTTGTGGTGAGAGTGAGCACCCTTGCCTTGCTCCTGATTTTATAGGAAATCCTTTCAATTTTTCACCATTGAAGATACTGTTTGTCGTGGGTTTCTCATATATGGCTTTTATTGTGTTGATATATTTTCCTTTTACATTTGCTTTCTGGAGAGTTATCATAAGGAGGTGTTGAATTTTGTGGAAGACTTTCTCTGCATCTATTGACATAATCATATTGTTTTTAATCTTTCAGTTTAATATGGTGTATCAGATTGATTTGCAAATATTAAGGAATCCTTGCATCCCTGGGGTGATGCCCATGTGCTTCTAAGGTAATGTTGTATGACCTTTTTGATATGTTTTTGGATTCTGTTTGCTAGAAGTTGCAGGAAAATTTCTGCACCTATGTTTATCAATATGTTTAGTGACATTAGCCTGTAGTTTTCTTTCTTTGTTGCATCTTTGTCTGGTTTCGGTATTAGGGTGATAGTGGCCTTGGAGAATGAGTTGAGGAGCTTATCAGCCTCTGCAATTTTCTGGAAGAGTTTGAGTTGGTTAAGGCTTTGTTCTTCCATAAACCATTTTTTGGTAAATTCCAAAAAAAAAAAAAAGGAGGATTCACCTGTGAAGCCATCTGGTCCTGGTCTTTTGATCGTTGAAAGATTCTTGATTACAGGTTTTCTTTCCGTGATTCTGATTCATCTATAAGATTTTCTACTTGCTCGTCCATTTATGGACAGTTATTCTTTTCTAAGATTCATACCTTTGGTATGTCTGTGTTTTCTGTTGTGATTGCTCTATTTTCATCTGTAATTTTATTATTTGGATTCTTCTCCACCACCCCAGCACCCCCCCTTTTTTTTTTATTTTTTCCTTCATCACTCTGCCTAATGCTTTGTCTTTGACTTATATTCTCAAAGAACCAGATTTTCATTTTATTGAGTTTTGCCATAGTCACTATTGTTTCTTTTTCACTTATTTCTGTTCCGATTTTTATGATTCTATTCATTCTACTAACTTGGGGGTTCTTTTCTTCTTTTTGTGTTTGCTTTAGGTGTAAAGGTAACCTCTTTCTTTGATGTTCATCTTCTTCCTTGAGGCAGATTTATATGCTATGAAACTCCTTCTTAACACTGCTTGTTACTGAAACCTAAAGTTTTGGGTTGTCATGTTTTAATTTCCTTTTTGTAATTTTATTTATTTTATGGAGGCTAATTAGTTTACATTATTGTATTGGTTTTGCCATACCTTAACATGAATCTGCCCCAGGTGTACATGTGTTTTAATTTTCCTTTGATTGAATTTAAATTTGATTTCCTTTTGACTTTTTCTGTGATCTGTTGCTTATTCAGATGTCTGTTATTTAGCCTCCATATGTTTGAAGATTTATTTAATTTTTCTTCTGTGTTTGACACCTATTCTTACTTCATTGTGATTGGAATAGATGTTCGAAATTCTTTCACTTTTCTTTCTTTATTTCTTTCTTCTTCTTTTTTTTTTTTTTTTTTTGTTTGAATTTAGCAACGGTAGGTTTATGGACTGGGATTTGATTTTTCCAGGAGGCTGTTCCATGTACACTTGAGGAAAGGTGTGTCCATTACTAATGAGTGTAATGCCTATATATAGCAATTAGGTGTAACTAGACAATTGTGCTATTTAGGAGACCCTCAATATGTCGGAGAAGGCAATGGCAAGCCACTCCAGTACTCTTGCCTAGAAAATCCCATGGATGGAGCAGACTGGTAGGCTGCAGTCCGTGGGGTCGCTAAGGGTCGGACACGACTGAGCGACTTCACTTTCACTTTTCACTTTCACACATTGGAGAAGGAAATGGCAACCCACTCCAGTGTTCTTGCCTGGAGAATCCCAGGGACGGGGAAGCCTGGTGGGCTTCCGTCTAGGGGGTCACACAGAGTCGGACACGACTGAAGTGACTTAGCAGCAGCAGCAGCAATATGTAAGGTAAATGCAAGCAAGTAGAAAAGGGGAAATTAACAGTAACACAATTATAATGGGGGCTTTTATATACCACTCACACCTATGGACACTTCAACTGAAAAGAAAATTAGCAAATAATCATGAGCTGTAAATGTTCTTTTGTAGGTTGTCTGTTTTTACACTTATTGCAGTGTCTCGGGTACGGGAGGAGGAGGTACTTTAAAGTTGGCCATGTTTAGAAGTGGCAGGAAGTTACCCAGCACAATTGGTAGAGTTGGAAAATTGATAGAAAAGTCCTAATACAAAGATGTGACTTCCAAGCTATTGCTATCTTCCATTTCTATGAGTCGAGAAGTACTCATCAAGAAAGTGAAATCCCTGATGTGAGGGTATATGATCTCAAAATTGAAATATGCCTAAGAAAACAGTCTATATGCATAAAAACGAGTCCTGGCTCGAGACCTATTAATTATGCTAAGTGTTAGAACATGTCTGATAGACCACATCCCCCGCAAGTCTCCCAGAACCTCCCCTAAATTACTATCTCCTGCATTTCTAAGCTATGGCACTGTACTTGGTATAGTATCATAGGCTGAGGATTTAAGATTGTAAAAGCTCATTGAGGACAGAGACCACATTAATTTATTACCTTTGGAAATATCTCCCCAAGACCTGAAGCCAAGTCTGGCGCGTCTGCCACCACCCAAAAGACCAGATTCTAACTCTGAAATCTGCCCTTAGTTCTCCTCTCCAACTTCCCCCATCTTATCACCAACCAGTGGTGTCTTTTGTCCCTTGCCCTGGAAAGATTCTTTGTTCTTACAGTCTTCTTCATTGTCCAGGGGTGACTACCCATTGTCTATATTTCAAACTCTCCGTTGATTGAATGAACATAATTTACGAATGGCAATCAGATGCTGCAGACAGGCCTGTACAGAAGCTTCTGAAGTTACATAGTGGGAATCTGCACTGACATATGGCTACGTTGAATGTTATTAGTGACTTGAATCCTATCAACTGGGTCATCTGGGAGATGAACATTTTCTCTGTGAAACTGTACAAAGGATTTCTGTATGACTTCATTTGGTTGCACGCCTTCTCTATAGTCTCCTATACCTGGTGCTGTTCCCTCCCAATATTCCCAGTTGAACATACCTTGCCCTGATGTGCACACATTCTGTCCTTTTAGGCTTGGCTAAGACGGGAGGTTCAGAGGTCTTGTTAGCCCAATTTCTCAAGTTGGTAGAGGACTCTGTATCAATACTGGGGCATGTCCCTTGAAGGGCTGCAGGTGTTAACAATGAACTTGCCTGGAACTGTGGTTTTGCTGTTCTAATGGCCCTTCTTAGAGCTGAGGAGCATGTGATTATCCATAGGCCCTTCAGTTTGGACTGGTATTTATTTGTTTATTTTTATCAGTTGTGCACTTTGCAAACTAGAATCGTGGTCTTTTGGTTTTCTCACAAATCCAGAGGACTGGCAGTAAGATTGGGAGCCATAGATGAAAACTTTTGAAAAGGGACTTCATTTCACCTGGAAAACTCTCTGTGGGAAAGGCCCAGGTGGCTCCAACACATCGTGGGAGACCTTGTGATCCTCTAATCTCCCTAAAGGCTACTGCAGCCTACTGTCTTGGTTAGGGGAGGTTAACGGAGGTGTGATTACCATGATGTGCTTGCTTTGTGTCATCACTAAATCAATAGGCAGCAATGCCTTGGTCACTGCCCTTTGCAACGACCAGTCCTCAGGATTGGTCAGGTCTTATCCTCAGGATTTAGAAGGAAATCAGTGGGAAGGATTAAAGGAGAGTTCTGTATATTGTTGACCAGGTCATGCTGCTTCCTGATGTGCTTCCTTTCTTCTATCCCTTTCTCTAAATTATGCCCCTTCCATTGTTTCCTAGGAGATCTTACCCATTTAATAGAATGTTCATCCCAGCTGAATCTCTGAGGAAACAGTGAAAACACTTAGGGAGCACTAGGAATCTTTGAGGATTATCAGTTGATGGGTAAGAGTGTTCTTTACCACTTTCCTTTCTCTGAGAACCTAAGTAAGTACGGTGAATTCTGTTAAGTCACTCAGTCCTGTCCAACTCTATCAGACCCCATGGATTGTAGCCTGCCAAGCTTCCCCATTCATCAGAAACTCATAGAGCTGCTCAAACCCATGCCCATCGAGTCAGTGATTCAATCTGAGCATTTCATCTTCTGTCTTCGCCCTCTCCTCCAGCTTTCAATCTTTCTCAGCATCAGGGTCTTTTCCAGTGAGTCAATCCTTCCCATCAGGTGGCCAACATATTCAAGTTTCAGTATCAGCATCAGGCCTTCCAATCAATATTCAGGACTGATTCCCTTAGAATTGACTGCTTTGATCTCCTTGCAGTCAAAGGGACTCTTAAGAGTTTTCTCCAACACCACATTTCAATAGCATTGATTCTTTGGAGGTCAACTTTCTTTTTAGTCCAATTCTCACTTCTACTTGACTCTGTACGTAGCTTTGACTAGACGGAACTTTGTCTGTTTTATAATATGCTGTCTAGCCTGGTCATAACTTTTCTTTTAAGGAGAAAGTGTATTTTGATTTCATAACCAGAGTCACCATCTGCAGTGATTTTGGAGCCCCCTCAACCAATAAAGTTTCTCACTGTTTCCATTGTTTCCCCATCTTTATGACATGAAGTAATGAGACCAGGTGCCATGATTCTCATTTTGGATGCGATGTTTTAAGTCATCTTTTTCATTCTCTTTCAATTTCCTCAAGAGACTCTTTAGTTCTTTTGAAGTTCTGCCATGTGAATCGTGTCATCTGCATATCTGAGGTTATTGATATTTCTCCAGCAACCTTGATTGCAAACACTGTTTCATCCAGCGTGGCCTTTTGTATGATTAATTCTACATGTAAGTTCAATAAAGTGGGTGACAATATACAGCTTTGACGTGCTCTTTCCCCAACTCCTAACCAGTCTGTTCTTCCATGTCCTGTTCTAACTGTTGCTTCTAGACCTCCATACAGTTTACTCAGGAGGCATATAACATGGTCTAGTAGTCCCATCTTTTGTCGAATTTCTCATTTTGCTATGATCTACCCAATCAAAGTCTTTGACATTGTCAAATAGGAGTAGATGTTTTCCTGGTGTTCTCTTGCTTTTTTCATTCCCCAACAGGTGTTGGCAGTTTGATCTCGGGCTCGTCTGTCCTTTCTAAATCCAGCTTGAACATGTGGAAGCTCATGGTTCACATTCTGTTGAAGCCTGGTTGGGGAATTTTGAGCAGTACTTTGCGAGCCTGTGAAATGTGTGCAACTAAGCCGTAGCATGAACATTCTCTGGATTGCCTTTTTTGCAGTTGGAATGAAACTGACATTTTCCAGTACTCTGGCCACAGCTGAGTCTTCCAAATTTGCTAGCATATAGATGGCAGCACATTCCTAGTATCATCTTTTAGAATTTGAAATAGCTCAACTGAATTCCATCACCTCCATGAGCTTTGCTTGTAGTTATGCTTCCTAAATCCCACTTGACTTCACATTCCATGATGTCTGACTCTAGGTGAGTGATCACAGCATTGTGTTTAACTGGGTCATGAATAACTTTTGTGTATCATTCATCTGTGTATTCTTGCCACCTCTTCTAAATAGCTTCTGCTTCTGTTACATCTGTACCATTTCTGTCCTTTAATGTGCTCCTCTTTGAATGCAATTTTCCCTTGGTGTCTCAGATTTTATAGGAGGGATCTGAAGTCTTTCCCATTCTCTTTATTTCCTCTATTTATTGGCATTGATAACCGAGGAAAGTTTTATCTCTCTTTGCTACTCTTTGGGACTCTGCATTCAAATGTGTATAGTTTTCCTTTTCTCCTTTTCGTTTAGTTTGCCTCCTCTTCTCAGCTCTTTGTAAGGCCACGTCACTTTGCTTTTTGAATTTCTTTTTCATGGGGATGGTCTTGATCATTTGTACAATGTCACAAATCTCCACCCATATGTCTTCAGGCACTCGATCAGTTATAATCCCCTGATTCTGTTTACCACTTCCACTGTATAATCATAAGGGCTTTGATTTTACATGTGTAAAATATATTAATTCCCTGTTTCATGTAGGGAAATATTCACCCAGGCTTTCATCTAAGAAATACAGAGAACTCTATATGGTAATAGGGAAATACATGAAATATATCTGTTCAAAGATTGACTGTTCAGCACAGGTCTTAATTTCTGAATCATTGAAAATTCTCTATTTTAAGTTTACAAATCTGGGGAAAGTTTTCATACGTGAATAATTGAGATTTCATATGAGAACATTTCTCCCCAGATTTTCAAATATGAAATACACAGATTTCCAAATCTCCTATCAGAAGACCTTCATTCAAAATTTCTTGATGGAAATACAGAAAATTTCATAATTCAATCATGAAAATCTGTGGACAAATTCTATATGTCTAGTAGGAAAATTAGTGCAATTTTTTCGCATATTAAGTAGACAGTATTCAGTATTTCATGAAGGAAAGACAACACAAAGATTTTCAAATGAGAAATATGAAAATAATCTAATATTTCATGTTAGAAAACCTGTGAGCATGTTTTGATATGTGAAATGGACATTTTCATATCTCCTTTAAAAGAATCTGCATCCAGATTTTCATGGCTCTAACGTGAAAAATTCCAGATTTTATGCAGAAAATTCTGTGTACATACTTTCATGTGTGATGTATAGAGAATTCCATGATTCAAATTGGAAAAACTGTCCCCAGATTTGTATATGTGAATAATAGAGAATTCTGTATTTCACCTACTGTAACCTGCATCTAGATTTTCTTATGTGAAACTTAGAATTTCATCTTTTATGTAGGACTATCTCGTTTCAGATGTCTATGCTTGAAACAGAAAATACCTTCATCAAGAGACTCCTTGGTTCCTATTGTTCTTCTGTCATTTGGGTGTTGTCACTGGGATAACTAAGGTTATTCATATCTCCAACATAAATTTTGTTTCCAGCTTGAGCTTCATCTAGGATTTTATTTTTCATGATGTTCTCAGAAAGAGAAGTTAAATAAGTAGGGTAACAATACATAGCTTTGACATAGTCCTTTCCTGATTTTGAACCAGTTTATTGTCCCATGTCCAGTTCTAACTGTTACACCTTTACTAGCATGCACATTTCCCAGGAGACAGGTAAGAAATTCTGGTATTCTTATAGCTAGGAATTTTCCACAATTATTTTCCCTTTGTTTTGGTTTGTGTGTGATTCACAGTGTCCTAGTCATGCACAGAGACAATTAAGCAGATACAGATGATTGTATGGTATCCCCTTTCTTTTTCTATGATCCAAATATCAATTAATGTGTACCTCTTATGATTAAATCACTAACTACCCATTTTGTTTTGTTTGTTTTTTATTTTAATTTTGTATTTTGGTCATTGCTGCTATTGTGGTTTTCTCTCTTTTACAAGTATTCAAGTAGGAACTGGTAATTTCCTGTGTTTGCCTTCTTATTCTACAAGATTTAAGTTATGGTCACGGCAGTCTCTGACCTTTGACACCCAATGAATGGAGTTAAGCTTTGAGATCCAAAATTAGACATCTGTGCTGTGGGAAAATTTCAGGAATGTTAAAAAAAATAAAAAAGCTAGATATATTCAAGTGCTGACTTTTTGAGCTCCATTATGCTATTATATTTTACGTGGAAAGTTCTGAATTTCTTTATGCTGATGAAAATTCTTCATTAAGAGAAATTTCCAAGGGCGAAAGAAAAGCAGTAACAACAACAAAATGCACTTGATTGCATTTGGAAGTCAAAGTAGTACCACTTATGTGTGTATGTATGCAACCTCCCACCAAACAGAGTAATTCATGTTAACTAATGTTTCATGTTTTGCTTTCAAGGATAAAAGAATAATAGAGCTTGCCAGGCAAAACAGAAGTTCCAACAAGACAAAAATTTAGGTGGACGTGAAATGCAACTCTCTCAAAGAATGGATCACAAATACTACTTCTACACTGACAACAGTTCTCCCAGAGCATCCGATAAATACTAGCAGAAGACCCGGGTCACCAGAATGTCCCTTGAGGGTTTCAGATATACTGGGGTGGAAAGGAAATAAGATGGAAGAAGGAAGGTAAGAGGAAGCAAGACAAAACCTGCACCTTGGGGTGGGAGATGGAGAAGCAGGGAAGAGATTTCCAGAACGAGGCAAGACGCTTCACTAAAGTGTACATTACTTGGGCTGAAAGGAAGCAAGGAGGAACAGCTAATGAAATATAAATTGTATAGAACAAGAGTCACACAGACAATGTGTGTCATGGCCCTATACGGCCCAGACTACAATGCAGCTCAACCAGTGTGCATGGGGTCTGGCAGCTGGAACACTGGATTTAGAAAGCCATCCTGGGAGAGGACTGCTCTTGACCATGTAGAGATGGCCTAATGGAGCAGGTACGAGTAGATATGTAGCAGGGAATGCATTTTGAGTATTCCCAAACTGCCAAGGAGGCAGGGCTTTACTGCTGATCACACTCAGGAGGAAGAGACACGTTTTTTGCCCCTGCTCTTCCCACCTGTTAACACCGACTGCAAGGCAATAGAGAAAGACCAGCCAAAAGTACCACTCATTCCAAATTTCTTATGCCCATGGCTGCTGGCTCCTATTCAAAATTGGCACCACCAGGGTTCCAGCATTCCAAGCAGCTATACCGCTCCTGTGCTCACCAAGGCAGAACCCAGTGCTCCACAAGTGTCTCGGGGAAGATTTCTTTGGTGACCACAGGTGAAAGAAAGATGAAAATTACATCTTAGACCCAGGGACAGAGACATTAAGGAAGAGGATTGGATATCTTCCAACCGGTTGAGCATGCCACAGATTAAATACACACTATTAATCACATAGACCCTGTATCTACAGAATAGATCAAAAGATGATAAGAGCTCAAGCAAAAGAAAATGACCAGGCTCAGGCAGCTGTCAGAACGCACAGCAATTATAGCAGTTTTAAGTATGAGCTGTCCTTGGAGAGATCCAGAGTCCAGTTTCCTCCATCGTTGGACAGCTTCCTAAAGAGGTATAGTTGTCCTCTGACTCATCTTGGGGACTAGGACACTGACAGGTGAGACACGAGGAAATATGCATTATTCTTTTGATGCATTGCATTGTTGTGTTGTTGGTGCACTATTTTGCCCAGTTGTCGGCTTCTTTGTTATTACACATTGCTTTGGCCTTTTAAGATTATTTCAACCATATTTTTTATTTCTTGTATAGCTATTTCAACTTTTACTTTGGCTACCTGTTTTCCATGCCTTTAGTTGCTGTTGAATCTCTTCCTTTTTAAAAGGTATTCATTTCTACATTAATTGTGATTTTCTGTTATTCTGTGGGGGCTGTATCTGAACTTGTCAGATTTGCTTTCTTTATTCTTCAGTTGACACTCTGCTCTGGTGTTGTTTTTTTGGCTTGAGATTTATTCGAATGGTTCCCTTTATGAATCTGTTGTCTTCTCTGTTGTGTTTATTGCTTGTGCTCCTTTTATTTATTTTTTTCTTTTTGCCATTTACCTGTGTTACTTTTTAAAATCTCCTCAATCTCTTCCTATGGTATCGTGGTTCTCTGAGCATAAGTTGGGCCTGATCTTCTCAGGTGTCAGCACGGAAAACAGGATCATGGGACACCAGGGAATTCCTGTCTACAGTGAATATTAACTGGTGACAGTCTCCATGAAGGCCTCCTTCTTGATCTAAGATGTACTCCAACCAACGACCTGTGCAACCCAGGGCTGATGCCTCACACCACACAACAAGTAAGACAGAAACACAAACCAAATCATCAGCAGAAAGACTGGCTAATGTCAGACTAATCCCATAAACACCTGCAAATGACATGAACATACATGGTCCCACCATTAATGAGAGAAGTCTCAGCTGCAGACTCAAGAGCATAGTTTCCAGTCTCTCCCACTCCAAAGCCCATACTAGTCACTCAACCAACTTTATCGACTTGGAGTGGAGACGAGGAGCAATAACTATAACCCAGCAGTCTGAGAAGAAATGACCATTAACACAGAAAGTAGGGAAATATGAAGACAGACAAATATGTTGTGGGCAAAGGAATGTGGTAAAAATTCAAAACACAATGAAAGAAAAAACGGGCAGCCTCCCTACAAAATACTTGGAAGTAACGATAGTAAAGGTGAGAAAAGCATTCCTGAGATAGAATGGAGAAAAGACGAGAAACGTTTTTGAAGGGCCTAGAAAAACGAATAAGTAACAAAAAATAATTAACAATGGACATTAATAAAAATGGACATTGGTCTCCAATAGGCTAATACACACTGTTGTACTGCTGAAGCCAACACAACTTTAGGAAGCAATTATCCTCCAATTGAAAACATGAAGTTTAAAAAGAAACACAACCGTTCAATGGCAAAAGAGACCTGACAAAGTTAAATGATACGTATAGAACATTTCAACCAAACAGAGAAAAATATGCATTTTTCTAAAGCGAAAATGAAATATCTCCAGGATATATCACAAACTGACTCTCAAGTCAAGCCTCAGTAATTTTAAGGTAATGGTTATTGTAATTATTTTTTTTTAAAACCCACAATGCTATGTTTTACATACCAGATATGGAGGCAGAGACTGTAAAAATCACGAATCCATGTAGGCTAACAAATACACCTCTACATGGCCAAGAGATCCCTGATTAAAACAGAGAGAAAATTAAAAAAAATATTTAGAAGAAAATAATATTAAAACGTTGTGGAACATGCTAAAGCAGTAAGAGAGTGATGTTGATAAATACTACACATCCCAAGTAATTAACATAATATTAAATCTAAAGCATTTAGAGAAAGAAGAAAAAGCAGACAAAAATCCCCAAAGTGAATACAAGGGACAAAAATGATAAAAAAAAAATCAGCAGAAATTAAAGAAAATACATGATGAAAGAAAATAGCCAAAATCAATATCTTTAAAAGGGGTCTCTTGGAGAGGATAGACAAAATAGATAAATCATGGTCCAGACTTATCAAGAAAAAAGGGACAAACACTTAAATCAATCAAATTTGACATGACAAAGCATGACATTATAACGGATACCACAGAAATAACAAAGAATCGTAAGAGACTACAGCAAACAACTGTAAGTCAATAAAATCCAGGGTCTTGAATCCATGGATAAATCCTCAGAAATTCAACGAAGAAGAAACAGAGAATATTAACCCAACAATGGTAAGCACTAATATTGAAACTGTGATAAAAGTTTTCCAATTGATAAAATTAAGGCAGATGGCTTCACATGGAAATTTTACAAACCAGTCAGAAAACTGCTAACACATGGACTTCTGAAACACTTCTAAAATTCTAGAGTAGAAGAAAACCCCACATACTCTCCTACAAGGTAACCATCACTCCAATGCCAACACCAACATAACAGAGAAAAGGGAAGTTAGACCTATATCACATAGATGAACAGAGGCAAATATCCTTAGCAAAATACAAGCAAAAAAATCCACCAATACCTTAAAAAGACTGAACACCATTACTAAGTGGGGGGTATATGACAGATACAGAAACATTTTCAGAAGCTGCATATCAATGGGTCAGTTCAGTTCACTTCAGTCTCTCAGTCATATCCGACTCGTTGCGACACTATGAATGAGAGCCCGCTAGGCTTCCCTGTTGATCACAACGCTCGGAGTTCACCCAACTCATGTCCATGGAGTTGATGATGCCATCCAGCCATCTCATTCTCTGTCTCCCTTTATCCCCTGGACCCCAACCCCTCACAGTATCAGGATCTTTTTCTAAGAGTCAGCTCTTCCCAGCAGGTGGACAAAGTATTGGAGTTTCAGCTTCAGCATCAGTCCTTCCAATGAACACCCAGAACTGATCTCCTTTAGAATGGACTGGATGGATCTCCTTGCAGTCCAAGGAACTCTCTAGAGGTGTCTCCAACACCACAGTTCAAAAGCGTCAATTCTTCGGCGATCAGTTTTCTTCACAGTCCAACTCTCACATCCATACATGACCACGGAAATAATCATAGCCTTGACTAGACAGACCTTGGTTGGCAAAGTAATGTCTCTGCTTTTTAATATGATATCTACGTTGGTCAAAATTTTCCTTCCAAGAACTAAGCGTCTTTTAATTTCATGGCTGCAATCACAATCTTCAGTGATTATGGAGCCCCCAAAAATAAAGCCTGACACAGTTTCCGCTGTTTCCCCATCTATTTCCCACGGAGTGATGGGACCAGATACCGTGATATTATCTTTCTGAATGTTGAGCTTTAAGCCAACATTTTCACTCTCCTCTTTCACTTGCATCAAGAGGCTTTTTAGTTCTTCTTCACATTCTGCCATAAGGGTGCTGTCATCTGCATATCTGAGATTATTGATATTTCTCCTGTCAATCTTGATTCCAGCTTGTGCTTCTTCCAGCCCTGCATTTCTCATACGTGCTCATCATATAAGTTAAATAAGCAGGGTGACAATATACAGCCTTGACATACTCCTTTTCCTATTTGGAACCAGTCTATTCTTCCATGTCCAGTTGTGACTGTTTCTTCTTGACTTGCATATAGGTTTTTTAAGAGACAGGTCTGGTATTCCCATCTCTTTCAGAATGTTCCACAGTATATTTTGATCCACACAGTCAAAGGCTTTGGCATAGTCAATAAAGCAGAAACAGATATTTTTCTGGAACTCCCTTGCTCCTTTGATGATCCAGCGGATGTTGGAAATTTGATCTCTGGTTCCTCTGCCTTTTTGTAACCAGCTTGCGCATCTGGAAGTTCACAGTTGACATTTTGCTGAAGCCTGGCTTGGAGAATTTGGAGGATTACTTTACTAGCGTGGGAGTTTCGTGTAATTGTGAGGTTGTTTGAGCTTTCTTTGGCATTGCCTTTCTTTGGGATTGGAATGAAAACTGACATTTTCCAGTCCTGTGGCCAGTGCTGAGTTTTCCAAGTTTCCTGGCATATGGAGTACAGCACTTTTAAAACATCAAATTTCATTATTTGCAAGAGCTCAACTGGAATTCATCACCTCAGCTAGCTTTGTTCATAGTGATCCTTTCTAAGACCCACTTGACTTCACATTCCAGGATGTCTGGCTCTAGGTGAGTGATCACACCATCATAATTATCTGAGTCATAAAGACTTTTTCGTACAGTTTTGTGTATTCTTGCCACCTCTTCATAATATCTTCTGCTTCTGTTAGGACCATACCATTTCTCTCCTTTATTGACCCCATCTTTGCATGAAATCTTCCCATGGGTTCTCTAATTTGCTTGAAGAGATCTCTAGTCTTTCCCATTCTATTGCTTTCCTCTCTTTCTTTGCATTGGTCGATGAGGAAGGCTTTCTTATCTCTCCTTGCTATTCTTTGGAACTGTGTATTCAGATGCTTATATCTTTCATTTTCTCTTTTGCTTTTCGCTTCTCTTCTTTTCACAGCTATTTGTAAGTCCTCATCAGACAACCATTTTGCTTTCTTTGCATTTCTTTTCCATGGGGATGGTTCATCCGACATTCTATCAGATCTAGTCCCTTAAATCTATTTCTCAATTCCACTGTATAAACATAACGGATGTGATTTAGGTCATACCTGAATGGCCGAGAGGTTTTCCCTACTTTCTTCAATTTAAGTCTGAATTTGTCAATAAGGATTTCAAGATCTGAGCCACAGTCAGCTCCTGGTCTTGTTTATGCTGACTGTATAGAACTTCTCCATCTTTGGCTGCAAAGAATATAATCAGTCTGATTTCAGTGCTGACTGTCTGTTGATGTCCATGTGTAGAGTCTTCTCTTGTGATGTTGGAAGAAGCTGTTTGCCTGTTTGCTATGACCAATGCATTCTCTTGGCCAAACTCTATTGGCCATTGCCCTGTTTCATTCTGTACTCCAAGGTCAAATGTATCTGTTACTCCAAATGTATCTTGACTTCCTACTTTTGCATTCCAATCCCCTATTGAAGGATTGAAACCATATGATCACCTCAATAGATGCTGAAAAATCTTTCATATATTCCAACAATCATTTGTGATAGAAACTCTCCAACAATTGAACATAGTAAAAACTACTGCAATTAACAAAACCACACAAATCAAAACTATGAAGTATCACCTTGACCATTCCAAATAGGCATCATTAAAAAAAAAAATCTATAACAGCCCTGCTGGTCCAGGGGCTAAGACACAATGACCCAATGCAGAGGTCCCAGGTTTGAACCCTGGTCCTGGAATTAGATTCCACATGCAGCGATTGAAGTTTGTTGCAGCCAAATAAAGAAGTAAATATATACATGTATAAATATATTTATATGATTGCATACTAATATATGAAGGAGAAGGTATGGAGAAAAGAGAAATCCCCTGCCTATAACCCAATAATCCCACTGTTTGCCATACACTAAAAGGAAACCTTAAACAAAAAATACATGTGTATGCCAGTAACCATTGTAAAACCATTTAGAGTAGCCAATAAAGGGAAGCAACCTCAGTGTCCATCAAACGAAGAATGGATAAAGAAGCTATAGTCCATATATAGGATGGAAAATTACTCACCCATAAAAAGGGAGAAAGTTGGATTATTTGCAGGGTTGCAGATGAATCTAGAGCCTATTACACAGTGAAGGAATTAAAAAACAGAAAGACCTATATTGCATATTAATATAAATAAGTGGAATTTAGAAAACAGGTACTGAAGAACCCATTTGAAGGGTAGGAAGAGATGCAGTCATAGAAAACAGACTTGTGGACACAGTGTGGGAAGGAGAGAATGGAATGCATTGACAAATTGTACAGACATGTAAAATACCAAGTACGTAGTAGATAACTAGTGCTATGGAGAGTTCTAGTGGAGTGGGTTGTGGGGTAGGAGAGGAGGTAAAAGAGGGAAATGGGAGGACCGCTCAAAAGGGAGGCTCAGCTATATTTACTAATAACTGATTTATTTCGCTGGGCCGCAGAAATTAACACAACATTGTAAGTTAATTATGTTCCAAGTTTTGATCATTTTGTTTCAATTGAAGAAAGGAAATCAGTCCTTGGCCAACTTGTGAAATTGACAAATAAAGTATCCAGGGCATGTCAAGTAAAATATGTAGACTGCTTTAGTATGTATAGACTTAGCAAAAATAAACAAACAAACTTAAAATGCAGAACTAAGTTAGCCAGAATAAGTTCAGACTCTACACTTAAGTGTCCCTTCACTTCACTAATTTGTTATAAACATAAAGAATGGGTTCCTAAAATAAAGCAAACAAACGTGATATGTTTTCATAAAATGATGTCACCATTTTATGAATCCATGAATCCCCTCAAGTTTTAATAAGTAATAGCAGACCTTTGACTTTCACAACTATGGTAAGTAGGAATTAGTAAGCATAGGTTAAAACTGAGGTGCTGAACAAGAATCCCTTATATCGCAATACTAGAATGTGTGCTTCTGCTGCTGCTAAGTCACTTCAGTCGTGTCTGACTCTGTTTGACCCCATAGATAGAACCCCACCAGGCTCCCCTGTCCCTGGGATTCCCCAGGCAAGAACACTGGAGTGGGTTGTTATTTCCTTCTCCAATGTGTGAAAGTGAAAAGTGAAAGGGAAGTCGTTCAGTCGTATCTGAGCCTTAGCGACCCCACGGGCTGCAGCCTACCAGGCTTCTCCATCCATGGGATCTTCCAGGCAAGAATACTGGAGTGGCTTGTGTGTGCTCCGAGAATGCATGCTACTGACTGGGAAAAATGCATAGCCTAAAAGTGGAGAATTGTATTTTCTTCAGCAGGACTTTCATCCTAAGAAGGATTTTATCATGAGGAGTAACTTCTCAAGTATTGCCAAAAGACTGCTCTGAACAAGGATAGATGGAGCCAGGTTTTACAAAAGTTTTGGTACAATGATCAGGTATGGAGAATGTCCAAATATTATGGTTAATGAAGAAACACTGGAAACCACAAGTGAATGAATTGACATATTTTTTACTTCTGGGAATATGCAAAAATCTGGGCTCCTTGAAATAATTCCTTTGATAAACACCTTAACTAGGGCTAGTATCTATTCTTTCTGTCTGGAATCAGTCCTTCAGGCAACACTGGTGGCAGCTGCAGTAACTAAGGACTTGATCAGTTCAGTACAGTTCAGTTCACTTCAGTCGCTCACTAGTGTCCGACTCTTTGCCACCCCATGAATCACAGCATGCCAGGCCTCCGTGTCGATCACCAACTCCCAGAGTTCACTCAAACTCATGTCCATCGAGTTGGTAAGGCGATTCAGCCATCTCATTCTCTGTCGTCCCCGTTTCCTCCCACCCCCAATCTCTCCCAGCCTCAGAGTCTTTTCCAGTGAGTCAACTCGTCGCATGAGGTGACCAAAATATTAGAGTTTCAGCTTTAGCATCAGTCCTTCCAATGAACACCCAGGATTGATCTCCTTTAGAATGGACTGGTTGGATCTCCTAGCAGTCCAAGGGACTCTCAAGAGTCTTCTCCAACACCACAGTTCAAAAGCATAAATTCTTCAGTGATCAGCTTTCTTCACAATCCAACTCTCTTGATACAAGTCCTTAATTGCAAGGACATATCTGAAATTGTATACCTCCTGTGAAGAAGGCTGACACCAGTCAGAATAGCTGCTATCCAGAAGTCTTACACTGTTGGTGGGAATGCAAACTAGTACAGACACTATGGAGAACATTGTGGAAATTCCATTAAAAACTGGAAATAGAACTGCCATATGATCCAGCAATCGCACTCCCGGGTGTACACACTGAGGAGACCAATATTGAAAAATACACATGTACTCCAATGTTCATTGCAGCACTGTTTATAATAGCGAGGACATGGAATCCACCTAGATATCCATCTGCAGATGAACGGATAAGAAAGCTTTGGTATATGTACACAACGGAGTATTTTTCAGCCATCATAAAGAATGCATTTGAATCAGTTATAATAAGGTGGATGAAACTGGAGCCTATTATGCAGAGTGAAGTAAGCCAGAAAGAAAAACATCAATACAGTGTACTAACTCATATATATGGAATTTAGAAAGATGGTAATCTTAACCATGTATACAAGATAGCAACAGAGACATAGGTATATAGAACAGTCTATGGGACTCTGTGGTAGAGGGTGAAGATGGGATGATTTGGGAAAATGGCATTGAAGCACGTATATTGTCATATGTGAAATGAATCACCAGTCCAGGTTCGACGCATGATACAGGATGCTCGGGGCTGGTGCACGGGGTTGATCGGGAGGGAGGATATGGGGAGGAGGGAGATGGGAGGGTGGTTCAAGAAGGGGAACACATGTACACCCAGGGCGGATTCATGTTAATGTATGGCAAAACCAACCAATGTATTAATGTAAAATAATTAGCCTCTGATAAAAAAAAATAAAAAAAGTTGCAATATCCCCCAAAATAGATAGAAAATATATAATTAATATAATCATTGGAATGACTGATGCTGAAGCTGTGACTCCAATACTTGGCCACCTGATGTGAAGAACTGACTCATTTGGAAAAACTTGTTGCTGGGAAAGTTTGAAAGCAAGACGAGAAGTGGGCAACGGAGGATGTATGGTTGGATGGCATTATCAACTTAATGGACAGGAGTTTGAGAAAACACCGGGAGTTGGTTTTGGACAGGGAGGCCTCAGATCAGATCAGATCAGATAAGTCGCTCAGTCGTGTCCGACTCTCCGCGACCCCATGAATCACAGCACGCCAGGCCTCCCTGTCCATCACCAACTCCCGGAGTACACTGAAACTCATGTCCACAGAGTCGGTGTTGCTATCCAGCAACCTCATTCTCCGTTGTCCTCTTCTCCTCCCGCCCCCAACCTTTCCCAGCATCAGAGTCTTTTCCACTGAGTCAACTCGTCGCATGAGGTGGCCAAAGTATTGCAGTTTCAACTTTAGCATCAGTCCCTTCAATGAACATCCAGGATTGATCTCCTTTAGAACGGACTGGTTGGATCTCCTTGCATTATAAGGGACTCTCAAGAGTCTTCTCCAACACCACAGTTCAAAAGCATCGATTCTTCAGCGATCAGCCTTCTTCACAGTCCAACTCTCACATCCATACATGACCACGGGAAAAACCATTGCCTTGACTAGACGGACCTTGGTTGGCAAAGTAATGTCTCTGCTTTTTAATATACTATCAAGGTTGGTCATAACTTTCCTTCCAAGGAGCAAGCGTCTTTTAAATTCATGGCTGCAATCAATATCTGCAGTGATTTTGGAGCCCAAAAAAATAAAGTCTGACACTGTTTCCACTGTTTTTCCATCTATTTCCCATGAAGTGATGGGACCAGATGCCATGATCTTTGTTTTCTGAATGTTGAGCTTCAAGCCAACCTTTTCACTCTCCTCTTTCACTTTCATCAAGAGGCTTTTGAGTTCCTCTTCACTTTCTGCCATAAGGGTAGTGTCATCTGCATATCTGAGGTTATTGATATTTCTCCCAGCAATCTTGACTCCAGCTTGTGCTTCTTCCAGCCCAGCGTTCCTCATGATGTACTCTGCATATAAGTTAAATAAGCAAGGTGACAATATACAACCTTGACATACACCTTTACCTATTTGGAACCAGTCTGTTCCACAAATTGCCAACATCCGCTGGATCATGGAGAAAGCAAGAGAGTTTCAGAAAAACATCTATTTCTGCTTCATTGACTATGCCAAAGTCTTTGACTGTGTCGATCACAATAAACTGTGGAACATTCTGAAAGAGATGGGAATCCCAGAGCACCTGACTTGCCTCTTGAGAAACCTGTAGGCAGGTCAGGAAGCAACAGTTAGAACAGGGAGACCTAGGATGCTGCAATCCATGGGGTGGCAGAATCAGATACGACTGTATGACTAAGCTGAATATACTTAATGCCTTTTGTTTCATACCATTTTTTATTTAAAGTCTGTTTTGTCTACTATTAGTACAGTAACTATGACACTCTATTACTTATTGTTTGCATAAAATGTTCCTTACAATATATTGTTGAGAATCTCTTGAATTGTAAGATTTGTCTCTTTGATAGTCTATCTTTGCCATATTAAAAAAAAAATCCATTTTCCCATCTTCTAGTTTACCATCTTAAAGTGTGTGTTTTGTTGTTGTTGTTATTTATTTTACTAAATAACATTTAGAGTGACTTTAAGAAGTATTTTGAGATATTTTCATTGATGTTGTTCAGTCATTCAGTCATGTCCAACTCTTTTGTCACTCCCTGGACTTCAGCACACCAGGCCTCCCTCTCTTTCACTGTTTCCCATAGTTTGCTCTAACACATGTCCATTGAACTGGTGATGCCATCCAAGATTCTCACCCTATGTCACCCTCTTCTCCTCCTGTCCTCAATCTTTTCCAGTATCATGGTATTTTCTAAAGTGGGCTCTTATCAACAGATTGGCAAAATCCTCGAGTTTCAGCTTCAGCATTAGTGCTTCAAAAGTATATTCAGGTTTGGTTTCCTTGAGGATTGATTGATTTGATCTCCTTGCAGTCCAAGGGACCCCTAAGAGTTTTCTCCAGCACCTCAGTTTGAAGGCATCAGTTCTTCAGCTCTCAGCCTTCTTTAGATTACAATTCTCACATCTGTGCAGAGGTTTGTGACTGAGGAGGTTTTTGTTAATAAGCTCATGTCAATTCTTTTTAAGACAAGATCTAGGTTTGTCATAGCTTTTCCTCCAGGAAGCAAATGTCTGTTAATTTCATGCCTGCAGTCACCATTCACCGTGATTTTGGAGCCCAAGAAAATTAAGTCTGCCACTGATTCCATGGTTCCACCTTCTTTCTTCCAAGTAGTGATGGAACCAGGCACCCTGTGTTGGTCTTTTGAATGCTGAGTTCTCAGCAAGTTTTCTACTCTCCTCACTCATCCTCATCAAGACACTCTTTAGTTCCTTTTCACTTTCTCTTTTTACAGTGTTCCCATCTGCATATCTAAGAGAGTTGAAGTTTATCCCAGAAACCTTGATTCCAGTTTATTATTCATCCATCCTGACATTTTGAATAGTATAGTGTGCATATATCTCACATAAGCAGAGTGATTATGTGCAGTCTTCTTCCTCACCTTTCCCAGGTTTAAAATGGTCAATTGTTCCATGCCTTGTTCCAACTCTTGCATCTTGTGCTGCATACACATTTCTCAGATGATAGTAAGAAGGTTTGTGACTCCAGTCTCTTTCAAACTGTTCACAGTTTACTTTGATACACACAGCCAATGTCTTTAGTGGAGTCAGTGAAACAGAAGTAAACAATTTTCTGAAATTATCTTGTTTCCTCTAGGATCCAGTGAATGTTTCCTAATTGTTCTCTGGTTCATCGATTGTTTCCAAGTCTAGCTTTCACATCTGGAAGTTCTTGGTTTATGTTCTTTTGAAGAATTTTGAGTTTTACACAGCTAGCATGTGAAAGAAGCAACAGTGCATGCTGGTTTGAACATTCTTTGGCATTACCATACTTTGTTGTTGGAATGAAAACTGACCTTTTCCACCCTCATGGCCACTGATGAGTTTTCCAAATCTGATGACATATGAAATCAGTGTCGCAGTTTAACTGCATCATTAAGAGTTTGGCAGTTTCATGTTAATGAATACTCAAAGTTTTGCTTAAACCATTTGGTTTCTACTTCATATCTGAATGAGATCCTTGTTGGTGTTAGGTTTGGCTCATTCATCATTTTGAGAATGTTCTACCATCCTCTACTGGCCTGAAGAGTTTCTATTGAAAGAGCAGCTGCTATCTTTATGTGGATCCACTTGTATGATACTTATATCTTTCTTCTTGCTGCTTTTAATATTTGTTTTTTGTATTTAAATTTGCAGTGTTTTCATTTTTTTTTCCTCTTACACACCCCAGTGTGTTTTGTTTATTTCCTCCTTTCTGCTGCTGCTGCTGCTAAGTCACTTCAGTAGTTTCCAACTCTGTGCGACCCCATAGACAGCAGCCTACCAGGCTCCTCCGTCCCTGGGATTCTCCAGGCAAGAACACTGGAGTGGGTTGCCATTTCCTTCTCCAATGCATGAAAGTGAAAAGTGAAAGTGAATTCGTTCAGTCATGTCCGACTCTTCGCGACCCCATGGACTGTAGCCTACCAGGCTCCTCTGTCCATGGGATTTTCCTGGCAAGAGTACTGGTGTGGGGTGCGATTGCCTTCTCCTTTCTTCCTCCACCTAATTAGTTGTTTCTCTGTCTCAGTTATTCTACTGTTGGTTCATTCCAGATTAACAGATGTTGTTAATCTCAGTAATTGCATTGATTATTATCAATTGATTCTTCTTTACTTCTTCTAGATCCATGGTAAACATGCTTATTTCTTCTCAGTAGGGCCTCCAGGTATTTACTAGCAACTCTATTTAGCTTTCAAGATGTTAGACATCTTTACTCTCATCATTCTGAATTATTTTTCAGGAAGACTTCCTATTCCCTCTTCTTTTGTTTGTTTTGGTGTGTTTTTATCATGTACCTTTAGCAGCTGCATAATTCTCTCCCTTTTCATTTTGTTTAGATTACTGCGGTTTGGGGCCCTTTCTGCAGGCTGAAGGGTTATGGATCCAATTTACTGTGGAAGCTGATTTTGTGTGTTGGATTGGACCAGTAAGTTTCCAAGGTTTAATGTTTGGTGGATCTTGTGCCTGTGGTCTGTCAGGAAGCGCTAGGTCACTTCTCTATGAAGTGCAATGAATTATCCTGCAAGGTGCTTTGCAGGGTCTGTGGCTTTGGTATGCCTTCAGGTAGCACTTTTATATTGTTTATTTTTGTGTTTCTGCTTTGCTGAAGAATAGGTGCGGGTTGACTTGCACTGAAATTGCTGGCTTCAACTAGGGGCTTGATTTCCATGTAAGCATGGAAACTTTTAAATGTGCTTCTCTTTTAGTGTTCCTTGGTGTCAGGAGTTCAACAATGATCTAAAGATTGGGAATTGACCTCGTGGCTTCTGGGGTTTGGTCCCTGAGTTACAGAAGCATCAAGAATTCTGCATCCTCAGACAGAAGATAAATTCCAAGGTTTATGGTGAAGCAATATTCCATAGCCAAAAACAATCAAAAGGATTCAAAGAGTTCTTTGGAGCAGAGCAAAGTGAGGTGGGAGATAGAGGTTTCTAGGAGAAGAAAAGGGAGAGTAAAAAGGCCAGCATGCAATCAACTCAGGAAATAAATCCATAAGTAAAAGTAGATTCTAAAGATAGAATTCCTAAAGGTATAAACATTGATTAATAAAAAGTTTCAAAAGTCAAAGATTAAAAACCTAGAATAGAATTCAAACTACTGTCAGTTCAGTTCAGTCGCTCAGTAGTATCCGACTCTCTGTGACCCCATGGATAACAGCATGCCAGGCCTCCCTGTCCAACACCAATTCCCGGAGTTCACACAAACTCATATCTATCGAGTCGGTGATGCAATCCAGCCATCTCATTTTCTGTTGTCCCCTTTTCATCCTGCCCCCAATCCCTCCCAGCATCAGAGTCTTTTCCAGTGAGTCATATCTTCGCATGAGGTGGCCAAAGTATCGGACTTTCAGCTTTAGCATCAGTCCTTCCAGTGAACACCCAAGACTGATCTCCTTTAGAATGGACTGGTTGGATCTCCTTGCAGTCCAAAGGACTCTCAAGAGTCTTCTCCAGCACCACAGTTCAAAAGCATCAATTATTTGGTGATCAGCTTTCATCACAGTCTAACTCTCATCCATACATGACCACTGGAAAAACCATAGCCTTGACTAGACAGACATTGTTTGGCAAATTAATGTCTCTGATTTTTAATATGCTGTCTGTATCTATATAAACTACTATAAATACTGGAAAAATGATAGAAACCAAAATAATTCTCAAACTTGTAATGTAGTATATAGAAATGAATGTAAGGGAATGATAAGGATCCAAAAAAAAGTTTTCTTAACAAACATGAATAAAATAAGTTGTTCATAGACTATCCTGCAGTGATTTATGTCAGAAAGTATTTTGCCTTCGATTTCCTCTAGGAGTTTAGGAGTTTCTCTTCTTATATTTAGAGCCTTAATCCATTCTGAGTTTTTTTTTTAGTGTGGTGTTAGAAAGTGTTCAAGTTTCACTCTTTTACAAAGTGGTTGACCAGTTTTCCCAGTACCATTTGGTAAAGAGATTGTCGTTTCTTGATTGTTTACTCTTGCTACCTTTGTCAAATAATCCATAGTTGTCTCAATTTATGTCTTGGCTTTCTGCTTTATTCTATTGATCTATATTTTTGTCTTTGTCCAGTAGCATACTGTCATGATGACTATAGCTTTGTGGTATAGTCTGAAGTCAGACAGGTAGATTTCTCCAGGTCCATTCTTCTTTCTCAAGCTTGCTTTGGCTAGTCAAGGTTTACTGTTGGTTTGTTTCCCCATACAAATGGTGAAGTTATTTTTCAAATTATTTTTTTAAAAAATACCGTTGGTAACTTGATAGGGATTGCGTGAATCCATAGATTGCTTTGGGTATTGTACTCATTTTTACTATACTGATGCTTTGAATCCATGAAAATGGTATATTTCTCCATATACTTGTGTTATCTTTGATTTTTTTCAGTGTTTTATAGTTCTCTATGTAGAGATCTTTGTTTCTTTAGGTAGATATATTCCTGAGTATATTAATCTATTCTCTGCAATGGTGAATGGAATTGATTCCTTAATTTCTTTCTGTTTTCTCATTGTTAATGTATAGGAATGCAAGGGATTTCTGTATGCTATTATTATATCCTGCCACGATACAATATTCACTGATTAGCTCTAGTAATTTTCTGCTGGTGTCTTTATTTATTTATTTTTTATAAAGGATCATGTTCTTTATAAACAGGGAGAGGCTTATTTGCTCTTTCTCAATCATTCTTTTCATATATTTTTCTTCTCTGATTGCTCTGGCTCAAACTTAAACAATTATGTTGAATAGTAGTGGTGAGAGTGGCCACACGTCTTATTCCTGACTTTGAGAAATGCTTTCAATTATTCATCATTGAGGATACTGTTTGCTGTGATTTTATCATATATGGTTTTTATTATATTCAGGTATGTGCGTTCTATGCATGCTTTCTGGAGGATTTCATCATAAATTGATGTTGAATTTGGTCAAAGGCTTTCTCTGGATTTATTGAGAAAATCGTATGCCTTTTTTTGTTTTGTTTTGTTTTTATGTCTCAATGTATTAACCTGGTGTAATCCATTGGTTGATATGCAAATACTGAAAAATCCTTGCATCACTGCTTTAAAGCTCCCTTGTCATGATGTGTAATCTTTTAATATGCAGTTGAATTCTGTTTGCTAGAAATTTGTTGAAGATTTTTGCATCTGTGTTCATCACTGATATTGGCCTGTAGATTTCTTTTTTTGTGGCATCCTTGTCTGGTTTTGGTATTAGGGTGTACCATTACATCTTGGCTGATGTTGGGGTCTTCTCTCAATTTCCACTCACCATGTGGCCTTTCACCACCACTGCACAGGCAAAGGTTGTAATGGCTTAAGGCTGGTTCAGGTCAATACTGAAGGGTTGTGGGAAGAAATGGTAAAGGATACCAAAAGGGCAGGATACAGTGCCTAGAGACATTTTCACTACTGGAACACCTGTGCCTCTGTGTGTGTGTGTGTATGTGCGTATCCAGCCCACTGAAGATGCCGACAAGAAGACAGCAGTAGATGAATTTTGGGGCAACCCGAAGAGGAGGCACAAGGCATCCACAGACAGCAGGAGACTGGTTAATATATTTCCACAGTGCCCCTGTTCAGGACTTGAAATTGAAAAGAATGGCTGATGATAACTCAGGACAGTGGTTCCACAAATCTGGAATGACCTTAAGAGACATAAACACACTCAGAATGTTTGCTGTGTTGTTGTGTGTATTTGTACTGGGAGGAAGGTGTTGAGGTTTTGAGGAGTCACCCACTGGTATGGGGCTTTTAAACCACAATCCTTGGACCCCCTAAAGGGCCTACTGTGAGCTGAAACACACGGCCTTTCACAATCGGAAGCTCCACTGGGGCAAAAAAGATCCTGGCTTAGAATTGTATTCCTTATGTGGAGCTTGTGGAATTCACGACAAAAATCACTGCAAATGGTGGCTACAGCCAGGAAGTTCAAAGATGCTGGCTTCTTGTCGGAAAAGTTATGAACATCTTAGACACGTGTTAAAAACAGGGACATTACTTTGCAGCAAATGTCCATCTAGTAAAAGCTATGGTTTCCCCGGTAGTCATGTAGGGATGTGAATGTTGTTCTTGAAAGAAAGCTGAGCGTGGAAGATTGGATGCTTTTGAACTGTTCTGTTGGAGAAGATTCTTGAGAGTCCCTGGGAAAGCAAGCAGATCCACGTGGCCCATTCTAAAGGAAATCAGTTCTGAATATACATTGGAAGGACTCAGGCAGAAGCGGAAACTAAATAATTTGGCCATCTGATGCAAAAAACTGACTAACTAGAAAGGTCCCTGAGGCTAGGAATGATTGAATGCGGGAGGAGAAGGGAATGACAGAAAAGGATATGAGTTTGCATGAACTATGGAAATTGGTGATGGACATGAAGGTCTGGCCTGCTGCAGCCCATGGGTTCTCAAACAGTCAGACAGGACTGAGTGACTGAACTGAAAAGAACTGATAGATAATTTAATATTGAATGGAGGACGAATGAATGCCCATATTTTCAGAGGTGACAAACAGGGGATTACATATATCGTGTAGGAAAATGTGCACAGAGAAATTCCTTTATGTAATATAAAGAACTCAAAATTCCATTCCCTGTACACTGATTTCCATATTGGCTGCAGGGAAATCTGTGCCAAGCTTTTCAAATGACACATATAGGGTACTCCATCTCATGACATATAAAATGTAGAAATTACAGCACTCATATTTTCAAATTAGAATGTAAAGCATTCCCTATGTCAGAAATTAAACCTGGGCTCATATTTTAATGAGGAAAATAGAGAGAATTCCACAGAGCACTCAAGAGAAGAAAGTCTACACCTAGCTATGCACATCTTACACATCGCATCTGTCCTGTCATAGGGAGAAAAATCAGTATTCAGATTTCTTATATGGGATGTAAGGATTCTGCATTTCCTACAAGAATATCTGAGGTAAGATTTCCATATTAGAAATATGGGAAATTCACATATCACGGTGAATATATGTAACCAAATTTTTATATCCGAAATATGTACACTTCATATGTACTCTTACATAATCTATAGCCTTGTTTCCATATGAGAAATGAAGAAAGCCTCAATTTTCCATATCACAAATTCCTCATCAGGTGAATTAAAAAGAATACATATGCAATAGAGAGAATTCCGTATTGCATGTAGAAAACTCTTCTTGCAGATTTAAGTATGTGAGATACGCAACCTTCCATATTTCCTTTAGAAACTTCGACACCTAGATGGAGAAATATGGCCCATAAAACATACAGGATTTCATGCAAGAAAACAAATGCCTCTTTTTTTTATGTGAAATTTAGATAATGCAAAATTCAGGGGAGATGATCTGCGCTTAGCTTCATGAATGAATTACGGAGGTTTCACATTTCATGATGGGAAAATCTGCACACAGATTTTCATCAGCGAAATAAAGATAATGACATTATGTGTGATAAAATCTGGGCCCAGCATTAGAGCTTGGAAGGACTGAGAGCTTCATATTTAATGTAGGAAAATGGGTTACCTGATTTTCAACAGAATTTCAAAACTTCATGCAGTAAAATCTGCACACAGAGGCAGATGAATGGGAAAAGAATTTATCGTGCCTATAAGAGAGTCTGATGTTAAGAAGGATTGGAGATGGGAGGAGAAGGGGATGACAGAGAAAGAAATGGCTGGGTGGCATCACCGATTCGATGGACATGATTTTGAGTGAACTCCCGAGTTGGTGATGGACAGGGAGGCCTGGTGTGCTGTGATTCATGGGGTCGTAAAGAGTCAGATACGACTGAGTGCCTGAACTGAACTGAACTGATGCACAACAAAGCAGTATTACTCAGCTGTATAAGGGAATGCATTTTACTCCTTTGAACGAGGTTTATGGACATGGAAACTCTTATATAAATTCAGAAAGAGAAAAATCAATACTGAATATCAATCCATGTATTTGAAATTTATTTTTCTTCAAGGTTTCCATCTATTTTTTTTTTCAAAAACAATTTTAGGAAAATTTACTTAAAAACAACCTTATCTTAAATGGAGTAACTTTGGTTTTACAAGCAGCAAGTAAAGTAAAAAACCAAAAATTCATTACAGGAGCATTAAGTTCTACATTAGGTCACAGAGTCTAATCTGAAATCATACCCATAATATCATTTTTCAGGATATCTTTGAATTAGTTATTTCCCAAGATGTCTGAACCAAAGCTACTCTATTTTGATTTTTAATTGTAAAAAAAAAAAAAATTAATAGCCAAAGCAGATTTCACCATTAATGACGTCAGTGTTTTTCTAGGTATGAGAAGATGCAAGAATTGGAACTCATAAAACCTTTTTCTGAAAAGATCTAACTATCTGAAGGCCTGTTCTGCCAGTTTTTTTGTTTGTTTGTTTGTTTGTTTTTTTAGAGCACAGAGTGCCTCATTCCTGATTTTCAGACTGAACTTCTTTCAGGGGGTGTTGAAGGTCAGCAGCTTGCAATGGTCATGATGTAATCTTTATAGAGGCAGCTGGCAAGGACCAACTTCCAGTCAGCAGAGTCACTTCATAGCCACATATCTGACCATGTGACACCATTTCATGGCCATTGTGTCCCGCAGTGCTGGGAAGGCTCATTTCCAGGTCTAGGGAAGTGATGGGCCACTGAGTGTGCAAAAATTGGATCAGGTCTTGCAAGTAGCAAAAGTCTCTGGACCGCTGTTTCACTAGCCTCCTTATCCAGGAAAATATTTCCCCTTGATGCTTTTTCCCATACCCAGAGTCACATTATTACAATTATTGATTTCATATGGAACAGTCAGTTCAGAATTATGATCCAGCAATCGCACTCCTGGGCATACACACCGAGGAAACAAGAAATGAAAGAGACACATGTACTCCAATGTTCATTGCAGCACTGTTTATAACAGCCAGGACATGGAAACAACATAGATGTCCATCTGCAGAAGAATGGATAAGAAAGCTGTGGTACATATACACAATGGAATATTACTCAGCCATTAAAAAGAATGCATTTGAATCAGTTGTAATAAGGTGGATGAAACTGGAGACTATTATACAGAGTGAAGTAAGCCAGAAAGAAAAACACCAATACAGTATACTAACACATATATATGGGATTCAGAAAGATGCAAATGATAACCCTGTATAAGAGATAGAAATAGAGACACAAATGTATAGTACAGTCTTTGGGACTCTGTGGGAGAGGGTGAGGGTGGGATGATTTGGGAGAATGGCATTAAAACATGTTTGTTGCCATATGTGAAACGAATCACCAGTTCATGGTCGATGCGTGTATTTGAAATTTTATGGGAACTGACAATCCTACATAATGAACATCGAATAAGACACGGACATAAAAAACAGACTTGTGGACTGAGTGGGATAAGGTGAGGGTAGGATGATTTGAGAGAATAGCACTGAAACTTAAATATTGCCATGTATATGTAAAACAAATGATCAGTGGGAAATTGGTAGAAAAAGCAGGACACACAAATTCGTGCTCTGGGACAACCAAGAGGGAGTGAATGGGGAGGAAGGTGGGAGGGGATTAAGGAAGGGGTGTGTGTGAGGAACACATGTATAGCTTGGGCTGATTCATCTTATTAATGCAAAAACCCTCACAATATTGTAACGTAGCTACCATTCATTACAATGAATAAATGAATGAAAAGATTATTCACCATACTATTGAACAATGGCCAGGAACCTCGAAACGATTGTGGGAGGAGAGAGAGATGCCAAAGCACATCCAAAGTAAGTGCGATGATGAAAAGAGAAACGAATGATGGATAGTGAGGCACAGCTCTGTACAAAGGAGACTCACTGATTTCTTCAGAAGAGTGATAGTATTTGAGCCCAAAATGAGGAAACACCTGTAGTTGGGGTCTTGGTTGTGGAATGAGAGTTCAGAGGCACAGTGCAGCTGCTGCTGCTGCTGCTGCTAAGTCACTTCAGTCGTGTCCGACTGTGTGTGACCCCGTAGACGGGAGCCCACCAGGCTCCCCCGTCCCTGGGATTCTCCAGGCAAGAACACTGGAGTGGGTTGCCATTTCCTTCTCCAATGTGTGAAAGTGAAAATTGAAAGTGAAGTCGCTCAGTGGTGTCCAACCCTTAGCGACCCCATGGACTACAGCCTTCCAGGCTCCTCCGTCCATGGGATTTTCTAGGCAATAGTACTGGAGTGGCTTGCCATTGCCTTCTCCGACAGTGCAGCTGAGTCATCTGAGTCATCTGTAAATCTGAGAAGTGACTTTTGTAGGTCAGGCTGCTTTATCTACCCCAAGATTCCCTAGTAGAAACCTGTTATTCAGTAGGTGTATGCACATGCTGTCTCAACCAGCTGCCCTCATGCACTGGTGTCACGCTGTGTTACACAGATGCTCAGTTTCTCCACAAGGGAAATAAATGACCCAGATTCCTGGAAACATGCCTGTGAGTGCCCGTCCCACAGTCTCCTCACCTGGCCTCCTCTCAGTTATCTTTCATGGTGTTGCCTTCTCCCTAGTATTAGTCCTAGTAGTCAGAACTAGTACTGAGAGTTTTGGGCTCGAGAACCTCAATGATGATATGCCTGGGAAACCAGCAAAGTCAGCAGAAGGTTGGTCAGACCCTGAGCTCACCGAGCACTCCTAAGTGAACTGCCAATTCTGTGCAGGCACAGAGAGAGCCCACGTCTACAATCCTGCTAGATCCTGCTAAATTTTGGTCACAGAACAACCTGAAAAATTTTATGCTGTTGCTATAATTGTGGTGCCTGTAGGACTATGTTTTATGTTCAAGTCCCTCGTGCCAATGAATTGGAGGGGAATGACTTGCTGATTCAGGATGCTCCAGGACAGAAAGGGTATGGGGGAAGGACCTAAATCACCTACCAAGGTTAACCTATCCCTTTCTGTCCCCACTCTCCATATCCAGGGTGCTGCCTCATACCAGTGATGCTGGCTACTGCTTAACAATCAGTTCACTGCCATGGCTTCTTGCGAAAGAACAGTGTGCTGTTACATCAATCCGTGGGTTGCCTGAGTTCCTCCACTTGCCAGGACAAACTCAAGGTAGGCGAGGTGTGAAACCTCATTACATGAAAGCTGTCCTTTCCTCTTTTCAGGGGCAAAATGTGTACCCACCCCTTCACACTCACCATCCTTTCGCATGACATTGTCTCCAGTCTGATATTCAAGTTCATCATGTAGCAGTAAAGCATGTCTTCTTCACGGTATCTAATCAAGGCTGTCATCTGGGAATGGTTTACAAACTGCTTTGGGTCAAGGAGTCTCTAGATGATAGAGGTGACAGGGCTGGAAGACAAAATCCAGTCTAGCGTCATCCGAAATCATCTGAATTTAATTTGCGACTTGTAACGAGTCACCTTCTGCTCACCCAGAATGTATGAAGGCCAAAACCCCTAGTCTGTGCATATCAAACTCTTCCCCAAAGGAGGTGCTATTCTATCTGAAGGCCCTGAGATCCATCTTCAGGTCAGTTCAGTCACTCAGTCATGTCCGACTCTTTGCGACCCCATGTATCACAGAACTCCAGGCCTCCCTGTCCGTCACAAACTCGGGAGTTCACTCAAACTCATGTTTATCGAGTCGGTGATGCCATCCAGCCATCTTATTCTCTGTCCTCCCCTTCTCTTCCTGCCGCCAATCCCTCCAGCATTAGAGTCTTTTCCGTTGAGTCAACACTTCACATGAGGTGGCCGACGTTTTGGAGTTTCAGCTTCAGTATCAGTCCTTCCAATGAACACCCAGGACTGATCTCTTTTAGAATGGACATTCACCTTGGACTCCTGAAAATTAGCTTATTCCTGGAAAACACAGCCTGCTCACTAGGACTAACATGAGCACTTAGACATCCCAAAAACCTCACCCCCAAATTCACTCAGTGTTTTGGATGGGAAGTGTGTAGCACACAACCCATTTTTCTGAAGAGTCTGTCCCTGGTGCTAACAACAATTCTGATTAAGACAGCTGCAAGGACAGGCCAAGCATCAGTTTGTGCTCATCAGAACAACAGGGCCATCACCCGTAAATCAGGAACCGATTTGTAGGACTGCAGCCAACACTCATTATCCAGTAAGTATATTTTGTACCCATGCCTCCAGATCTGCAACTCTTTTTCTCATAGCCCAGATAAAATGGATGCGACAGCACCCAATGGGCCCACAGATTTGAACCAGAAGTGGCAGATTCCCCGTGCATGGAATTTTTCTGTTCTAGGCAGGTCTTCCGCTTCTGACCAATCCTGGGTTTCATCAGAGATTAGGTCCCTTGACATCCACAGGGAGGACTTCGAGAGCCTCATATCACTTGATTAACTGTTAGTGACTCCTCAAACCCTCCACATGTGCTTCCCAGTATAAACATACAAAACAACACAGCAGAAATTGTGAACTTCTTTATTTTTCTTGATGTAATTCCCGATTTGTGGACCCACTGTCCTGAGTTTACACTGGCCATCTGGGAAAGAGTGCACAAAGAAATTCATAAATGCAATATAAAAAAATTAGTATTTCCTTCCACTGTATTGAATTCCATATTTCATGCAGGAAAATCCGTGCCTAAAATTTCAACTGTTATATATAGAGTATTCTTTTACATTACATATTTATGAATAACAGCACACATATTTGCAAATGTAGACTATGAACCATTCCCAATTCAGAAATTACACCTGGGCTCATATTTTAATAAGGGAAGTATAGATAATTCCACATTTCAGGAAGGAATATCAACACCCAGCTATTTATATGGGAAATAGAGCATCTGGCATGGCAAGAGGTGAAAAGTTGGTGTCCAGATTTCTTTTCTCAAATACAAGGTTTCTCTACTTCATATAAGTATATCTGATGTAAGATTTCCATATTGAAACATAGAATGTTCCATATTTCATGGACAAATCTGCACTCAAAGTGTATGTCTTATTGCACACTCTGTAGTTTGGTTTTCATATGGGGAAGGAACAAAATTCCAAAATTTCCACGTCAAAAATCTCCTTGTCAGGTTAATTAAAGTGAATATATGAAATATAGAGAATTCCATATTGCATGTAGGAAACTCTGCTTTCAGAATAAAGAATATGAGATACAGAGAACCCCATATTTCAGTTAAATACATCAACACCCAGATGGAAATGTATGACATATAAAGCATACCTTATTTCATGAAGGAGGTGGATGAAACTGGAGCCTATTATACAGAGTGAAATAAGCCAGAAAGGAAATAACCAATACAGTAGACCGACACATATAGATGGAATTTACAAAGGTGATAACGATAACCCTGTATACAAGACAGCAAAAATTACACAGATGTATAGAAGTCTTTGGACTCTGTGGGAGGGGGCGAGGGTGGGATGATTTGGGAGAATGGCATTAAAACATGTATATTATCATTTGGAAGTGAATTGCCAGTCCAAGATCGATGCATGATACAGGATGCTCGGGGCTGGTGTACTGGGATGAACCGGAGGGATGGGATGGGGAGGCAGTTGGGAGGGGGGTTCAAATGGGGAACACAGGTACACCCAGGGCAGATTCATGCAAAGTATGGCAAAACCAGTGCAATAATATAAAGAAATTAGCCTCCAATTAAAATAAATAAATTTAGAAAAACAAATAAAATAAAAATATCTTATTAAAAAAAAAGAAAAGGTGTGCCTTAAATTTATATGTGAAATTTAGATGATTCCAAAATTCTGGTAAGATTATCTGCACCCATTTTCACGAATGAACCTCAGAGGTTCCATATTTCATGTGGGAAAAACTGCACCCAGTTTCTCAGTGGTGACTTAGAAATGATTTTATATTATATATGAGTATGTGATAAAGTCTGTACTCAGAGTTAGATCTTGGAAATACTGAGTATATCATATTTAATATAGGAGAAAGGACACACTGATTTTCTACAGAATTTCAAATCTTGTAGCAAAATGTAGAGATAATAGTAGATAAATGGATAAGGAAGATGTGGTCTAATACTCAGCTCATCTATTGCACTCAGCTATAATAGTGAATGCATTTGACTCACTTCTAACGAGGTGGATGAACATGGAGCCTCATTTACAGAGTAAAGTCAGAAAGAGAAAGAAGAATACTGAATATCAATGTATGTATTTGGAATTTAAACAGATGTTACGGACAATCCTATATACAAGGCATCCTATAAGAGTCAGACCTAAAGGATAGACTTCTGAACTGAGACGGATAAAGCGAAAGTGGGATAAGATTTGCGACACTAGCGCAGAAATACAGACATTACCATATAAATGTGAAATAAATGACCAGTGTGAGTCTGACACAGGAAGCTGGAGACACAACATCGTGCTCTGGGATAACCCAGAGAGAGGGAGTGGGCAAGAAGTTGGGAGGGTATTCGGGAATTGTGTGTGTGTGCGGAACACCAGTATGCCTAGGGCTGATAAATCTTGATACATGGCAATAAACCATTACAATATTGTAAAGTAATTACCCTCCAATTGCACGAAATAAATTAATAAAAAGTTTATTCACCGTAGTATTGCACAAAGGCCAGTAATCTCAGAAGGACTGGGGATGTCAGAGAGATGAAAAGGAAATTACAGGTTAAATGCGATCAAAAAAGAGAAACCAACTGTGGAATGTGGCTCATGTGTTTGTACAAATTGACACACTAACTTTTGTGAAAAGGGACTTTTAAGAGCAATAGTAGCTGAACCCAAATTTAAGTCGAGACTCTGGGCGGGGTTGTTGGCCATTGAATGACAGCAGAGAGGCTCAGTGAAACCGAGTCGTTTTGCAATCTGAGTAGTGAGTTTGGTCGGTTAAGGTGCTTCGTCTATCTCAGTCTTCCCTAGTGCATAGTTCTTCACACTTCTGACTAATCCTGATTCCCTTTTGTCCTGTGTCACTCTGTGGTCCATGGAGGATCAGTTTCTCCATAAGGTTAATAAATGACCCACAGTCTTGTAAACAAAAAAGTCATTGCCAAGCCTCCAGTCTCCTCACTTGGCCTTCTCACAGCCTTCTCCCTCAATTAGTACTGAAATGGTTTTGGACATAGATTCTTAATGATGATCTTCCAGGAAACAAGCAAAGTCCGCACAGGGCTCGTGAGATGCTGAGCCGCCCTGTTCGCTGGCAATTTCTCCACATCAATTGCCAATTTTTAGAGGCTCAGTTTGATCCCACAACTGCACTCCTGCTAGATCCTTCAATTTTTGCCTGAGAACCATTCTAAAAGATTTCAAGTGCTCTAG